>NC_133324.1:128513654-128887404 GCF_042186555.1 Aquarana catesbeiana | reverse complement strand
CATTTTCCACTAGTATCCAATCGGCAGAGTCATATCCAGCATACTTTGACTTTAAAGTGGTTGTTAACCCACTGTTATAACATTATATAATCCTGTTTGTTTCCTAATGAAAGGTGCTCCTGTGTGTGTGTTTTCTAAAAAAAAAAAAAAAAAAGAAAAAAAGCCAGCTATACCTTATTTCGGAGCACCGCTCGGTAGTCACGTGACCAGCTGGCCAGCTGGCTCTCTCCCTGTCTGACAACTGCAGCGAGCGGGGCCGAGATTCCCCCGCTGGTGTCACTTGGGACGAGAGGAGGAGAGAGCCGGCCGGTCACGTGAGCACCGAACGGCACTCGAAATAAGGTATAGCTGGCATTTTTTTAATAAAAAAACACACACAGGAGCACCTGATATTAGGAAACAAACAGGATTATATAAGACAATAAAAGTAATTTCAGCAGCAGGAGGGGAGGAGGCGGGCACTGACACAGAGCTGATAGGCGAAGAGGGAAGGGGAAGAGAGGAGGACAGAGGAGAGCTGTGGATGATGGAGGCATGTACAGTGGGGCAAAAAAGTATTTAGTCAGCCACCAATTGTGCAAGTTCTCCCACTTAAAAAGATGAGAGAGGCCTGTAATTGTCATCATAGGTATACCTCAACTATGAGAGACAAAATGTGGAAACAAATCCAGACAATTACGTTGTCTGATTTTTGAAAGAATTTATTTGCAAATTATAGTGGAAAATAAGTATTTGGTCAATATCAAAAGTTCATCTCAATACTTTGTTATATATCCTTTGTTGGCATTGACAGAGGTCAAACGTTTTCTGTAAGTCTTCACAAGGTTGTCACACACTGTTGCTGGTATGTTGGCCCATTCCTCCATGCAGATCTCCTCTAGAGCAGTGATATTTTGGGGCTGTCTCTGGGCAACACGGAGTTTCAACTCCCTCCAAAGGTTTTCTATGGGGTTGAGATGTGGAGACTGGCTAGGCCACTCCAGGACCATGAAATGCTTCTTACTAAGTCACTCCTTCATTGCCCAGGCGGTGTGTTTGGGATCATTGTCATGCTGAAAGACCCAGCCACGTTTCATCTTCAATGCCCTTGCTGATGGGAAGAGGTTTGCACTCAAAATCTCACGATACATGGCCCCATTCATTCTTTCATGTACACGGATCAGTCGTCCTGTTCCCTTTGCAGAGAAACAGCCCCAAAGCATGATGCTGCCACCCCCATGCTTCACAGTAGGTATTGTGTTCTTTGGTTGCAACTCAGCATTCTCTCTCCTCCAAACACGACGAGTTGTGTTTCTACTAAACAGTTCTACTTTGGCTTCATCTGACCATACGACATTCTCCCAATCCTCTTCTGGATCATCCAAATGCTCTCTAGCAAACCTCAGACGGGCCCGGACATGTACTGGCTTAAGCAGGGGGACACGTCTGGCACTGCAGGATCTGAGTCCCTGTCGGCGTAGTGTGTTACTGATAGTAGCCTTGGTTACGTTGGACCCAGCTCTCTGCAGGTCATTCACTAGGTCCCCCCCGTGTGGTTCTGGAATTTTTGCTCACCGTACTTGTGATCATTTTAACCCCACGGGGTGAGATCTTGCGTGGAGCCCCAGATCGAGGGAGATTATCAGTGGTCTTGTATGTCTTCCATTTTCTAATTATTGCTCCCACAGTTGATTTCTTCACACCAAGCTGCTTGCCTTTTGCAGATTCAGTCTCCCCAGCCTGGTGCAGGTCTACAATTTTGTTTCTGGTGTCCTTTGACAGCTCTTTGGTCTTCACCATAGTGGAGTTTGGAGTGTGACTGCTTGAGGTTGTGGACAGGTGTCTTTTTATACTGATAACAAGTTCAAACAGGTGCCATTAATACAGGTAATGAGTGGAAGACAGAGGAGCCTCTTAAAGAAGAAGATACACGTCTGTGAGAGCCAGAAATCTTGCTTATTTGTAGGTGACCAGATACTTATTTTCCACCATAATTTGCAAATAAATTCTTTCAAAAATCAGACAATGTAATTGTCTGGATTTGTTTCCACATTTTGTCTCTCATAGTTGAGGTATACCTATGATGACAATTACAGGCCTCTCTCATCTTTTTAAGTGAAAGAACTTGCACAATTGGTGGCTGACTAAATACTTTTTTGCCCCACTGTAAACTGACCACAGTGTCAGGGCTCATAAACCATGATAAACCCGTGGTCAGTTTACGGGTGGGGGGTGGGCATAGCCAGGTTTTTTAGGTGATACAGGGGGCCAAATGACACAGCACAGGCACTGTGCTATATAACATGCTTTAAGGGAACAGGATTTTTTTTTTTTTAGGGTAGCAAACACATTAAACTTTCTCCTAGTTCATGTCAGAAATGACGAAGGCAGTATAAAGTTAATGATCTTGTTACCATAGATATCACCAGGAAAAACACATGGTAAACATAAACAAGGACGCAGTATTACCATGTACATGGTAGCTAATGTTTTTTTGTTCCTTCTTAGAGGCAGATACAAATTTTGTTTATACTGTTTAATCCACTTAGGGGCACATCAGTCATTACAGGACTCGCTTTGTTTGACATACATTAGAGCCTAACGGAAAAACTTTTAGGCCTCATGCACATGCTTTTCAGAATACCTTTCCCCAGGCAGGAGAAAAGCAGCTTCAAAAAGTGCCTAAAGCCACATTTTTAGGGTTTTCCAGAAGTGTCAAGCATTTTGCCGTTCATTCATTTCATCAGTTAGAAGATTAATTTATCCTGGCTATTGAAATGAATGACAGCTCAAGCACAAAACACGCCTAGCATTTAGGCACAATTAGACACGTTTACGTGCATTGGGTGTTTTTTCTGCTCAGACGCTCCTCTCCCGACCGTCCGATGTTTTTGTCTGCCTCTAAATGCCTATGGGTGTTATTTACGAAAGGCAAATCCACTTTGCACTATAAGTGCAAAGTGCACATGAAATTGCACTGAAAGTGCACTTGGAAGTGCAGTCGCTGTACATCCAAGGGGGACATGCAAGGAAAATAAAAAACTGCATTTTAGCTTGCACATGATTGGATGATAAAATCAGCAGAGCTTCCTCTCATTTCAGATCTACCCTCAGATTTACAGCGACTGCACTTCCAAGTGCACTTTCAGTGCAATTTCAAGTGCACTTTGCATTTGTAGTGCAAAGTGGATTTGCCTTTCGTAAAAAAAACCCAATGTGTTCATGGACACATAGGCTGTCATAGAGGGGCGTTAAAAAAGTCAAATGCCCTCTAAGCAGCATTTTTGATGCCCAGTGTGGCCTTGGGGTCTGTTTAGATTTATTTGTGTGTCTGCTTGTAGCATTAGCCATGTGTGTTGTCAATGTCATGCATACACATGCACTTTGTTTGACAAGCATTTTTACGCAAGTTGAGGCACGTTTTCAATGTGTTCTTGAATATTCTATAGACAAGGACATCTGACTGGATGAACTGGAGAGCATGACGTCACCGCCCTGCCTCTCAACTTGGCCAGTCAGAAAACGATTTGCATTCATTCAGAAGATACAAAGCAACCTCTGAATGGCACCTGTGTTGAGCGGGCAACCTCCAGTGTTCAAAATGGAGCAAGGCAGCCGCTCAGCATAAAACTAGAGGAGATAACTGTAGTGGTGCCTGTGACGGAGGTGTGGGTGGAACAGAACACATGCGGTGATCAAGAGGTGTTTTAGGGCCCCTGGCCAAAGGGTTCCTTATTATAGGTGGGGCTGAAAAACAGAGAGTCAGATAAGGGGAAGGCCAAAGGGCAATAATTCCAACACCGTGACAGACATGCAGAAATATAACAGGGTGGCAACAGGGAAAATCAAAAGATAAGCCCAGAGGCACAGGGCAGCAATCCAGAACAGCAGGGACTAAGTCACAGGACAACAATCTATGCACAGCGAGTAGCAGGCCACAATTTGGTACAGCCAAGGTTAATCCTAGGGGCACAGGGCAGCAATCTATTGCAGCAGGGACTTAGTCTAGATTCCCAAAGCAGTAATCCATGCACAGAGAGTAGCAGGCCACAATCTGGTGCAGCAAGGACTTAATCCAGGGTCACAGGGCAGCAATTCAGGGACTCACCAGCTAATAGTGGCCTCAGCGGAGGAAGTCCAGGCAGAGTAGAAGGGAAAAGGAAGTCCAGAGGCCCTTCACAAACCTATCACGGAGAGCTGTATGGCTTGGCCTCCACTTCAGGGCCAGAAAGGCAGCAGTTAGAGGAAGAGCGGAAGAAAGAGTAAAGTCCCAGTGTCCAGAAAGCCACACAAGATCCAACAGTGCAGAAAGCAAAGTGTATCTCAGCAGCTCCATGTATTTTCTAGTCTCTTTCTAAGGAGACTTCCAGCTGCGAGCTCCTATGTCCATCACAAAACTGAGCTCTCTACATTCTGACATGCTTCTTTGTTATCTAGGTACTTTGAATTCAGACAGAGACATCACCTTAAATTCAGGTGGTGCTGTACGTCCTATGGCATACTCCAGTCTACCTACCCCTTAAGTACTTTAAATCGTTAGAAGCACTACTTAAACCATTTATATGGGGGAAATCTAGACACAAACTCCCGTGGCAAACACTTAAAAATCCAATAGATATGGGTGGAACAGCACTACCAGATTTTAACCACTACTATATTGCGTCACAATTATCCCAACTATTCCACATTGACAAGACTGACAAGGAACGCTTTCTCACCCTACTATGCCCCCGTTGGGCTCAGCACACTGAAGACCCGATAAACGGGATAGCAGTGGGTATAGGGAACACACAGTCAAAAGATTATAGACAGTCCTTGCTATATCACTATAGACGTATATGGGAATTGGCATCTTCTAAACTAGGAACACCATCACATAATGACTATACACCACTTTGGCATAATAACAAGATGCAGGAACTTAATGGAATCCAGAACTCAGATTTATGGGCAGCCAGGGGCATATATTATTTACACCATTTGTTCACTAACGGAACCCTCAAAACGTTTGATGCACTTAAAATGGAATTCCTGATTCCGAATCAGATGTTTTTTCGTTTCCTTCAGGTCCGACATGCGATCCTGGCACAGTTTCCACAAAATCTTCCACAACCCACTCCTAATCCTATCATAGCTATAATCAAGGATACAGACCCAAAAAAACGTATTTCCTGTTTTTACAACATGCTATCCGCTCCTATCTCCGCAAAATTAGCTTACGCTTTAAAACCAAGATGGGAGAGAGAGATTGGGAAGATGGAGGACGAGGAGTGGGAGGAGGCTTTGGAAACATGTAAGTTGGTGTCACCCAAGCTTTCAGACAGACTGTCCCAAATCTATATACTCCACCGTGCATACCTCACCCCTATCAGGGTCGCCAGATATAAAAGAAGTCAACCCACCACATGCCCAATGTATGGCACTGAAACAGGCACATTCTTTCACCTCATATGGTCCTGTCATAAGATACAAGACTATTGGAAGCAAATAGTTACCTTCTTACATGACGACATGGGGTCTCCATTAACCCTTGACCCAAAGCAATGCCTCCTGGGGATTTTTCCAGATGCGCTAGATAAATTTACTCTAATATTCCTACAAGAAACTTTGTTCTCGGCTAGGAAAATCATTGCCAGACAATGGATGAGACCTGAACCCCCTCATTTGGTGGACTGGAAAAGGGACATAAATACAACCCTTCCATATAAAAAATTCCTTTATATTAATAGAGGTTGTCCAAATAAATATAACAGGGTATGGGATAGATGGTTACAAGAGGCTACAACGTGCACATAAACAGTGCTTATCCCAATACTTTATAAGTATGAGTATGGAAATGTACGGATCACACCAGAACCCAAATAACTAAATATATACAATTCCTTTACATGTATCATGACCTTTTTATATGCAATACCTTCTGTATGATGTAAAATATGTGTACCAATACTTTATACATGTTATGTACGATCTTGCAAATAAACAGTTTGTTATAACGTAAAAAATTCAGGTGGTGCTAAGTTGTCTGTCTCTATCCTGGTACGGTATACAATAATTTATTCGTTACCTACTGAGTGCAGCCCCATGACTTACCCCCTGCGGGGAAATGGGGGTAAGAAAAAGAAAGATCCAATATTTCTGACCTCTGTTACAGTGCCTAATACAGTGATTTGCAGCTGGCCTCAGATATGATGTATGAAAGTGCTGTATATACAAGTATGGTTTATACCATGGTATATGCATGGCCCCATGGGTCCAATCTGGACCAATGTAACTATGTAAAAATATCTGTGCATGGAATTCTGTTCATTGTAGTCTCAACCGCACACCCTGAAGCAGGAGAGGGAGGTTGCACAGCACAGATGACTGCAGTTTGTTGGAAATGCAGTGTGAGAAGTCATAGATTACATAAATTGCATAATAAATGAGCAGAATTTTTGGCTTTTGCACAGTTGCGTTATTTTCTAGGTCACATAAACAGTTCACAAATAGTTATTTTACCATAACTGCAATGTAAACCTACGCCTTGTGAATAACCTTCTTGTTATTTGGTGTTGATATTAAAGTTCCCTTTTTCTGCTACATTTTTTGATCTTCTAATGATCAACTACGACGCCAGCCTAGCTCGGCAGTTGCACAGAATAGAGATTATTTCCTATCAAACTCTGTTTGCAAACAGCATTTGGTTAGCATGATGTTTGAGGTTTTTGGTTTTCCTGACCAAGATAATTGTGTGGCCAGCAGTCTGAAATGCAATTTCCTTCCTGATTATGTGTGTGCCGTCTATTGCTGTGCTTTCTCACAGATAAATGTGCCTGAAACCAAGCAAATTAATAGAATAATGTAAAACGTGTTGCCCTTTAGCCTAGCTGATAGCCTGTGGTTACCCCCTTCTGCTCTCTGGTAACAATTTATTTTTTGAGTATTCATCTTCATTTCCATTCAATAGTTGCCTATTTCAGTAATAAGAGCCAAAGGGCATGTTCATATCCATTGGATTTGCCACTCAGAAAACCATATTTAAAGCAAAGCAACAAGTTTGAACTAAAGTTCTCCCTCCTAGCAGCACATGCCTATTTTTCAATAAAGCAGAATTTAACTGGATCTGAGAACCACAAACCAAAAACCCTATTTAATTCATTTTTAATATTCAAAGACAACTCCCCCATCCATCCATGTCTCTCACCCCCTAGCTTTACCAGCTGCAGCCATTGAGTAAAGGTAGATGATTCATGGAGCATTTACAGTACTTCCTGGGATCCATCTGTCCTTAGCTCAGGCATGCAGGTGGGTGGGTGCAATGGGAACCTCATTAGAATGGGATTTTTAAGGCAACAAACAAAGAGAAAATTTTTTTTTAAAAAAGTTGAATAAGTTTTATTTATACAAAGATTGTTAAAAGGTGATTAAACATATGAAAATATACATTTACAAATAATACAAAATGATACACTACAGAAGTGGCAAAGAATTATATGATCCAACGCGTTTCAAAATGATTAAATTTCTTCTTCAGGGATAAATTTTTGCCAATATCTGAAAGGCACAAGAGTAACATAAATATACATACATATCTATTTTTGAACAACCGGCAAAAAATATGTGTAAAAAGGCTTACAGTAATCATGATTGACCCAGCGAAATCTCAGTATGATACTCCAAGAACCCCCATCCAGCCAGAAAACGGTCTTATATCGTGCAAAAGAGCCCTCAGATATTGAGATCCAATGAGAGACGCCAAATGTCCCAAGCAAAAGGGAAATGCTTAGGGGAAGGGGAATGTGAAATCTGAAATTATATATATATATAATTATGGTCATCATCTGTGGGGGAGATAATGCATTCTTAAAAAAAAAAAAACAAAAAAAAAAAAAAAACAAAAACACACAACCCCAACTAACCTTGCAACAGACCTGTGGGCTTGTATGCCTTCAAAAACAAAAAAATTCAGTATACAATGAAGAGGAAGAATTCCCTTTCCTAAAAAAACAAAAGGAGGAGGAATTAAAATGAAAAAATGCAAAATTGGATAAGGAACACATAAATGAAATAAAAAACGAAAAGGAACACAACTGCTCATTGTGTCCCAGTATTTCAGTGGGCTCGATCCAAAAAAGGAACCAAGTCCAGTGCAAGAGGGAATATCAATTTAACTGAACAAGAAACGTTCTTTCATTATCCAGATATTGTCCACAGATAGGGAAAAGGGGCTGGAAAGGAGGTAGCAAAGAATAATTGTCCCCACATACTGTCCACAGATAGGGACAGGGGTCTGCAGAGGAGGTGACAAAAAATAAATGAAAAATAAAGAATGAATAATAGATGAAATATAAATAATGAATAATCCATTGATGGAAATAGTGGTTTCAAGCTTACCATGATTTTAAAAGCATGTCTCCTGCAGATGAGCATACGTGAATGCGAAATCTACCAGGGGTACAGGAGGAAACAAGGATCCATCCCGAGCCCAAGCACAAACCCACAATTACCCACTCTCAGCAGCAAATAGCAGAGAAAATAGCGCTGGCAGCTCGAGGGCTCCCGGCGTTCTCCTTATAAGTCCCTGCAGGTGAATGGTTTAACGAGCGCGAGGGGATGACGTCACTCCGCAAAGACGTAGGCGACGTCACCTCCGCCGCTCACAATACAGGTCATAAAAGCGCCTGTGTATCCGGACGTAAAGGGAGACAGGCCGGCTTACCGCTCCGCCCACCCCCAGCGTCAAAAACCGGAAGAGCACAGGGGAGAGACATACATTGCTGACACTAAATGAAGCGCCCATACATTAGGGCGTAGGGAAAGACAGGCCGGCACTCCGCTCGGCCCTCCCCAAATACAAACTCGCCCAAAATACAGGAGGGCCCGTCCAGAGACAGTTCTCACTCCTGTAGATTGAAAAATTATACTTAGAATAAAAAATTTTTTTTTTATTATTAAAAAAAAAAAAAAAAAAAAAAAAATTTTTTTTGTAATAAAGTGTACAGCAGGGTCTCTGGAAAATGGAATATAGCAAATAAATCAAAGGATGTCATAAATGGCTGGATATGTGAAAAATTATATCACATATCCAGTATTGAAGCAGAGACTTTTTTTAGAGGAGGCATATCCTCAAAAGGAGAACAAAAGCCCCCGACACAGGAAAATCCATTGAATGCCAGAGGATGGCGTCAAGTAGACGTCTCAACTGGCAATGGAGGTGGGTGGGTGTGCTTAACCACTTGACCTCCAAAAGATTTACCCCTCTTCATGTCCAGGCCATTTTTTTTGCGCTATACACTGCATTATTTTAACTGACAATTGCGCGGTCATGCAACAATGTACCCAAATAAAATGTATGTCCCTTTTTTTCCCACAAATTGAGCTTTCTTTTGGTGGTATTTGATCACCTCTGCGTTTTTTTTTTTTTTTTTGCGCTATAAAAAAAAAAAAAAAAAAAAAAGTTTGAAAAAAAAAGCCCATATTTTTTACTTTCCTCTATTAAACATATCCAATAAAAAAAAAATCTAATTTCTTCATCAGTTTAGGCCAATATGTATTTTGCTACATATTTTTGTTAGAAAAAATCCCAATAAGCGTATTTGATTGGTATGCGCAAAAATTATAGCATCTACAAACTATAGGATAATTTATTCAATATTATTTATTTATTTATTTTTTACTAGTAATGGCGGTGATCAGCGACTTGAGGGCCCATTCACACCAAAACATGATGCGGGAAAGGCTCATTCTGTGCAAATTTTCCACAGCGCAGGTGAACGCGCTGTCCTTACAAGTTGCATGCATGTGCCAAATAATTGTTAATGGCACCCCAAAGGCATCTTGTAATCGCAGTGTGTTTGTAGCCACTAAATCGCATGGTACCATAGTACCATGCAGTGGCGGCCCATCCATATGGGGCGCAGTGGTGCCGCCCCCCTAATCCATATGCTCAGCCCCTAATTTATATACAGAGCACTGCGCCCGAGCCCACCCAGTTGTGTGACAATAGCAAATTAATATTCGCTATTGCCTTCCTGATTCTCCCCCAGCCAATCCCAGCTCAGGAAGCAGGTCCTGAGACCTGACTGGCCGAGAGGAGAAGCGATCCTATTGGTCACCGAGAAGGAGGAGGGAGGGGACGTGCTTCTTTAAAGCCGAGGAAGGAGGAGGCGCAGAGGCCCGTCGCCCAGGGAAGCCCGCGACCTAGAGGGGTAAGTGCAGGGACCGACTGACCCCCACATATACCACCAGCCGCCACTGGTACCATGTGGTTTGGAAAAAGAAGTACTTTTGCTTCTTTTTCTGCAGTTTGTTTTGCAGCCCATTCTTTCTGGTGTGAACTGCCCATGGGAGAGTTTAGTTCAGCTTTAACGTCACTGCAGCTCTTTTAACCTGCCGGGAGTAAAGTAAATACTGGAATCTTCCAGGTATAAAGGGAACAGCTGGGCCTAGCACCAAGCACCAATGCTTTCACACAGGAAAGGGCCATAGCTCTGTGTAAGCTACGATTTGATCAACTTGTAGTTTACATATGGAGGAGTCTCATGCTTTAGGTAGCTGAGCAGAGTGGCGGGTGAAAGAAAAGTGAGTATGTGCGGCTGGAGTGGGAGGCAAAAATGAGAACCTTCTGTCCTGCATTGCTTTAACCACTTACCTACTGGCCACTTTTACCCCCTTCCTGCCCAGGCCAATTTTCAGCCTTCAGCGCTGTCGCACTTTGAATGACAATTGCGCGGTCATGTAACGCTGTACATATATGACATTTTTATCATTTTTTTTCACACAAATAGAGCTTTCTTTTGGTGGTATTTAATCACTGCTGGGTTTTTCATTTTTTTGCTAAACAAACAAAAGAAGCCCGAAAATTTTGAAAAAACAAACAAAAAGTTTTTTTATAGTTCGCTATAAATTGTTATAAAACTTTGCAAACAGGTCATTTTTCTCCTTCACTGATGTGCGCTAATGAGGCCGCACTGATGGGCACTGATGGGCACCGATAGGTGGCACTGATGGGCACTGATGAAGTGGCACTGGTGAGGCTGCACTGATAGGTGGCACTGATGGGCAATGATAGGCGGTACTGCAGGGCACTGAGATGTGGCACTGATAGGTGGCACTGATGGGCAATGATAGGCGGCACTGATACATGACACTGGTGATGAGGCACTGATGGGTACTGATTGGCAGCACTGATGGGCACTGATAGGTGGCACAGGTGGGCACTGATTAGCAGTACTTATGGGCACTGATAGATGGCACTGGTGGGCATGGATTAGCAGCACTGGTGGGCACTGATTAGCAGCACTGGTGGGCATTGAGGGGACCGATGTCCCTGTAACAGAAGCTGTTAACAGCATTCTTCTTTTCTCCTCACGCTGTCAGCATGAGGGAAAAAAAGCCGATAACCGGCTTTACTTTACTTCCGTGATCAGCTGTCATTGGCTGACAGCTGATCATGTAGTAAAGGGCCGCTGTGATTGGGCCTTTACCCCAATCTATGATCAGCGGGCGGCGTGAGCATGGGAGGATGTCCATTAGGGCCCTCCCAGCGCTGTAGCTGTCTTTCGGCTATAGCGCGGGCGGGAAGGGTTTAAAGTGAACCTGAGCTCAAAAAGTGAAAATTTGCTATGTAATAGATAACGATGAATGTTAATTGTGCTAAAGGTGTACCCTGAAAAATGTACGGTTTGAACTGTGGGATGCGGTTAAGTACTCAGCAGGCCTAATTTCTCCTCACCTCCCACTACTTCGTCTCCTCCACTGCCCTTTATTCCAACCAGGTTGTGATAACCCACTGCAGTTTAAATGGTGGTCTGATAACGGCTTTACAGATATTCATTCGTTACTCACCCCAACCAAGATCATCCCCTTTGCGGCTTTACGTTCCTCACATGATATCCCCCTTAGGGAGCACTACAGTTACCTGCAAATTAGGCATTTTCTCCAACAGCTTATAAAATACCATTCGGCCCCCTTTACCATGACCCCATTTGAAAGCCTTTGTAGATCGCGCCCCCAATCCCCGGGTCTAATTTCCCTCATATATATTGCTATAATTAACTCCAAAACACCACCATTGAGACCCTATCATCTCCAATGGGAGGCCGAACTCAGGAAACAATTGGACCCGGAGGACTGGCAAGGTATGACTATTATCCTATCCAAATGCTCTAAGAATGTTCTCTTTTTGGAGAACGCTTATAAAGTCTTTTATAGATGGTACTATACCCCGGCCAAATTAGCAAGCTTCATCCCATCTTATTCCCCCCTCTGTTTTCGAGGGTGCTCACAGGAGGGTACGATGTCGCATATCTGGTGGACCTGCCCCAGGGTCTGCAGATTATGAGTTAGAGTATACGCACTACTACGCAATCTTTTTAATACCACTATAAAGCGGGACCCTTTTGAGGCCCTTTTATGGAAACCGATTGCAGAGCTTCTTCGTCCTGAACGCCAATTAGCAGCACATATTTTTACCGCAACTAAACTGACCATAGCAAGGGCCTGGAAAACTCCGAATCTTAGCTTTGAAGCAGTTAAAAATTGTGTGAATGATATCATGGTAAACGAGAAACTTACGGCCATATTGTTGGACACACATGATAAGTTTCTCAGGATATGGCAACCCTGGGTGACCCATAACCGTCCATCAAGATTTGACCTAACGCTTCTCTCCCTATAATGAGCCTCCGTTCCCCCCACCCCAGGGTCCCCCCCCCTCCTTCCCCCCCACCCTTTTTCTCCCACTTTCAATTTCTCTTTCCTCCTTTTTATTCTGGCCTTTGGGCCTCAGTCTACAGAGTTTGGATATTTAAAGGGGTTGTAAAGTTATTATTTTTTTTTTTTTAAAATAACAAACATGTTATACTTACCTTCACTGTGCAGCTCGTTCTGCACAGAGTGGCCCCGAACCTGGTCTTCTGGGGTCCCTCGGCGGCTGTTTCAGCTCCTCCCCGCAAGCATTTACCACCTTCATGCGAGCTCCCTCGCACGGTAGTGAGTGCTTGCGGGCGCGCTCCCGTGATACAGCCGGCGGCTATAGCCGCTCACTGTATCACTCGGCCCCGCCCCCCGGCGCGCCGCGTCATCGGATGTGATTGACAGCAGCGCGAGCCAATGGCTGCGCTGCTTTCAATCCATCCACTGCAGCCAATCAGCGACCAGGCTGAGCTGCAATGAAGATGACGAGCACGAGCAGCGAAGATTCGAGGCGTCAGGTAAGTAAAACGGGGGGGCTGGGGGCGGCGGTACTGTCAAAAGTTTTTTCACCTTAATGCATAGAATGCATTAAGGTGAAAAAATTTTTACCTTTACAACCCCTTTAAGGTAACAAAGTTATTTCATACAAAGGTATGTTAGCTTCTTCGAAGTTAACCAATTTAATCTGACTTTATATCTGGTTCTTTTTTCCTTTTTTTTTTTTTTTATTAAGGCAATGTTACGTATTACAATAACATCTCACTATGCATCCTTTAAATGTTTATGAATGTTTGCAAACATAATATTCTGTGTTTGCAGTCTACCGTTATGCTACTAAACACGAGATGAAGACTCTCTTTAGTATGTAGCCTGGCCTCGGCCTTGAGCTGCCTGAGACCAGGTTTAAATTCTTGAATGTCAGTTCTACCTGCTGGACCCCGGCAGCCTTATGCCTGTTAATTCATGATGTATCCATCACTGTTTTGTACTATTCTGTTGATATATATTTTCAATAAAACTCTTTGTACAAGAAAAATGTACGGTTTGCTTGAATTCCTCTTGAAAAAAAGCAGCTATTTCATGATATGTTAGGGTTTCTAGGCACCCCTGTGCCTGCTCTGTCACAGCAATACCTGAGAACTTTTGTAAATCAATTCTTTTGGTGGGACTAATAGAGGCGCACCGTGGCAAATGAATGAAATGTAGCAAAATTGTGCTAACAGTGGGAGGGGCTTCAAACGTCAGCCTGCATAAATTAATATTCTGGCCAACTAAATGAATGAACGCCCAAACGCATGATGCGCTTGAACATGTCTAAACGTGCCTAAACGTGTTTGAAAAATGCAGGTTTAGGCACATGTTTTATGCTGCTTTTCAGGAGAAAGGCCTTCAGAAGATCCTAGTGTATTACAAAGTCGCTCTAAAAAAATGAAAGTGGCAACAGGCAAGTGCCTAAAGGCCTCAAAAAAATATGAGGATAAATAGTGGTCACTAAGCAAATATTTCAATGCTAATCAGTGTATAAATGCACCATAAAAAATTAAACTTATAGAACACAGATATTGCTTTATATGTCCATAAAAAATCAAAAATAGAAAAAGAAAAAACACTTAATGATAAGTAGCTTGATACGGGTAACAAGTGAATGCCTAAAAACATTAAGGCAAAATATAACAGTGTGACAGATATATGTCTAAGAGAGCCGTGTCACAAAACTAAAAAATGATATTCAGTGTATAAAATAAACCAAGCTTATAAATTCAAAAGAAAAGAAAGTCCATAGCTGTACAGAAACAGTAATGATTATAGTCCGTACATGCTTTGTAGCACACATACAAAACGGAGTAATAAGTGTCCCCAAGTGCTGAGTGAATATGGAACCAAAACTTGCTGCAGTGAATAAGGTGCGTCGACAGACCTCCACCGTTCAAAAACTGCTGCCTCTTACCAGAAAAAATTGGTCTCTTAATTATGGGAGACCTAAAGGGCGGATGGCTACAACCCCAGCCAGGGATCTGTACAACAGGCACTTGTTGTCATCCGAATCCAGGAACTCCCTCCGCCAGTCACACCTCAGTAAGTAGGATGTATCCCCATAAAAGAGATAAAGAGCTCCACATAGCATAAAATCTAACGTTTATTGAATAAAAAAAAGTATGGATTGCACTTACAAAAGCAGTTGTGTATAAATGCATATATGCAAGCCAACCCGTGTCTTCCGGGTATTCGAATTGCGGTGTCGTTGGGACGTAGCTCCTCCTCCCTATGTCCCGACGACACCGCAATAGAGGCACGACACGTCAAATTAATAAAATATAGCAAAATTGTGCTAACAGTGGAGGGAGAGACATGAGCCTGCATAGAGAGTGCAGAAGTCAGAAAAATATAATCATACCTCCCAACTTTTTGAGATGAGAATGAGGGACACCTATCAGCAAAAGTATGCAGGCATAAGACACACCCCTTGCCACGCCCCCTTAAAGGAGAATTGTACAAAAAATAAAAGATTGGTGCAACCCACAAGTGCTTTTTTTACCACTACTATTCCTTTATATTGACTTTTGAAATTTACAAATGCAGCAGTTTAGAAATTGAAAGGTTTAGCACTGGAAATTACTTTTTTGATAGAGAAAATGTGCATTTTATATACAACTATTTAGATTAGACCAAAATGAGAGACAAATGAGGAGGAATGAGGCACAGAGGGACATTGCTCCAAATCAGGGACAGTCCCTCAAAATCAGGGACAGTTGGGAGCTATGATATAATATACATAGTGCAGGGGTCTGGGGTGGGTAACGTACATAGTCCAGGGGTCAAGTGTGTTACATGCACAATGTTGCCAACCTACCGAATTGAAATTTATTGACACAACTCCCAAAATTTACTGGCACAGCCAAGTTTTTACTGGCATTTCCAAAAGTTACAAATTAACAATTAAAATATGCATTTGGCAATGTGATTTAATGTAGATATTAAGGCAAAAAAACATATTTCTTATTTTATTTTTGATATGATATAGTAAGTAAGTAGCTCAGGGACAGGAGGTCAAGAAATTAGAATGGGCAGGCACACACATATGAAACTGACTCCCACAGTGAGATTGACAACAATGTGCAGCAGCACAGATGATGACGACACCTCACCAACACGTCCCCTCCTGAGTCACAGTGACAGTGTCTCTCTCCATGCCAGGTGGTCCCTTCATTCCACTCCAGTCCAAACAGCATTGACAGTCCTATACCCGGCTTGCCTTGCTCCTGTCCCACAGACCCGCATACGAGGCTCTGGCCGCTTTGCTCGCCTCCCTTGCACTATGACATCACATGACATGCTCAGGCACCACCTCCGCCAGACCTGCCACCCACCGGTGCCACCCAAACACACTGTAGCAGGCACTCAGATGATTTTTGGCAACTCCAAACCAGAACTGCTCATGTGCATTTCTGATCCCAGCGTCACACCCATATTTATTACTGGCAATCTTTTCCTTTCTTATCTATTCACTGGCATTTACTGGCAAGAGAAAAGTGCCCGTGTTTTACTGGCTGTAAGTAAAAATACTGACGGTTGCCAACACTGGTCCCACACTACATGAAGGAAGGTGCCAATTTCAATTTCACACCAGTGACATGCAGCCACAGTCAATGGATATATCTTAGAGAGTCTAAGGGGAGTGTAGTATGCGCAATGTAAAAATGTAGGTTTTATGAAACTGTCCTTAGCTAAGATCACATCAGTTAAATAGTGTTGCAGACATTTGTCCCAATCTTCATCAGTTAGTGAGGGGATGTGCTTTGTTTATATCTCCAGAATAGGAGACAAATTCTAGCATTGCTGGGTCATTTCCAGCAAGTTCCCAGCTATTCTCATAACTGTATATCTGCATTATAAAATCTAAGGCTCTGTTTTCTCTCACTGCTAGTCTTAGGAAATCGGAAGTGGGATTTGGTGATGTCTTCTGTGTACAGCCCCCCCCCCCCATAGTTACCTGAGCCTGATGTTGATCCAACACTGTGCACAAGAGCAGCATCACTGCTCTCTCTCCTCACTGGCTCAGAAGGAATTGGCTCCTGCTGCTTTCAATCACAGCCAATGGGGAGGAAGCGGGGGCAGGGCTGAGCTACACTGTGTGTGTCAATGGACACAGAGAGTGTGGCTTGGGAGTGAGCCTGCATGAGTACCCCCACAGCAAACAGCTTGCTATAGGGGCACACAACAAGGAGGGGAAGCCAGGAGTGCCGGTGGGGGACCCCAGAAGAGGAGGATCGGGATGCCCTGTGCAAAACCATTGCACAGAGCAGGTAAGTATAACATGCTTGTTATTTTTTAAAAAAACCTTTACAATCGCTTTAACAACACAGAAGGGGAAGGTAATAAAAAAGCAGTGTCTCTGTCTCCATATTATAATAGTCCAATCATGTGGCTACACATGGTATCATTTTTTTCATGTGATTTTAATAATTTAAATGTTGTGTTTGTCTCGCTTTGGTAATAGAGAAGTTGGCTCTTTGGCATTGGTTCTGATGTGGAAAAGGAGAGCAAGCTGGGACTTTATATGACACACGCCATGTCAAAATAGGGTCAATACATGAATGAAATTACAATGCAAGGTCTTTTGTTGCATATACAAGTTCATACCACATTCTAAAGAGAAACATTATATCAAGTATATAGGTAGTCACATGACTTACACTAATGCCGCGTACACACGACCGTTTTTTTCATCAGAATAAACTCTGATGGCTTTTCCGACGGAGTTCTGCTGAAACGGACTTGTCTACACACGATCACACCAAAGTCTGATCGTTTAGAACGGGATGACGTACGACGAGACTAGAAATAGTAAGTTCAATAGCCAGTAGCCCATAGCTGTCCTTGCGTCGTTTTTGGTCCGTCGGAACAGCATACAGATGAACGGTTTTCCCAATAGGAATTGATTCCGTCGGAAAAATTTAAAACATGTTCTATTTCTAGGTCCGTCATAATTTTCTAAACATAAAGTACAATGAAGCCCACACACAATCGGAATATCCGATGGAATGATTCCGTCTGACCTTTTCTGCCGGATACCGGGTAGGATATCTCCACTGGGGCTGAGATGGGGAACCCCCCAGGGATCAGGGAAAGCAACCAAAGGACCGCAAGGTGGTCATAACGTGATCCAGTGTGGTATGTGTGCACATAACGTGCATCTTGATAACGTGCATCTTGGTAAAATGTAAATGGGGGAAGGAATTAGTCCCACTGTGGTACTGTAAATAATATGTGTAAGCCTTCTCATGTCTACGTGTACTTCGATGTAAATGAAACAGACAAAGTTCTGATGTGCCTTCTATTGTGTGCTTCCAAACTCCTACACATTGTACCGTGGTCCCATTTACATGTACGTGAGTATAATGACAGTTCTCATAGGGAACATGTAAGACACTTGCATACTTTTAGAGTTTTATACTTTGGTGCTAGGTAGTGATAGAGCAGCAAATACATAATTGAGTTTACTGTTCTGAAATACATGGCATGCCAGCAGTATCCAAAAACATGCTTCTTATCTTTATTTCCTCTCTTGGTGCATTTCTTAAGTGGCTGTGGTTGCCACTATGTATCAGCAGTATGAAGTAGGTGATATGTGTCAAGGTTCAAGGTCTTTGGCATCAGAAAGCACTCATGACCAAGTCTTGGTTGCAAGACACGTAAACATAGGACCCATATGGGCAAACAAATAAATAAAAATAAAATAAAATAATGGACACATTAATTCTTGCATCTGAATTTCAAATATTATGAGTATATAACCAAGAGGTCCTTGGATAAGTAGATGCCGTCAGCACAGAAGGCCAAAGGGTAATGCAAACAAGGTAATTGCTCTTAGGCTGGCCATAGACGGTTCGAATCTCAGTCAGATCAGCAGGAACTGGCTGAGATTCAAAACATATGTGGGCAGACCTAATGTACCAAGTTGATTGATCAATCCATCAAGTTGGGTAGAACCAGCCTGGCGGATTTACTTGCATTAATCAATGTCTTCTCCCAACGGCTTACCACTGTCTGTGTTGATGGAGGAATTATGCGAATTTCTTTCCTGGAAAGAAATTGGCAATGCCTATGGCCTGCCTTAGTCGCAGACTATGAAAGGACCTCCTTGCGTACCTTATATATACTCAGATCAGGCATGAACACCCAGTCTTAGCTGTAACACCTGTGACCAATATGGATACACCACAAAAGTACACTTCTGCATCTCAGTTTTTGTTGTAAGAAAGCTGTAATGGTAAAGTGGATCTTCACTGTATCTGAGTGCCACAAACCAAAAACACTATTTAATTCATTTTTAATATTCGAAGCAAACTCTGCCATCCATCCATGTCTCTATGCTTTATTTTGTTAAAAGATCACTTTTAAAAACACCCCCTAGCATTTACTTCCTGGAATCCATCTGCCCTTAACTCAAGTATGCATGCAGGAGAGTGTGCTTAGCTGAGAAACCACCTCCTCCTCTCTTACCCTTCTGAAGACTCCTGGGATGTTTGATAATTTTGATAATTTGCCTAGGCAAGAAACCAGGAAGTAAGTGAAAAAATGTAATAAAAAAGTTTAAAACAAGTGTAGTGATACCCCTGAGGGAGCTACTTAAGTATGTTTGGTTCCGTACTCTGCCTCTCACTTCCAAGAATAGCCTCAGCCCCTCTGACACACCTGGCAATAGTGTAATGCCCTGTACACACAATCGGACATTGATCGGACATTCCGATAACAAAATCCATGGATTTTTTCTGACGGATGTTGGCTCAAACTTGTCTTGCATACATACGGTCGCACAAAGTTGTCGGAAAATCCGATCGTTCTGAACGCGGTGACGTAAAACATGTACGTCGGGACTATAAACGGGGCAGTAGCCAATAGCTTTTGTCTCTTAATTCATTCCGAGCCTGCTCTCAAACTTTGTGTGTCGGAAATTCCGACGGAAAAAGTCCGATGGAGCCCACACACGATCGGAATTTCCGACAACACAATCCGATCGCACTTTTTCCGTCTGAAAATCCGTGTGTACAGGGCATAAGTGCAAGGACCAATGAGAAACACGTGTTATGCAAAAACACAGAAATTGTCTTTACTTTAAGGTTTCTGTGGAAAAGTAATGAACAGTAACAGTGTGCATATGCCAAGTAAATCAGCTTAACAGTAATAACTAAGACCCAGAGCAATATAGCTTAATACTGTATTCAGGCTGCTTTCAGGGGATTCCAAACCTGACAATAACTCGAAGAGCAGAGGCAAGCACTTAGTAATGACAATTCTATATCAGAATGGTCACCTCTGTATAAATTGGCTCTATGAGTCCTGGCAGGAGAAGAGCCAAGGAATGACCCTCTCTTTTTTTTTTTATATAATCTTTATTTATGAAAGACAAAGTATTACATTGCACAATAGCAAACTGTAAGATACAGTTATATCTTCAGAAAGTGATAACTCCAGGTAATACATTAATCCTTCTTATTTTTTTCTTTTTGTTAATGTATACAGGAGAAAATTAGTAATAAACATAAGAGTAAAAGTAAATAAATAATAACAATTCAACTTCAAAATAAAGAATGTGCAACTGCTATAACTGTAGCTGGTGTTTTAGTCTGTGTCAATAACAGTTTGGTCTAGTGGCAATATAGTGGAGTTTGTGTGACTCAATGGCCAAGCTTTCTAGAAAGGACAAACATCTTGCATCACTTCTTTCCCCCCCTTTCTTTATCTAGTAGAGTGACGGGGTAAGGGAGACGGGGACTCACGAGGGCAGGGGGGCAACTAATGCCTCCATCTGACCAACCCCCATGGCCCCACCTCCCCCAGACCCCCCACCCACCAGAGACCCATATCACGTCGGCACAAAGGTGCCAATACCCCTAACAGGTCAAGGTATCACGTGGCATCAGATCTTCAAAGCCCACATTATCAGCTTGTCTGTCCATTTCTGCCTGTCTCTACAACTTCAGACACAGTATCTGCTTTTAGATGTGCAACTATAACCAGTTAAATCTTAACTTTCAATAAATGAGGTAAAAGAGAAGAAAAAAAAAAAGGGGGTATAGAAAAAGTAGTAAGATATAGGAAAAGTAAAATGAAATATACCTGGGAATTTGCGTCCGACTCCGTCTCCCCTCCGATCACCCCCAACAGCATCACAGGCTAAGGAAGAAAAGACGTGGCTCTTTCCCACTTTCCCTTTTATATAAATAATAGACTGGTATTTTAGGGCATAAAGCAGTGTTCCATTTAGTTATCTTTAAGGCGTCCCTTCAAGGTCGGATCAGCTAACTCAAGTAGGGCCACATCTAAGCTGGAGGGTATATGGCCAGGGTCTGAGGTATATGCTATCCATGGTTGCCAAGTTGCTGTAAATCGTTCTCGGACTTCTCTACAGGTAGCAATCCACTCCTCTGCCTCCCGGATGTCACTCACTCTGCTCTCCCACTCCTCCCTGGAAGGAATTTGCGGGCGTTTCCAAAATATGGGAAGCAGCCGCTTTGCTGCATTGAGCAAATGAGGCAGGACACTTTTTTTGTAGTGACCTGTTGGCATGGGAGGAATGTGTAGCAGGAAGTGAATAGGAGAGAGAGGTATGTCAATGCCCATAATTTCTTTAATTTGGCTTTTAATGTCTTCCCAATACGGTTTGACTATGGGGCAGTCCCACCAAATATGTAAAAGGGTGCCTTTTTGACCCTCTCCAACATAAGTCTGATACGGTTGGATATATTTTAGCCAGGTCTGCTGGTACCCGATACCAACGCATCAAAACTTTATAGTTTGTTTCCTGTGTCTTAGAGTCAATTGAGCTAGTTCTAGTAAGTTGGTATAGGGATGAAAGTTGAGCCGGAGTAAAAACAGTATCAAGATCTCGTTCCCATGCTCTAACGTATGGGGGCTTCACCACAGGAGAAGCCAAGCTAAGCAATTGGTACAGTTCGGAAATCATATGTGTAAGTGGTTCTTCTGTAATAAAAAGTTGCTCAAAAGGTGTAAGGGAAGAGATGTTTCTTATTGAGTCTCCCTGTGTTTTGAAAAAATGATGAAGTTGTCTGTATTGCCAGAGGTCCAGGGGGAAGCTCCCTGACCGCTGTCTCAGAGTATCTAGGGGAATTAATTTACCGTCTCGCATTAGTTTGCCGCAACTGGCACTATTCTCATCCACCCAGGTACCGAAAAAGGCCACCTGCTCCCCAGGGGGGAACCACAAGTAGCCCCCCTGCGGAGCCAATGGGGATACAGGGGGCGACAGCGATAAGTTATCATTGAGTTGATCCCAAGATTTTAGAAGTTGGGTCGTGAGCGGTGAAGTAAAGGCCGACAGTCCCCTGTGCTCCCGGGCAAGCCACGGAGCATATGCTAGGTCTCTTCCTGCCATGCATTTTTCAAGAGAAACCCACACCTTGGATTGAGTGTGAAAGCGCCAGTTCAGTATTCTTTGTAGGACTATAGCCCTATAGTATCTCTGAGCATCTGGGAAGCTCAACCCCCCTCTATCTCTATGACGACTCAGCAACCTAAGCGCTATTCTCGGTTTCTTGTTATTCCAAACAAAAGTGGATATCAGGGTTGATAGTTGAGCAAAGAAGCTCTTAGGTAGGGCCACGGGTATCATTTGCATATAGAACAGCACCCTTGGGAGAACATTCATTTTGATAATATTGAGTCTTCCTATCCATGGAAAGGCTGTCTTGGTCCATTGGGTCAAGTCTTTTTTAATAGTGTTTATTAGGGAGGAAAAGTTTGTGGTAAATAAGGTTTCAAATTTATCAGTCAGTTTTATTCCTAAGTATTTCAGGGATGATTTAGTCCATGTAAATGGGAAGGCAGCTTGCAGTCGGTCAGTCAGGGATGGTGTCAGTTGAATAGGTAAAATCTCTGATTTCGTGTAATTAATTTTAAAATTTGAAAGCGTCCCGAAGTACTGGAGTTCTCGCATCAAATTAGGCAAAGAAGTTAGGGGGTCTGTGAGGTGGAATAGCACATCATCATTATAAGCTGATAGCTTATGCTCCGTGTGTCCCACCTTGAGCCTTTTAATGTCCACGTTTGCCCGAACAGTTCGTAAAAACGGTTCTAGCACTAGGGCAAACAACAGCGGGGACAAGGGGCACCCCTGCCTCGTGCCATTTCTGATCGGGAATCTCGGGGAGAGACAGCCATTTACCTTTACTTGGGCATTGGGGTCTGAGTACAAGGCCATAATCCATGCGAGCATATGGGTGCGTAGACCCAAAGCCTCCAGCACAGCCCGCAGGTAGGTCCAGTCCACCCGATCGAAGGCTTTCTCCGCATCGGTAGAAAGGACCAAATAGGGGGGAGAGTCAGGAGAAGTTTGTGCCCAGTGGATAAGGTGAATTGCTCTGATTGAATTGTCTCTAGCTTCCCTGCCTGTTATGAACCCCGTTTGATCTGGGTGGACTATTAATGGGATGAGGTGTTTCAATCTAGTCGCTAGGATCTTAGCTAGAATTTTTATATCCACATCAAGAAGGGATATGGGTCTATAGCTTTGGGGTAAAGCAGGGTCTTTCCCCTCTTTGGGTATTACGGAAATGTGTGCCAATAGGGCCTCACTAGGGATAACAGTACCGTTTGCTATCGAATTGAAGTAGCTACACATCGAATCAGACAGTTGGGGGAGGAACATCTTATAATATGCTTTAGTAAGTCCATCCGGGCCTGGGCTTTTTCCATTAGGTAAGGAGGTCACCGTGGTCTCTATTTTGGTGGCAGTAATGGGGGTTTCTAACAAAGAGCATTGTTCGTCTGTCAGTGTGGGAAGGCCGGATTCAGTTAAGTATGTTTGAATATCCTTCTTCCTAGCAGTTTGGGTTTCTGGGGTCTGGGAAGAATTTAAATTATACAAAGTAGTGTAATAGTCTCGGAATCCAGCAGCTATTTCGGAAGGTCTGGCCATATGTTCCCTCACGGGAAGCCGTAGCTGATGCACATACATGTGAGCACGTTTTTTCCTAAGCGCTCTAGCCAGCATACGACCACATTTGTTGCCGTGTTCATAGTATTTATGCGACAAGTGTCGCAGTTGTCTTCGTGCTTGTCGGTCTAGCAGTCGTGAGAACAGTCCCCTCAAGTCTATCAGTGTTTGCAAGGCCTTCCGGGTCACTGTTTTGTTTATGCTTAAGTTCCGCTTGCTGCAGCGCTTGGAGTACCCTGTCAAAATCTACCTGTCTGGCTTTCTTAAGTCTGGATCCCTGAGAGATCAGTTCTCCTCTTACAACTGCTTTATGGCCTTCCCATATAATTCCTTTACTCATCCCTTCTGTGTTATTTTCTTTAAAATAATGTGACAAGACTTTTGTGACTCCTGATACCACAGCTGCATCATCCAACAGGGATTCATTTAAGCGCCACGACCAAGCCCTGCGAGTGCCATGTGGCATGACCAAGGATGCCGTCACTGGAGCGTGGTCGGAGAGCGTAATGGTCCCTATGGACGAGGTCTGCAGCCACTCCAGGACCACATGGTCTACATAAATCATATCTATGCGGGTGTAGGTGTCGTGCACTTTTGAGTAGTAGCTATAGTCCCTATCTACTGGATGGAGGGTTCTCCAACTGTCGAGTAAACGGTGGGTTTGCAAGGATTTGCGGAAGTGTTTAAGAAAGGCGTTTGAGTGGGAAGAGCGCTTATGTGAGGTGTCTATCTGAGGGTCAGGGCTAATATTAAGGTCACCTCCCAGGATCAAAGGGCCCTCCCTAAATTCCGCCAAACTGTCAAGGGTACTGTCCAGGAAGGTGAGTTGGTTTGAGTTTGGGGCATATATCTTGGCAATCGTAAGCTTCTGCCTGGCTATGGTCCCTTTTAAAAAAACATATCTTCCCTGGGGGTCCATCTTACTGTCCAGAATCTGGATAGGGCAAGATTTGTGTATTGCAATTGCCGTACCTCTGGATTTTGCAATCGGTGAGTTACTTAGGAACCACTGATTATAAATGTGATTGGGCAATTTAGGCATTGAGAGGGGATTAAAATGCGTTTCTTGTAGCAGAATGACCTGTGCCCCTGACCGTTTTAATTCCCACCATAATTTACTGCGTTTACATGGGGAACAGAGACCACGTACATTATATGAAATTACCTTAAGTGATGTCATCAGGGATTCTCAGAGTGGTGAGATCTTGCTGTGTCCTTGAGGGCGCAGAGTGGGAGGCGGAGCTGGAGGCAGTCCCAGTAGAGAGATATACAGCAGAAAAGAGTAGGCAAAAAGAAAGGGAAAAGAAAAAAGAAAAGAAAAAAACAAGGTTAAAGATGATAAGGCACATATAAAACTCAAAGTGCATTATTGTGAACATAGTTTCAACCTGAGATGTCAGGGGGACAGGTATCAGGTTCCTCCCCACAAGGGAGAGGAACCCGAGACCCGTCTCTATTTCCAAAAAAAGGAAAAAAATACCTAAGAAGGTATGGCCTACGGGGGGAACGTGTGCCATCATGAAGGGGGGATGGGGGAGACGAGGGTCAGCCCCCATCCATCGCCGCCTTCTGAGCAAAAAATAACACAAAGGGTTTATTGAATAGGGGGGAGAACCATCCCATAAGCTAAAGAAATAATAAAAACTGGGCTAAGAACTGGGCTAAGAAAAAGAAAAAAAAAAGAAGCAAAGGGGTACAGTTGTAATCTGAGTGTGAGGAGAAAAAAAAAAATTCTATAAAAGATAAAGAAAAAATTATATGCAGGGCTTCCAAAAACCATGGCCTGTCTGGGTAGCCCCAGAACTATAATCTCCATAATCCCCCTCAGGGCAGCGGTTATGCGGTCAAAGTCTAGCTCAGGGATGGGGGTGGTAGTCTTAATGGAGAAGGGGTCCAGGATCACATCTTTTGTTTATAGCCATGTCGCAGCTTCCAGCATCAGTCTTATTCATCCGGATGGACATGGATTCCTGCGTGGAATAAGATGGAGCCCTGTAACTGAGGTAAAAATATTCCTCACAAGAGTGCAGAGATCTAGTCAGCAGTAAGGCGTTTTCAGCTAATGCCGAGGTGAAACCGGATCCATGGGGGAGGAAGACGTGGGGTGTCTGCGTTCCCGTCTGCGACTCCTGCGATTAACTGGGAGCCAAGGTTGAGAAAGTTGCAGATGTGGATGGTTTTGTGGGCCTCTCCAGTCTGGAAAATCCACCGGTTCAAGTCCCAAAGTCTCCAGAAAGAAAGGAAGGTCATCTTTAGTACGCAGCGTAACGCTTTTCCCAGCTTTAGATGCTTGTAGGTAGAAAGGGAATCCCC
The DNA here is from genome assembly GCF_042186555.1 of Aquarana catesbeiana. Lineage (NCBI taxonomy): Eukaryota > Metazoa > Chordata > Amphibia > Anura > Ranidae > Aquarana > Aquarana catesbeiana. Next base: position 128,861,477 of record NC_133324.1, on the reverse strand, counting down.
ACCGATAAGGCAGGCCTGCTTTCTGAAGGGCTTCCAGTAAGGGCCTTAAAGCTCTGCGTTGCATTAGGGTGCGTCTTGAAATGTCCTGGTAAAAATACAGGCGTGCACCGTCAAAATCAAAGTATTGCTTCCCACGCATCTTCTGCATAATCCTATCTTTCAAGGTGTATTTATGTAGCTTGCAGATGATATCTCTCGGATTGTCTGCGTCTTGAGAGGGTGGTCTAAGGGCCCTGTGAGCTCGGTCAATTTCGATCGGAGCCGTGGCAGGTAAACCTAGTATTTCTCTGAATACATCTTCCAGTGTGGGCACAATGTCCTTAGGAGATGTAGCTTCTGGCAGACCGCGTATGCGAATGTTTGCTCTCCTGCTGCGGTTTTCAAAATCATCTAATTGGCACAATAATGCTTCAATTTTCTGGTCTTGGAGGCTGCATCTGTCTTGTAACACTGTGATAGCAGGCAGCACTTCATCCATCCTCTGCTCTACAGTTTCCATCCTAGACCCCAGGTGGTTAGTGTCAGCTTTAAGCTGGGCTATATCTTCCCTGAAAGCTTTCTCCACTCTGGCAGTGAATCTCTCTAGGTCTTCTCTGGTGGGGAGGGACCAGATATGGCGCTTTATATCTCCTTCCCCTAAGAAATCAGCCATGTCAGGGTCCTGGTCATGGGAGGCAGATGATCCAGGGGCTGTGTCACTCACCAGCTTCGGAGAGGGGATCTGGGAGTCTCGTTGCTGCTGTTGGGCCTGTGCTTTCTGTGCGGCTTTTGCGGCCTTAGTAGCTTTGGGCGTCGGGGCCGGCGCCATCTTGGAGGCCTCGTGTCCCGGGCCCACAGTTCAGGCCGAAGTATGTCTCCAGGTGTCCCTGCCGGGTCACCTCGGCTCTCGATTGCTGGGATAGCGCTCTCCGTCCCTGTGACATAATCTCCGGAACCAAATTATCCCCTTTGTGCGGTGCGGAATGGTGCGACGGACGAGGAGCTGAGGTGAGACACGTCCTCACTCCTCCATAGCCAGGCCATGCCCCGAATGACCCTCTCTTATGTCAGACCTCTCCCTTCTGTCTCCTGACACCACAGGCCCAACAACCAACACTTTACTCAAATCAACATTTAGTGGCTTAACTTCCCAGGTGAACTATCCCGCACACCCACTACATATACAGAGCCCTGAGTATGCATGTGCGTGCCCCGTATGGCACCAGTAACTTTAGTCCCTTGGAAGAAAGATGAGGCCCCGGATCTTCAGCCAGCCACTTTAGTTGGTGCACTTAATCTCCCACTTGGTAATGTGTAACTGTGGTATACTGACAGTATCTGGTTAGCAAGGCAGACACTGTGCCTGCTTAACAGGGAATCAATGATACCCAGGATCTGGCAAGTGTGGGCAAAGTGAAGTAACTCTGTCTGTATGCAGTGTGCTTGTTTCCTGCAAATGGGCAACTGCCCCCTCACCAAACCTGTGGTCAAGGCCCAAAACGAATGTCCTGGAGCAAGCAGGGTCTTCTGGTAACCCGACTGGTCACCTCACACTGGAACACCTCACTCCATCGGTGCAGGTGTGCCTGGGTATGCACCTGGGATCCTCCTCCATCAGACTGGATGTCCCGACTGGCCGTGTATGCTTGTAAAGGAGCTGTGTACTGACCCGGGAGGCAACACCTCTCCCCTAGGTCCAGTCTCTTCCCCTGCCTCGTAGTGACTGAATGTCCCTCAGGAAACAAGATGGAGTTTTCCTTTTCCCCCAGAGAATACTGGGCTTTGTAGTTCCTGCCCCCATACAAATGGGGCCATTTGGTAAGGGGACTACATGTCCCAGAATCCATTGCAGCTGCTCCAGCGGCTTGTCACGGTCCCTCTGGTTGGTTCCTTTAATTGGCTCCCTCTGATTGGCTCCTATACTTGGCTCCTGTAATTGGCTCTCCTCCTCCTGCCAATAGGGACACAGGGGAGGGTGCAGAGTGAGCAGCTCTGTGTGTCTGTGTGTGGGAGGGAAACTCCACCGCAGCTGCTGGCAGTCTTTCTCTCCCTCAGGAGAGCCTATGCACTCGCGGCGGCCAGCTTGACAAGGCCGCGGAAAAAGTGGAGCACCCACTACACAAGTAAATATGATATACATTCCTATCGATCTACTAATGCTAGCAGCATGAGGATTTAAAATAATCAACGTTGGTTGGGAGAGTGAATTTCTACTTTTGAGCTTCACCCATGGAGTGGAAAACAGTACTGCAAGCTACAGACAGTGCGGTGGTCACCTTAGGCCACAAACTGTAAATGGTTTTCCTTGCGTAACTTGCATAGATATCCTGGAACTTATTCTTGGCAATCTGGCTGTGGGAATTACTGAGAAGAAGCCATGGAGTTTAGGAAGGCCTCTCTCAACAACTCCAGCCATGCTTTCTATTAATTCTATTTCTATTTTTTATTTTTTTTACTACAGTATCCTTCTATTCTGAAGTTATTTTTATTCTTTGTGGAGCCAACTCATTATAATATTTCTCAGACACCCACTAGGGTTTGGAATGCTTGGCAGCCTGAACAACAAGTGATTCACTCAGGAAATTTAGCAAGCGCTTGGACTCATTACAAAAGGGCGTAAACATGACCTAGCAATAAACTCTTGTGTGGTAGCCTCATATACTACTGACGCCCACTTATTTTCACATGCCATTTGATTGTTCGTGTTATCATAAGATGACAATAGGATAGGCAGATGTAATCTGTATTAAGTATTTAAACAATAATAACTAATTGTTTACACAGTGGCACCCCATTCATTATCCAATTATGAAATAGTAGGTAATTATTGGTGCTTGATGTTAATGATTGTCACCATGTGAGAGCTACAGAGCTGTTGACAACTAAGACAAATAAGTATAAAGTGGACATTAAACCCTAAATACAAATTATTGCACCATATCTGTTAAAAGTTGATTCTTGATAGGTGGCATCAATAGAAGATTTTGATGGAGATTGGAAAACTAGGGCAAAGCACTCCACTTGCATCCCTTCTCTGCTTCACCAATCTCAGCTGGACCAAGCTGCATTTATGGAAATAATGAAAAATACTCCCATTGCCCAGAGTAAAATCTGTACAAAAGGGTGTATAAACTTGCAGCAGATGTAGGAAAGCAAACCTGTCCTAGGGGCACAAAATTCTGAACAATAAATACATTCTCAACACTTACCAAAAACATGAAATAGTATGTCATGCCAAAAACTGTTTTTTTTTTTTTAACATAGTGGGGAAGGATTGGAACCACTGTCAGGTTTTTACTGCTAATCAGTGCTCCATTAGGGAGACTTATCCTCACTTCTTGTCCTACTGACAATTGTTTCACCAGATAATAAAGGCATATCTGCAACAGGGACACAGACAAAATAAAAAACTAACTGGGACTCTGTGTTTCCCCAACTCTGCTAAGAAGCATTTTTATTTCTCCTTGTTACGAGTGGAGATACCCTGAAAATGTAAATGTCACAAAATGGCCTGTGTATTATATATAGCTGTCAACGTACCAGCTTCTCAATTTTGTACCAATCATCATATCCAAATGTATAATATACTGTATATGGAATTTTCATGGTACCAGTAAACACCAAGGGTTCCTACGTATAATATTGGAGGAAACATGGAGGCAGATTAATAAAGTGATTTCCCACTATATGGATCCGTGTTATTGGACATTCTGATGTGATCTCCCCTAAGGAATTTTCACCATTGGGATGTACACTATATTGTCAAAAGTATTGGGATGCCTGCTTTTACACACACATGAACTTTAATGGCACCCCAGTCTTAGTCCGTAGGGTCCAATATTGTGTTGGCCCACCCTTTGCAGCTATAACAGCTTCAACTCTTCTGGGAAGGCTGTCCACAAGGTTTAGGAGTGTGTCTATGGGAATGTTTGACCATTCTTCCAGAAGCACATTTGTGAGGTCAGGCACAGATGTTGGACCAGAAGGCCTGGCTCGCAGCCTGCACTCAAATTCACCCCAAAGGTGTTCTATTGGATTGAGGTGCAGGCCAGTCAAGTTTTTCCACCCCAAACCCGTTCATCCATGTCTTTATGGACCTTGCTTTGTGCGCCGGTCCAAATCATTTGGTGATTGGGGAATCATGATTTGGGGTTGTTTTTCAGGGGTTGGGCTTGGCCCCTTAGTTCCAGTGAAGGGAACTCTTAAGACGTCAGCATACCAAGACATTTTGGACAATTTCATGCTCCCAACTTTGTGAGGACAGTTTGTGGTTGGCTCCTTCGTGTTCCAACATGACTGCGCACCAGGGTCCAAAGCAAGGTCTATAAAAACATTGATGAGCGAGTTTGGGGTGAAGGAACTTGACCTGGTCTGCACAGAGTCCTGACCTCAACCCTATAGAACACCTTAGGAATGAGTTAGAGCAAAGACTGCGAGCCAGGCGTTCTCGTCCAACATCATTGCCTGACCTCACAAATGCGCTTCTGGAAGAGTGATCAAACATCCCCATAGACACACTCCTAAACCTTGTGGACAGCTTTCCCAGAAGAGTTGAAGCTGTTATAGCTGCAAAGGGCAGGCCAACTCAATATTGAACCCTACGGACTAAGACTGGGATGCCATTAAAGATCATGTGCATGTAAAGGCAGGCGTTCCAATACTTTTGGTAATATAGTGTATCTATGATTGATAGATATACAAGATACATAACTGCTCTTTTTTGAAAGGATATTTGGTAGACATTTCTACTGGGTAATATGGTACACCTCCCCTGACCTGATATCACCTTATTTGTCCTCAGGGTGTCAGGAAAGACGTCTGCGTAGTACAGCTGCCGTTTCCAGACATACACATGTGCGCAGGTGCTAGCAAGGAACGAGCAGAACAGTTACGGGCCTATTTAAACGGAGCTTCAGTGCTGTCTAATTGCTGCTTGGTCTACAGCATTTGTGTATGTTCTGATTCCTGTGTTTGACTTCTGATCCTGATCCGGCTTGCTCACGACTATCCTTGTCTGCTACCTGCTCTGACCCCTGGCTTATCCCAGGCTCTGTCTCTGCTTGCTGCTCCTGTTTATCCTGCATCTGTTGCCAACCCTGCCTGTGGCCCGACTATGCTTCTGCCGCTGTTTATGTCTGATCTGGCTGCCAGTTACTGGCCTGGCTCGCCTGACCCTGCTTCCAGTTCCTCCAGCCTGCTACAGCTCCTTCAGTCCAGCTCAGCACCTCCAGGTTGATGCTTCCTGTTCGTGCATCCACAGTCTGTCATCAGCCAAGCCTGCCAGCCTGTCTGCTGTCTCATCTGCCTGCTACCAGCCAAGCCTGGCTTCCTGCCCGTGGGTTCCTGGCTCCGCACAGACTTCTGGACTGATCCCAGGCACTCTTACCCCGCCGTGCTACAGTGGCTGCTGTCTCACCATCAGTGGTCCTTGAGCCAGAACTGTACGAGAGGCCTTCCTCTGCACGTCAGGCTCACCAACCAGCTATGTGACACAGGGATTCTTCTCTGATTTTGCTCTGCTGACTTCCAAGTTATACAATCTATTGTTAGCAGCCACTTCATGTGAATTCCTGAAGAAGTTGAGAGTTCAACGAAATGCATAGAGTTCCTGCTTATTGATACCACTTCATGAGAAGTGGTTCCTTGCTCCTGATGATAGGTCAAATACCTTGAAACGCGTAGAGCCAATATCAACCTAGTATACATATTGATGCATTCTACCAGGCCATTCCATAATAATTTGTATTTTGCCCCCTATGATCTGTAACCCTCCCTTTTCTTTTTGGTCTCCAACTTTTCCAATTAATCATGTAATCATGCTCTAAATGTTTTTACATTATGTATTATGTATTGATTTCTTGTTGGAACATGTATGTATGTATATCTTTTCTGGTTTCAATGAATTGTAATAGTTGTACGAATGATTTTATATATAGCATCATGCATTGAATTATTCGAATACAGAAACTCTATAATCATTTGATTCCATTAAAAATTATTAATTTTATTCCCGCTCCCGAGTGTCTATATATAAAGTCCCGCTACCTTTTTTATTTTCTTATTATTCTTCATAATGTAAGCTAAGTTTTATTGATTCGTTTGCAGGTAAAATGTTACCAATGCCAGAATGCTTGGCCATTGAAGCCCTTCAAGATGAGAAAGAAACAAATATCTGTATGAGTTTCAGGTTGTTATCTTCCCATTGGGTGTGCATACAAGTGTAGGTGTGTGCGTGCGCAATACATCTTTCTTAATATACAGAAGCTACTCTCTAATTATAATTGCTCATGATGGGACTAACTATCTCACCCTTTTGAAGCTGAGCAATCCCTAGCAGTTTCCATCCCTCATTAATAATAATATTTAACCCCCCCTGCGTGCTGCTTTTTCTCTGAGATGCTGCAATTATCTCAGTCTCTTCTATTTTTCATCACACAGCACAAGTCATTACTTCATGTGCTTGTCCTGTTCCCTTGTTAAATAATGCACGCTATATTCCCTTTAAAGTGCTTACAAACCTGGAGCTTAAAAGTGTTTCATATATGAATGACCTTCTAAAACATCACTTGACATCAGGGTCTGGCTAAAACACTGGATATTGACATACAAGTTAATGACTGACAAACTCAAATTAAATGCTGGTGAAAAGCTTTTTAAATATATGATTAACTTCAGCTATTCCATTACCTGCCAAAGCATGCAGGTAATGGAATAGCTTATACATACAGGCTTATGGAATACAGGCTTATGTGTAGTCATTCAAGAAATTTAGAGGGACTCTCTCTCTCTGTTATTATTAATATTTATTACACATGATTTATATAGCACCAACAGTTTGCACATCAATTTATAAAATAAAAGGAGACAGTACAGCTAAAATACAATTCAATGCAAGAGGGTTCGGAGTGCCCTGATTAAGAGAGTTTGCAGTCTAAAAGGGATGGTCAAGTGATATAAAAAGTAATAATTATGATGGATGAGCTAAAAAGTTCAGTTTATTAGACGGAAGTAGGATAGGCTTTCATGAAGAAATACATTATCATGGATCGTCCAAAAGCAGACAGGGTAGGAAGTACTGTAGCTGGGCAGATTGGGGTAGAGCATTACAGAGGATGTGAGAGGCTCTGGAGAAGTTATGGAGGAGGTGATGAGGGATCTGGAAAGCAGGAAGTCTTGGGAGGAGTGAAGAGGACAGATTGGGTGATATCATGAGATGAGTTTGGTGATGTATCCCCGGGTAGAGTTGTGGATGGCTTCGTAAGTTGTTAATATTTAGTATTTTATTTGTAGGGTGAGCAAAAGCCAATAGAGGAATTTGCAGAGAGGGGTGGCGAATACTGAGCAGTTGGTCATGCATTCATGACAGCGGGAAGTAAAGGTAGGCCAACGAGAAGGGAATGAGATGAAACGCAACAACAGAGTGAATTAGTACCTTTGTTGCATCATTTGTTAAAAAGGCTCTCCTACTTTGAAAAATAACTATTTGTGAATCAATTTGATGCAAGCCGGCCCAGCTTACTCATGTGACATGGCCCTTAAAGTAATATTAAAGTCCTGTTTCTTTCTTTTTTTTAAAATAACAAATATGTTATACTTACCTGCTTTGCGCAATGGTTTTGCACAGAGCAGCCCGGATCCTCCTCTTCTCGGGTCCCTCGTCAGTGCTCCTGGCCCCTCCCTCCTGCCGGGTGCCCCCACAGCAAGCAGCTTGCTGTGGGGGCACCCAAGCAGGCACGCTCCTGAACTGTAGCTCTGTGTGTCCATTCACACATGGAGCCGTGGCTCGGCCCAACCCTCTCCGTCTCCTGATTGGCTCACTGGCTGTGATTGACAGCAGGGGGAACCAGTGGCTCCCGCTGCTGCCAAAAGCCAATCAGGGGAGCGAGTCCCCAGAGAGCCAAAGCACTCGTGGACATCACTGGATCGAGAGGGGGCTCAGGTAAGTTTTAGGGGGACAGGGGGGCTGCTGCACACTGAAGGTTTTTTACCTTCACGCATAGAATGCATGAACGTAAAAAACCTGATGCCTTTACAACCAATGTGGCTATTTTTAGGTGCTACCTAATTCCATAGCTGGTAGGTTGATGTTGTCATGTTGTGGACATATCTCTGATCTGCATCCACCTTCTTCTATCCTCCGTTATCCTTCCAAGCAAAATCACCTTCTAGGCTCCTTCCCTGCCTGACATTGCTTCAATCTGGAAGAGAGAGGCTGTGGCCTAGAGAAGAAAATAGATGAAAAAGAGGAATAATTAGAACATTAGATAGGTACACAGGATGGATGGTAAAATAAACACTATAAAAACCCAACAGTCATTCCAAATGAGTTTAGAGAAAGACACAACTAAAAAACATGCTCTTTTTTGCATTCAAAGTATTTCAGAAAATTTCACATACTGCATGTGATTGATGAACGCATGGCAATGCACCTGCTCTAAGTGAGCTGTGTTTGGGTACCATTTATTGTCAATGGCACCCCAATGCATAGTACAATAGAGCCTTATTCAAAACACACCTAGCGCACCACAATACAAATACTGTGTGTTATGGTATGCTGCATTGTTAAAAAGTATAACCAAAAGAGAAAATCTCTCTCCTGCGCTCAAGTGTCTAGATTCTCAGTGTGTGATAGGGCCAGTAGGCTTTAGTGGTATCTGGTGTCTTGCAGCCCTCTTCAGAATGTTGGGCATTCAAAAACTACAAAGAGGAAATAAAAAGAAGAGAGGGCGCACCGACCTAGCGCATTACCACTGGTAGCGTTTATTAAAAAGTTTGAAATACAGGCATGGACATAGACTGCAGGTATCTGGTGTCTGTTACTGCATATCTGCAGTCTATGTCCATGCCTGTATTTCAAGCTCGTTTGTGAGGATATTACTTGTTATTTTACTTTTTAATAAACGCTACCAGTGGTAATGCGCTAGGTCGGTGCGCCCTCTCTTCTTTTTGTTTCCGCATTGTTAAAAAGTGCCATATATTATTTTTTTTCATCTGCTGTGGTGCATTGGCTGCCCATTAATAATGAGTGGGCTGTATTAATGCAATGCATATTAACATGTGCCATAAATTGGTTCTAAGGGTGTGTGCAGCTATCCCCCCAGCCCCCCTAATACTTACTTGAGATAAATGTCAATCCAGCGCAGTGCCAAAGGGCAGCGGCTCTCTCCACTCTCTCTTTACTGGAGATCGAAGCAGGACCGGGGGCCATTGGCTCCTGCTGCTGTCAATAACAGCCAGTGAGGAGAGAGCGGGGGTGGGGCTGAGTCGTGCTGTGATTGTCAAGAGACACATACAGTGCAGCTCCAGAGCGATCCCACACGAGTGCCCCTATAGCAACTGGCTTGTTATGGGGGTGCTCAGAGGGGGGACAGGAGTGCCAGCGGGGGGACCCCAGAAGAGGAGGATTGGGGCTGCTCTGTGCAAAACCAATACACAGAGCAGGTAAGTATGATGTTTATAATTTAAAATAAAGTCACTTTAACGTGTGCATTAATGCATCGCAACAAAATGACTGAGTATGAATGGGCCCATAAGCTTTCTACAAATCAAATTCTATCTGTTTACACATAAAGAAATATTTATTTACATATCAGCCTGGATGTCACACCACTTCCTCAAACTCAATCTATCCAAAACCAAACTCATATTCTTTCCTCCCCCACGTCCCCCTTCCCCTGATTTCTCTGTTAAGATCGATTGTACAACTATCAGCCCATCCCCGCATGCCAAGGTTCCTGGTGTAATCCTGGACTCTGAACTGACTTTTCGGACCCACATCCAATCACTGTCCAAATCTTGCCACCTCAACCTCCGCAACATCTTCAAAATACGTCCCTTTCTAACCAATGTACCACAAAGCTCCTAATTCACTCCCTGGTCATCTCTTGCCTCAATTACTGTAACTCCCTTCCCATTGGCTTACCTTTACATAGGCTATCCCCTCTTCAGTCCATCACGAATGCTTCTGCCAAACTCATCCATCTTACCAACCGCTCAGTGTCTGCTACCCCTCTCTGTCAATCCCTCCATTGGTTGCCTGCTACTCATCCAACAAATTAAATTCAAAATACTAACAATAACTTACAAAGCCATTCACAACTTGGCCCCACCCCCAGCTACATCACTAACCTAGTCTCAACATACCAACCTAATCGTTCTCTTCGTTCCTCCCAAGAACTCCTGCTCTCTAGCTCCCTCATTATCTCCTCCCATGCTTGCCTCCAGGACTTTTCCCGAGCCTCTCCCATCCTATGGAACTCCTTACTCCAATCTGTTTGATTATCTCCTACTCTGTTTGCTTTTAGACGATCCCTGAAAACCCTCCTCTGCAGAGAAGCCTATTCTGCCCCACCTAACAACTGTACTTTTATTTCTTCATCAACTCATCCCCCACAGCTACTGCCTTTTGTATCACTTGACCCTCCCTCCTAGATTGTAAGCTTCAACGAGCAGGGCCCTCTGATTTCTCCTGTAATGAATTGTTTTGTAACTGTACAGTACTATCTGTTCTTGTGTTGTAAAGCACTGCGCAAACTGTTGGCACTATATAAATCCTGTATAACTTATTTACTTAATTTAGCCTTACTCCTTCATAATTGGATTTATGTCCAAACAAAATCCCAGCTGGTAATAGCTGGTTCTTCTCAAATAGTACAGATGCCCCCCCCACCACCACCACCACCACCAACACCACCGCCACCACAAGCCCAATTTATGCACTCTAGTGCCAATAACCTAGTCTAGGGGATGTCTTTTTGGAATTTATTTTTTGAAGAGCTTTTTTTTTTAAGGTAATTTTATTAATGCTCAAAGAAAATAGAACAGAAACAATGCACAATGTACCGTATTGATGTACATATATATAAGGTGTACAAATACAACCCAAAATCCCATACATATGCAAACATAGTTCACCCAGAAATCCAGGTAAGTGCACTTAGAACAGACAAAACCAACATTCAAACAGTAACCAGTTGGTGATTGGACTATCATGACATAGAGAAATATACTGTATATGTTATAATTTTTCTTGAAGAACTTTAGACAGGAGAGGGGTCAGGGCATGGGATACTCCAAAATGCTGTACAATAACAGGGGAACCCTCTTCTCTAGGCTCCTACTCCAGAATTCTGCTGAGGACAGGGGAACATAGCACATTCTACAGCCAGCTCCTCAGAAAGATCACTTCAGGTCCTCAAATCTGTTATAGAAAAGCTATAGAGTCCACAGGCTGCCACAGGGGGCAGCAGCCCTTGAGGCTTTGGAACCCTCCCCGCCGAGGAAAGTGCAATCTCTTCCAGGGCTGCAGGCTATTTATCGCCTCCCCGGCCACATTTTGGACTCTCCCCTTCATGGATTGGCTAGGTCATAATAAATATTCAGCTTGATCATTTGACTCAGCCTCAAATTCTGGAAAGTTCTTCCAGAAGCAGGGGGAAGCAGTCAAACTCTCAGCCTGTGAAACCCCGAACAGGCCAAAGCAAACAATCACTGTTTCCTTGACTCCAGAAGGAGCCAAAAACTAAGCAAGGAGGGTGCTACATATATTTATTTTGAGCAACTCGAAAAACCATACCTTTGCCATTTTCTGAAATGTGGTGTACCACAAGTCACGGTTTTGGTGTCCTGTAGTGCAATTGCTAGCAGCTACTATATACTGTATGAGCTTTGAGGATGTCTTCAGTGTATTATTCTTAAGCTGTCCGATCAGCAGGCTGGGGTTGTGTTTTTGACCAAAATGTGCTACTGCAGAGGAGGCCCAGGGCCTGGCTGTACTGTGTGGCAGAATGCTTGGATCACAAAAGCAGCTGAACTGAATTACATATCCTTTGGCAAGTGAAGCATTTCCCATGTATCTATTTCATTTGCATATTTGACTGATTGGCTCCAGTTCGGCTTTAGTTATGCTTTTGCATTTGTATGCTTAAAAAACAAATGTTGTAAAGACAAGCTGATTACTTTTACTTCAGATCAGCAAGGGCTAATTACTGGATTCCTCTAATCCTCCCAATAAATGGTGAGCAAGCAGTGTCTGTGTATAAAATCCAGATGGCATGTACTAAGCTTCACTCTTCTGCATGGAGAGGAGCAGGGGATTGATAACAAGAAAATGACCCAACTGACAGCTGGTCCTGTGTGCAGCTTACAGATTAGTAAAAGCTGAATCTAAAGCCATAGACCACACGGAGCCGTCTTATATACTGCATGACCCTTCACACCTGGACATTAGAGGGGGTTATGGAAAATACAGCATTGGCATCAGGAAATAACCTACACATATATATATATATTATAGTAAAAAAATCTATTCACAGTGTTCAGTGTACTGATAACCTCCCAGTCTATAATTGGCAGGCCAGGTAGACATCTATGTTTTCCAGTGGATCCAGTGGAAGTGACATGCATGTACAATGTTTGACGCAGCAGTGAGAAGGATTTAAATATCTTCTTCTTTTAGTTTTAGAAAGAGTAGAGAAAGGTCAGAACTCCTGTAAAGTTTTTATTGCTGTCTGTGCCCCATTTGGATGCATTTACCCCATCTAGGTCCCCAGGTGATCATTGTCACTGAGACAGAAAATAATGGGAATTCAAAATTTGGATTTGTCAAATTTTGGGGTTATCACCAGAACAAGAGAAGTAGTCTTCTAATAGGGACACCTGTTCCAGTGACAACTGTCTAAGAGAGGAATTCCCCTCAATCTGTTGAGACTTCCTATCACCTCTTGTTGCTACTTGGGACAGGAAAGAAAAGGTGAATTTTCCGAAAATAACACAGAAAGCAAAAAATCAACTTTCCTACTATGTTCACTACAGTACTAAAATAATTTTGGCTATACATACACTTTAACGTTTATTCAACAGTTCTCTATTTGTTTGCAAAATGTGGTTTATATGTTCCCACGCTTCATTCTATGCATGAGATCCAACATTAAGCCAATATTACCTTCCTGGAGATTAGAGAGGGAAGATTCTCCCTCTTTATCCTGATGATCATTGTGGCTGGGAAAGAAAAATATGGAAGAGACATTTTTACTGTTGTGAAGAAAATGGAAAATTGTATCAAATAATTACCGTAATTTTCTTTTTCTGGTTCCTATTCATGGCAGCATACCTGTGAAAGAGCTCCAACTCTAACCCAGAGACGTACCTACGGGGGTCGCAGGGGTCGCAATTGTGACCCAGCCCCATGCTGCAGGGGGCCAATGCAGCCCCTCTGTACATCTGGATAGGAGGAGTGGCGGGGACGGCTGCATATAGAGGAACCAATCTCTCCATTTTCCACCTGCATCTGAATGCCTGCTTCTCCTCCTCTCCCTACCGCAGGCATTCAGTGGCTGCAGGAGGAAAATGTAGAGATTGGTTCCTCTATATGTAGCCGCCCCCCGCTGCTCCTCCTATCCAGCTTCTTTCTGCTGCCCTGTGTGCTCTCCAGTCATGTGCTCTACAGCCCCCATGTGCTCTTTTCCTGCCCCCCTCCACCTCTTGGGGGATCTGTTAGGATAGAGAGTGGGGAAGGGGCCAGTAAATGTGTAATTGACTGGCTCCTTCCTTGTCTGAATGAATAGGGTCAGTGTACCGATCACACACTCTGTTCATTCATAACTGAAACATAGTTTGCTTCAGTTTGTGAATGATTGAGAAGCTCTGTACAGAGCTATTCCTGTCCATTCATTCAGTGCAGCTGGGGCTGCAGAGAAAGAGATTGAGGGCTGTGTCCTCAATCTCCTTTCTCTGTCTCAAAGGTGGAACATCAGAGGTCCACAAAATAACAAAAAAAAACAAAAAAAAAAAAATGATGAAAAAAATAAAAAATAAAAAACTACTGACACCAGTGCTAGAACTACCAGGGTCACAAAGGTCGAACTTGCAACTGGGCCCTGGCATTTTGCCACTGGGCTCAGAGGAAAGGGCCTCGGCAAGGGGTCCTTGATAGTTTCTTGCACCGGGTCCCTGAAGGCACTAGTTACGCCACTGCTCTAACCTCTCCTTCGGGACCAATGATTAGCACAAAAGAATAAGGTCAAGGGCCCCAGGCATTCTCTCTAATAAGCTACATATTGAGGGTGGGTCTGTATGCTACCATGGAAAGGTACCAGGAAAGGAAAATTACAGTAATTATTTGATAACATTTTCTATTTTCCTGGTGCCTACATGGCAGCATACCTGCAATAAATATCTAGCTACATAAAAATGCATGCCAGAATTTTATTGGATGGCTGCGACAAAAGCTTGGATAACTTGGCTTTCAAATTGCATTATTATCATGATGCCCTGCTCAATAAATTTTGTAATGTAGCAGATTTCCTCTATGGATACCCTGGAATGTGCTGCCCAGGATGCCGCATGTTACGTACCGTGTAGTAGAGTATGACTTGTAGGAGGAGACCTCTCTTACAGTCCTGGCTCAAGAGCCACTGGAGTGGGAACAGTAGCCTCGAGAGCGCAGTGAGGTAGGAGTGCCTGTTTGTGGTGTAGGCACGGATGGATGAACGATGAGCCACCAGTGGGTCCGGATGCTGATGTCAGCGGAGGCAGGTGCAGGTCAGTGACCTGGAAGCTGGCAGGTACAGACTGGAGCAGAGTGAGACAAGCCAGGTCAGACACAGGTAATCAAATAGAACTGATCAGTAGGCTGGAGCAGAGTGAGACAAGCCGGTTCAAACACAGGTAGTCAGGCAGGCAGGGCTGTAGCTGAAGCAGAGTCAGATGAACAGGCAGAGGTCAGCAACAAGATATCAGCAAGGAAGTCCTTATAGCAAGGTCAAGGCAAGCCAAGGTCAGAGTTGGAGAAATCGGGTAAGTCAACAGAGCCGCGTGTAACACAGCGTGTAAAGACTCTAGCTACACCAGCAAGCACTGCAGCGACCACTGCTGCATCCTCTGCCTCAGGGACTGCCACTGCCGCACCCTCAGTGGTGATGCTGCCTCCTGAACCCAGAGTTCCAGCACCAGAGAGATTCTCAGATGACCGGGGAAAATTTTTTTTTTTTTTAAATTCCTTTATTTTCACACTAAGTAGATACAACCGTTTACATATTCAGTAATAAAACAATGTCAAAGTCAAGCATGAGGAGTATAAAGAAAAAATTGTAAGCAGTAATATCAGAAACAACAAGGTCAACAAATCTAGTTACCTTAGTTAGCACCATAATCAAAGCTTATAGGGGTGGTATCCCGGTATAACAATACTGCCTATGTATGGGACCTTGTGAGTGCTCTGGGATCTTAGTTGTTTGACTTAATGCTGACTTCCTTGTATGTTAAATTGTGTCACTCAGTGATATAAGATAATTTTTCATACAATTGGTAAAAGCGGGGATCTAACAAGTTATGTAGTACAGACATGGGACCAATGAAGAGTTAATGGATGTTAGGATTTACTCTGTATCTGGACAAAAAGAAACCCATGAATGAGGATGCATAATACAATGACTGGTGTCCCCAAGGGTAGGAGAGGAATATAACCAGGATAAAAGGGGGAAAGAGGGCAAAGAAAGGGGAGGGGACAGAAAGGAGAGCGGAGACTGAAAGGGTGAGGTAGTAAAAAAGAGGGGTAAAGAAAGTATGAGAAAGATATAGTAGGATGTGTTGTCCTCTGCCGGGGGGATGATGCTAGCCCATTAAGTTAGCTAGATTGTGCCATTTCCTGAAGATAGGCTTCTGTGTAGATAAAATGCTGCCAGGGTCTCCAGGTCTCTCGGAAGGTCTCCTCTCTGTTGTGTAAGGTAGCAGTGAGATCCTCCATATCCCTTAGTTCGTTCACTTTAGTAAACCATAAGGACTTCGCCGGTGGTCTCTCCGATCTCCAGCAAAGGGGAATGCAAGCCTTTGCGGCATTCAGTAATTGGATGGTGAGGGAGGTCTTATATTTCTTAATGGGTCGTTCTGATAGGTGGAGCAGACAGGCTGCAGGATTCCCTTCCAAGGAGACACCGGTGAGGTGTCTGATTGTGCGGGTAACCTCGAGCCAGAATGGGGCGAGCTTGGAGCATGTCCAGAAGATATGTAACATCGTCCCCATCTCTGCGCCACAGCGCCAACAAAGGCTGGGCACCTGAGGGGAGAAACGATGCAGAATGGCAGGAACCCTGTACCAACGTGTCATAATTTTGTAACAGGTTTCCTGAACCCTAGTGGCAATTGAGGATTTCTGAGCAAAGTAGAGAATTTTTTGTCTCTGCACATCAGTGAATTGGATTCCGAGTTCCTCCTCCCATTTAGTGAGAAACAGGGGTACGTACCCTTCCTCCGGTTGAGTTAGGGATGAATATAACAGTGAGAGACAGTGTCGTATTGGCTCCCCACGATGGCAAATAAGCTCCAGTTCAGTAAGCTTGCAGGTAATGCCTGGTTTCCTCAGGCAGCTGCGCAAAAAATTACGCAGCTGTAGGCCACTCCAAAAGTCTAGGGGAGGGTCAGTCACTGATGTCCCGGCTTCTAAGGAAAGTTGACCATTGGGCCCCAAGAAATCATGTAAACGAAGTTTGGTGCCCATTGCCAGTCGCTTAAATTGCGAGCTCTGAACTCCGGGTGGGAATTCCGGATTAGTTAAAATCGGTACCATGGGGGGCGGCTGCGGGGACACCGATGAGCGCTGAAAAGCATCTCTGACCACTGTTAGGGTTCTGCCCAAGGTGGGGTGCTCTGCAAGGTCCTTAGGCAGTGGCGTAGTGATCCAAGGCCAGCTCTTGGCCGAACCCCCGGAGTCCTCTTCCTCCATAGCGACCCAGTGCTTCGCCTCTGCGTGACAGTGCCAGTCCACCAACCTAGTTAGGTGGACTGCTCTGTAATAAGCCTTAATGTCCGGCAGGCCGACCCCCCCCCTACTTTTCGCCAGGTAAAGAAGTTGGAGTCTAACTCGTGGTTTGCGATGGGACCAGACAAAGGCCCGAAACATGGAGTCAATTCGTTTGAAAAACGCTGGAGGTAATCGGATGGGAAGCGCCTGCAGCAGGTATAACACCCTTGGCAGTAAAGTCATCTTGAGGGCACTACATCCAAGTCAGCGTCAGAGAATGCCAGTGTAGGAGGTCTGTTTTGAGACGTAGGAGTAGCGGGGCAAAATTAGCCGAGTATAATTCAGCAGGATCTGAGGTGATGTCAACTCCTAGGTATCGTATAAGCTTGGTTGCCCATCTCAATAGAAAGGCCGAACGTAAACGTTGGACAATTCTTTTATCTACCATTATGTTAAGAATGGAGGATTTGGTTAAACTGATCCGGAAAGAGGAGAGAGTACCGTATTCTTGAAGGGATCGGAGCAAGTTTGGGAGAGAAGTAAGTGGTTCTGTTAAAAAGAAGATAAGGTCGTCCGCAAAAGCGGCCACCTTATGGGACCCCGAGGGTTTCGGGTAACCTACAATGTCTGAGTTCGCCCTTATCGTACACAGAAGGGGTTTTAGGGACAAGATAAAGATCAGGGGGGAAAGGGGGCATCCCTGACGTGTGCCATTTCGAATGCCAAAAAAGTCCGATCGCGTCTCGTTTACCTTGACCGATGCCGTGGGGTGAGTATACAAGGATAGTATCCACTGTAACATGGATGAACGAAGGCCTATGGGCTCTAAAGTTGCCCGGATAAAGGACCAGTCGACACGGTCAAAGTCCTTCTCTGCATCGGTTGACAGCAGGAGAAGAGCCCGTTTAGAAGTCCTTGCCGCATTTATCAGATTAATAACTCGGATGGTGTTGTCCCTTGGTTCTCGCAGCAGCACAAAGCCTAGTAGTACACTGGGGTTAGGCCGTCAGGGCCAGGGGCCTTTTTTGGTTTAGAAGAGGCCAGTGCCGCTTCCAATTCTTCAACAGTCAAGGGTTCCTCCAACTCCTCCCTTACATCATCTGGTAATGATGGCATGCCTGAGGTAGCTAAGTAAGATTGGGGGGTATGCCTGCCTTCCACTGGGAAGTCCATAGGTTGCGGTCTGTCTAAGTTATAGAGACCTGTATAGAAAGAGCGGAACTCCTCCACCATGTCTGAGGAGGTATTTAGCTTCTGTCCCGTCGATGACTGTATGTGAGGGATATAGGTTTTCGTGCGAGGGCCCTGCAGGGCTCTGGCCAGAAGTGACCCAGGTTTGTTTGAGAACTCAAACATAGTGCGACATGCCCAGGCTAGTTTCTGTTTGGTTTTATGAAATAAAAGCGTACAAAGTTCCTCACGGGCCTTCTGAAGATCTCGGAAGGTTGTGCGAGCAAGACTAGCCTTATGTATACTCTCCAGGCTGAGGATCAATGCAAGAAGTTCCTCCGTGCGTCGAAGTCTATCCCTCTTGAGACGGGCTCCTATTTTGATCAATGCACCTCTTACAACCGTCTTGTGGGCTTCCCATACCACAAGGGGGTTGGGGACTGACCCCTCGTTGACGGAAAAGTACTCCTGCAGTGCGTTCAGTATCTCTGAGCGAGTTTCCTCCGATTGAAGCAGAGCTTCATTCAGTCGCCAGGATGGGGGAGACCGAGTCATCGGCCCCAACTGGAGGGTCAGGTGGACTGGTGCATGATCGGAGAAAGATATAACATCTATGGACGTAGAAACCACTTTGTTAAGGTCTTTATGTGACAACAGCAGATAGTCTAACCGCGAGTAGGTGTGATGCACCTGGGAGTAAAATGTATAGTCTCTGTCTTGGTTGTGAAGCAACCGCCAAGGGTCAACTAGGTGCAAGGTATGGAGGTCCGCCTTGAGACGTCTCAGGCGAGAGTAGGACAGGTGTGAGGCTCCACGTGAGACGTCCAAGGTCGGATCTATGGCAAAATTAAGGTCTCCGCCAAAGATAAGCATCCCCTCTGAGAACTCCAAGAGCTCAGAGAGGAGCTTGCGCAAAAATTGTGTATGGTTCACATTGGGGAAATAGACATTTGCGAAAGTGACCCGCACATCGGACACCCTTCCCTTTAGGAGAAGAAAGCGACCCTGCTCGTCTGCCCGCTGCGCCTCAAACACCCATGGAACTGACCTGGCTAAAATGATGCTGACCCCTTTTGATTTGGAGATCGGAGAGACACTATGGTATGCTACAGGAAAGGCCCCGTTGGTCAGCCTAGGTATAGAATCTGCACGGAAGTGCGTCTCCTGTAGAAAAGCAACATGTGTTTTGCCCCTGCGCAGGTAAGCTAGAAGCTGCGAGCGCTTCTCTGGTATATTGAGGCCACGCACATTTAGAGAGGTGATCTTAAGGTGACCCATTGTATCTTCTGGCAGGGAAATGGATGTCGATAAGCGTGTGGGAGAATCCCAAAAACAGAACCCCCTCCAGGCAGAGATCAAGGATAGAGGGAAATAGACCAGGGGGGAGAAAGTAATGAGGGAGAAAGAGAGGAAGAGAAGAAGGATGGGGTAGGGGAGTGAACTTTTCCTGTCGTAGACTAACTATGGGCCCCTGTTGCACACTTAAAGTGTCCACACAGGGGTCCGCCCTAATGTGGGGGTGGAAGGAGCGCTGAGGTCTACTCTAAATTAAGTAGAGTTTAGAAAGTAATCGGAATAAGCAATATAGGTGGAGATGTGGGGGAATAGAGCCTCTGAGAATCGTAATGTTTCTAACATGAGAACCAACATAACTGGACATTACCTTTAGTAATTAGTACTTACCGTGGAGCAGCTGGGCACCCTCCGCTGTGACCATTCGGTAATAGCGCCCCCGGGAGGCTCATGGACGTCAGAAAGAATCCCATTACCAGTGCAAACGATAGGTATTATTGGCGGGATCCATGCTGACGCCCCATGGCAGAGCCCGCGACACCAGGACCAAGGGTCTTTTACCCTCGCACCGAGGAATATCGAAGCAAGTTGTGGAGGGCGAGGTCAATACAAACAGTGCAAATGAAAAATAATAAAATGATGAAATAATGAAATAAAATAAAACGGCATAAAACAGCACAACAAAGCATAACATAACAGAGCATGTCACTCATGGTTGCCACATCCCTGGGATTATTACCCGCTATGGCACTACACCTCCCTCCCCTTCCTAATATGTAGCTACTTGCATAACCATCAGGAAAAACTAAGGGGAGTGGAAGGTCTTGGGGGGCAGCCCGGGTGACAAGTAAAATACCCATTAAATAGGGTTGGGGAGCCAACCTTTCAGGAAGATAAAGAAATTCAGTAGAAGCATTTTGAGGCGCCGGGGCTTATGGCCGTTTGCTGATCTCTCCGCTGCATCCGCCTCCCCCACCGGCCACCGATGGTGAATCCGTATGGGAGAAGCGGCGTACAAGACAGGACTATTAAGAGTCTGTTTTGACCCAGCACCTCACTGAACAAGCTAGCAAATGTCAGTTGACATCCCGTAGTTCTCAAATAGGGTTCCAAAGTACATCCAGGGGTCAGAAATCCTTAGAGTGTACTATGTAAGGTAGTCAATGCGGCCCCAGGAAGTCGCCCATCAAAGCGGTTCCAAAAGCCTCTTGAATGGGTAGATCTAATGTTCTTGGAATACCCAGGAAGGTAGTGCAATGTGTGCGTTCAACATGTCTTACCAGTCCTTGGAATAGGATGAGAAGTTAAGCTTCGGAGGACATCGGATGGGGTCTAACAGTCTCTTGACTAGTGGTGCGTGAGCGCGGTCGACGGACACGTTGCAGCCTGGGCAGAGGTGGGCCAAGGGCCTCCAGGGACAACAGGTAGTCAAACCAGTTAGGGACACTCACAGCGGGCTTGGCTAGGAAGCTGAACAGGTCTGAGAGTTGGTCTGGTGAGCGTAGGTAGAATTCTGCTCCTTGCCTCCGCACAATTAGATGGAAGGGGTGACCCCAGCGGTAAGTCGTCTCCGCCGCACGGATTACCTCCAACAGGGGTCTCAGAAGGCCACGCATTGCTCTTGTTTGCCTGGAGATGTCCGGGTAAATCCGGATCACCGCACCGTCAAAGTCAATTGGGCCATGTTCCCAAGCCAGGCGCAGGATTTCCTCTTTTATATTAAAGAAATGCACCCTACACAGGACATCTCGTGGGAGGTCTATGGCATCAGGATCCTGGGATGCTGCGGGGGGCGCCCTGGGTCCTGGAATACGGTGGACCCTATCCAGCTCCAGCTCCGTAGCTGGCGGTTTTCCGAGGACCTGATTCAGGATAACCACCACCGTTGCGCGTAGGTCTGAACCCATGGTGGCTTCAGGGATGCCGCGGAGGAGCAAATTGTTGCGTCTGCTCCTGTTCTCGCCGTCATCTAGCTTTAATTGTATCTCCACAAGATGGCGGTGAAAGCCACGCTGCTCCTGCTCCATGGCGGCAATGCGGGCCAGTGACCCTCTCTTCCACTGTATCCACTTGTTGGCGCAAGTCATGTAGTTCCCTGGAGAGAGCATTAACTATGGATGCCGCCATTTCCTGTAGATATTGCCTTGTGGGCAGACCGGCCACAATGTCTCTGAGAGAGCCCTCTACATTACTGCCTGTCTCCCTTGTATGGCCGCTGCTAGGTTGGGTGTCCGTGATTGGGATCACAGGGGATAGTATAGGTGAGGCTGACCTGTCATCTTGGGTTGCTCGGTCGCCTCCAGCATTGAGTCCCGGCTGAGTGCTCTTCTTAGATGAGGCGGCGGCGCTCGTCGGAGGAACTCGAGGTGGCGACATCTTGGCCGGAGCGGCGGGGGAAGAAACAGCGTGTTGTCTGAGGAAATAGTGGGTGATTTCCGACCCTTTCTGTGCCCCCAAGTGCAGCGGGTGTTTGCGGTCCCCTGGCATGAATTCCGGCTCTCTCTGACAGGATTTACTGTTCGTTCTCAGGGTTTCCCCACACAGAGCTCTGAGGTGTGCGTCCTCACTCTGCCATCGCTCGGCCACGCCCCCCCCCCGGGGGAAAATTTTGATCCTTCCGTAACACATGTGAGCTGTACTTCGCCCTGCACCTAGAACCTTCCCCTTGAATCCACCAAAGTAGGATTTATCATCTCACTGCTCCAGGGTGAGCCCCAGTCCTGGGCTCATCGGATGTTGGAAAATTATGTACTGATGCAGTCCATATCTGCCTTTTTCTGCGCGATGGAACAATTGTACGATGACCCGCAACAAACCACCACAGCAGAGGCTGCTCTTCATGCACTTCAGCAAGGTCACAGAACGGCAGAAGATTATGTTACAGACTGCAGTCGCTGGAGTGCAGACACGTAGTGGAATGACGCAGCCCTGCGACACCAAATCTGCTTGGGGTTATCAAAAAATCTGAAAGACAAATTGGCACGTCAGAGTCCCAAATACCCTGGAAGCCCTTATCAAACTGGCCATTCAAATTGACCGTCGGCTCTGTGAGCGACGATCAGAAAGATCAGCCTAGCAGCCACGTCCAGTCCGGATAATGCCCCGGATCCCAGCTCCTACTCACCCTGCTCCTGCCAGCTTCATTCCAGTTCAGCCCGCTCCTGTTACTACTGCAACTGAAGCACTGGAGCCTATGCAAATCGGCCCCTCTGTCTCCGGAGGAGCGCCTACACCGACGACAGAATAACCTCTGCCTATACTATGGGGAACCAGGCCACTATGTACGCACCTGCCCAGCCAAGACACGTAAGTGGCAGATGATCTCTTCAGTTAATCACTTTTCTTCATGCCTGTAGTTGTTTTATTGATCTGACTTTTGCTACACAACAACGCATCCCCTTGAGATCTAAAGCACGAGGACTTTCCGTTTACCTGGCTGACAGTTCAGTCCAGACCTGTAACCCAAGAGACAGTTCCCTTACCCGTGTTGACCTCCTCCCAACATAAGGAAATCCTAAGCCTTGATGTCATCTCTTCCCCGCTATTCCCTGTTATTCTGAGCCTACCCTGGTTACAGGAGCATAATCCACAAGTTGACTGGACCACAAGGAGAATCAATCTCCACTCAGCCTATTGCTAGGAACACTGCCTACCAGGGTCCCCAGTCCCTTCTACAACACTACTCTGTATGGACTCTGAGTCTGAGGTGCAACAAGCCATACCTGAACCCTACCATGAGTTCCTGGATGTCTTTAGTAAGCGAGCGGCTGACATTCTTCCCCTGCATCGCCATACGACTGCCCGGTTGAACTGCTTAGGATAGGATCTTCCCCCTCGCTGAATGAGAACAGGAGTCACTAAAGGAGTATATCCAAGAAAACTTGATCCAACCCTCTACTTCCCCAGCAGGAGCATGATTATTTTTTGTTGAAAAAAAAAAAGATCACTCCCTACCATCTTGTGTGGATTATCGGAAACTCAATAAATTTACAGTTAAAAACCGATATCCTCTGTCTCTAGTACCCAAACAATTTCAGAGATTATGGTTGGCAACCATCTTCACCAAACTAGATCTGCGGGGGGGGCCTACAATTTAGTCCGCATCCATTAGGGGATGAGTGGAAGACAGCCTTTGATACCTTGAAGAGACTATTTACTTTGGCACCTGTTCTTAGTCACCCAGACCCGTCCCTGCCGTATACACTAGAAGTATATGCATCTGAAGTTGCTATTGGAGCAGTCATCTCCTGGCCCCAAGGCCCTAAGGATCTTATGCATCCAGTAGCCTTTTTCTGACGAAGGCTTTCTCCAGCAAAGAGGAACTACAATGTCGGGGACCGAGAGACAGATATGAAGGCGGCTTTAGAAGAGTGGAGGTACCTTCTGGAAGGAGTAGCGCATACCATATTTGTCTATACTGGCCACAAAAATCTTGAGTACCTGAGGACTGCTAAATGCCTAAAGCCGCGTCAAGCACGTTGGGCCCTGTTGTTTTCCCGATTTGTGTCCCACATTACCTATCGGCCGGGCTCGAAGAATGTCAAACCAGATGCAGTCCCATATATTCAATGACCCCAAGCAACCACCAGTGGCAGATACCACCTTGTCTGAAGGTAACTTCTTACTTTTACAGAGCGACCTTCTCACCCGAATAAAGCAGGCTTCGGCAGACGTCCCTAGCCCTCCAGGGGTCACGCTGACATTCCGGGAAGGACTGCTTTTGAACGGAAACAAGGTATTTGTGCCTGAACGTTTACATATAACCATTTTGGGTCTGTGTCACGATCATCCCCTAGCAGGTCATTTCGGAGTCCACAAGATTCTTGATCTCCTGAAACGCACGATCTGGTGGCCAGACCTGGAAGAAACCTGTAAAAGTTACATTAATTCCTGTGCAATCTGCAACCAGAGCAAGGGTACTAGGAACCTGGGGTCTACTCCGACCACTGCCAGTCTCTGAAAGACCATGGAGAATGAAAGCCATAGATTTTGTTGTGGAGCTTCCCCAATCAGAAAGATGCACGGCCATCTTCGTGGTAGTGGACCGACTGTCCAAGATGGCCCATTTCTTGCCTCTGAAGAATACACCCTTGACCATGGAGATGGCTCAGGTGTTTATCAGAGAAATTGTGAGGCTTCATGGAGTCCCCATGAACATCGTCTTCGATCGGGGGGTTTGGTTCACTCCCGATTCTGGAAAACTCTGTGCGAAGCCCATAAAATCGAAAGATCCTTGTCCTCTGCCTACCATCCCCAGACCAATGGACAGACAGAGAGGACCATCCAGACCTTGGAGCAGTATATCCGATGCTTCACCATGTTCGCCCAGGATGACTGGGTATCGCTGCTGCCAATGGCGGAGTTCGTCTACAATAATACCAGCCACTCTGTCACAGGTCAGTCACCCTTCTTTGTGAATTATGATTTTCACCTATCCTTTTTGCCTGACCTTATTCCACAGGTCACAGTTCCTGCTGTCCAAGACACAGTGGATTTCCTCAACTGCAAAAATAAGTTGCTACAGGAAACGGTCACCAAAACACAAGCAGCTAACAAGAGGGCCTTTGTCAGAAAAAGAAAGGGTGAACTGATTCTCCACCCAGGAGGCCAGGTATGGCTGCCTACTACGAATCTCAGGTTGGCGTGTCCCTCAAAGAAACTGGCACCTAAATTTGTGGGCCCATTCCCAGTTAAGAAGAAACTTAATGAGGTTGCTTATGAATTATCTCTACCCGAGTCATTTAAAATACATCCTGTCTTCCATGTTTCTCTCTTGAAACCTGCAGTCCCTGACTCTTTTCCAGATAGAGTATCCAGGCCACCGGAGAGTATCCAGGCCACCGGAATCCATGACCATAGACAGGGAAGAGGAGTATGAGGTGGACGCCGTTTTAGATTGTAGGAGAAGAAGAAACCAGGTACAGTACCTAATCAATTGGAATGGCTATGGCCTGGAGGAAAATTTGTGGGAATCTGAACAAGATGTTCATGCCCAAGAGTTCAATGCCTCTTCCGCAGCCACCCACAAAAGGAAAGCAAATTGGGCATCCAGAGTTTGCCTGTAAGGAGGGGGCAATGTCATGGATTCACCACCCAGCGCAGTGATTCCTGAGGGGTTAACAAGAGCACAGAGTAATTGCAGAGAATTCCTATTTAAACCCCCAGCTGCACAGAGACTTTGCTGTCTGATCTGCAGCTTGTACCTGTGAAACCTGTTCCTGAGAGCCTGATTCTGAATCCTTTGTTGACCTGGCTCACTCTGACTACGTTTGCTCTCTGTTACCCTGACCCCAGCTTGCCTTGTTGACTACAATTACCTATCTACTGCTTGATATCCTGTTGCCAAACTCTGCTTGTATCCTGACCATTCTCTGCCTGTCGTGTGCATCTGATTGTCTGTTACCAAACCTGGCTTGTCTTACCACGCATTCAGTGTCTCCTCAGGTTTGCACCTACCAGTCTGCTTCCTATTCCTGTTTCCTGCTGCATCAGCTGAACTGACAACACCTGCCATTCAACCTGCTGATCCATCCTGGTGACACATCTGCTACACCGATGGCGACGCAGGCACCCATACACCGCCAGGCTCTTTCGGCTACTGTAGCAACACTGGTGGCCCTTGAATACGGGGTTGTACATGAAGCCTTCCCACTGCACGTCAGGCTCGTCCGGCAGGTACGTGACAATATTACAGTTGAAAACATAATTGAAGTAGATTTAAACCCAATTGCTCAAATCGTATTTAACCCTTTCATGCCTAAGCTTATTTCTGACATTTGTTGCTTACAAGTTAAAATCCGTTTTTTTTTTGCTAGAAAATTACTTAGAACCCCCAAACATTATATAAAATTTCATAATGTGAAAGATGATGTTACGCCGAGTAAATAGAAACCTTACATGTCATGCTTTGAAATTGCGCACACTTGTGGAATGGCGACAAACTACAGTACCTAAAAATCCCCATAGGCGGCGCTTTAAAAAAAATTAAGGATTACCAGGTTAGAGTTACAGAGGAGGTCTAGTGCAAGAATTATTGCTCTCGCTCTGACGATTGCGGTGATACCTCACATGTGCGATTTGAACACCGTTTACATATGCGGGCACGACTTACGTATGTGTTTTCTTTGCTGCACGAGCTCGCTGGGACAGGGGCGCTTTAAAAAAGTTTTTCTGATCTATTTTTTTTTTTTTTTTACATTGTCACTTTAAAAATAAAAAAATGTTGATCACTTTTATTGCTGTCACAAGGAATGTAAACATCCCTTGTGACAGTAATAGGTGGTGAGAGGTACTCTTTATGGAGGGACCCCAAATCCCTCCTTTGCACGTCAAAGTATTCAGATCGCCAAAAACTGCGATTCTGAATACTGTCATTTTTTTTTTTTGTTTAAACTGCACCATTGGTAGCCGAATAAACCGGAAGTGACGTTGTGGCGTGTTTACAGAAAGACTGGAACAAAGCCGTTTCCAGCTTTCTTCCAGTCTTACTCTAGCCGGCGGAAGTGCCGGATTAAGGATCAGTGGGACGGGAGGCCCATGAAGAGCGGCGGAAGGTGGTGGTGGTGGGGGGATGTCCCCTCTCACTCCTTGAGATAACATCCCAGCGGCTTTTAGCCGCATTGGTTGTTATCCCTGAAGAGCTGATCGCCCGCTCTAAAAAAAACAGTACCGGGATGATGCCTGCAGCTGCAGGCATCATCCCGGTATAACCCCTGAAAGCTGAGGCCGCCTATGTGAGTACAGTCGGCGCTAGGGGGATAAGCTTTAACATGTTAATGTAATTTCAATTGTGATTTTCAATCTTTGAAAATCTGCAGCTTTCATTAAAATAATATTAAGTGATAATATTCAATGATCCTACTATGAGGGCTGGTTCATACCTATACAGTTTGCTTTTGATCCCTTTCTGCAGTGCTTTTTGCGTTTTTCCAGCTTTTTTTTTTTTTTTGGACAAATTGTTGTTGAGCAGATTGAAAATGCAAATTTGCTGGAAAATCGTGGTAAAATGGTGGCAAAAACCCACTACATGCTTTTCTGCAACATCTCCATTGAGGTACATTGAACCAAAAATGCACCTTTTTGTGTTTAAAAAAGTCCCTGACCCTTTCCAAAAATGCAGCAGCTGAAAAAAACATAGATGTAAACGTGTCCCATAGGAAACCATGTTAAATAGGCTGTAGTGTGTTTCTGCAAAAAGTACTAAAAAAGGCATAGGTGCGAACCAGGCACGAAGATCTTGGTTCATTCACTTCATGTTACTGGGTGAAAATTGTCTCCTCTCACCTGCACTACTGTTGAGACTACAAGTTGAACCCACAAACGTTGTGCAGACAAGGTCCAATGCTGTCACTATCAAGAAGTTAGACCAGAGTAAAGCTGCATACATGCTATGAGGTTTGTTTTGTTTTTGTTTTTTTTTTTGCTCAACCAAAGGGCTGAAAGAAAAAAAACCTCAGATTCCTGCATCCACACAAGCTCTCAGACTGAGCCCTCCAGTGCTGCACTGTGATCAATCCGGTGGGTCCCGGGCAGGGCAGGACTTAGGGTGGTGGGGGCCCCTGGGCTTGAGTCACTTTCGGGCCCTACCCTTCTATACATATGCACTGCTCTATAAAACAGAAATAGAAAAGGAGCAGGTGCGCCAGACTCAGTGCAGTATTAAAGAACTTCTGTTTAATTGGACAAGACAAAACAGCCAAATGGCTACTCACAAAAGTAGATAATCTATAAGCGTATAAGTGGGGGATACTGTACTAGTATTCGTCCTGGGTCCACGATTAATAAAAGCAATAAAAATGGATAAAATGATAATCACCGTATTTATCGGTATATAACACACGCCGGCGTATAACACGCACCCCAAGTTTAGGAGGGAATTTTAAGGAAAAAAACTTTTAGGAGGGAAGTTTAAGGAAAAAAACTTACATTTAAATGCCCATCAATGCAGCCTTATCAGTGTTCATCTGCAGCCTTGTCCATTATTGCAGCCTTGTCAGTGTCATCGCAGCCTTGTCAGTGTTAGTGTTACCTTGTCAGTGTCATTGTAGCCTTGTCAGTGTCATTGCAGCTTTGTCAGTGTCAGTGTAGCCTTGTCAGTGTCAGTGTCAGTGTAGCCTTGTCAGTGTAGCTTTGTCAGTGTCAGTGCAGCCTTGTCAGTGTAGCCTTGTCAGTGTCAGTGTAGCTTTGTCAGTGTAGCCTTGTCAGTGTCATTGCAGCCTTGTCAGTGTCAGTGTAGTCTTGTCAGTGTCAGTGTAGCCTTGTCAGTGTAGCCTTGTCAGTGTCATTGCAGCCTTGTCAGTGTCATTGCAGCCTTGTCAGTGTCAGTGTAGTCTTGTCAGTGTCAGTGTAGTCTTGTCAGTGTAGCCTTGTCAGTGTCATTGCAGCCTTGTCAGTGTCATTGCAGCCTTGTCAGTGTCAGTGTAGTCTTGTCAGTGTCAGTGTAGTCTTGTCAGTGTCAGTGTAGCCTTGTCAGTGTAGCCTTGTCAGTGTCATTGCAGCCTTGTCAGTGTCATTGCAGCCTTGTCAGTGTCAGTGTAGTCTTGTCAGTGTCAGTGTAGCCTTGTCAGTGTAGCCTTGTCAGTGTCATTGCAGCCTTGTCAGTGTCAGTGTAGTCTTGTCAGTGTCATTGCAGCCTTGTCAGTGTCAGTGTAGTCTTGTCAGTGTCAGTGTAGCCTTGTCAGTGTCATTGCAGCCTTGTCAGTGTAGTCTTGTCAGTGTCAGTGTAGCCTTGTCAGTGTCATTGCAGCCTTGTCAGTGTCATTGCAGCCTTGTCAGTGTCAGTGTAGTCTTATCAGTGTCAGTGTCAGTGTAGCCTTGTCAGTGTCAGTGTAGCCTTGCCCCAGTGTCATTGCTGCCTTGTCATTTCAGCCTTTCAGTTTAAAAATGGCGCCGCCGAGATACAGAGCCGGATGTCCTGTGTATTTTGGTGGCTTTCGAAATGGGCGGGGCCCCCTATTGGCCGGGGCCCATGGGCTTGAGCCCAGTCAAGCCCAATGGTAAGTCCAGCCCTGGTCCCGGGCGATTCTATCTTCATCCGGTCTTCCTTCTGTGCTTTCGTTCATTTGCCTTGGCTGAGAGAAAAAAGAAGAAAAACCACGCAACGAAAGAGAGATGAACACATGGAGACAGGATGTTAACATTCCATTGAGAGCTGGGCTTTATCTTTCCCTGTGGATCCATTCGCACCACAGCTTCTGAGGTTTCATTCCGGTTCCATCCTGATTCCTGGGTTGCCCGAAGCAACAAGACTACAATGCCCAGTTAGACCCTCTGTAACGGGGGGTCATGGGGTTCTGGTAAGCGGCCAGGCACTTCATCTATGGTGGTGGACCCACACATCTGGGATTTCATTCAATTAATTTTTTTGCACATTACTGCACTTTTTTTGGGGGCTTCTTGTATATGGACTTTTATATATAATTTTTGTACATGGACTTTTTTTATATATAATTTTTATAATCCATTTTTTTAGCTTTTACTTAAGGGGAGGTTGTTTTCATTCATCAACCTAATTTGGCGTTGTCACATTATATTACATGTTCACATAAGGTTTACCTTTGCACCTTTGCAACCATACATGTGTTAGTTTTTTTTTTTTTGTTTTAGCGCGAGTCAACTTCTTTTCCCATTTGCCTTGGCTGGGCTGTGTTGCTGTCACTTCCACGCATGCTCATGCGCATCCTCTCTCTCTCGTCTTCCCACCCTTACCCCTCACCCCTCTCTCATCCCCTTTCTCTCTCTCTCATCCTCCCTCTCTCTATTTAATTTAATTTGCTATAACAAAAAATTGTTTGCATTTTTAATTATTTTTTATTGTATTTTATTTTTTTATAAAAAGCCCCACCATAATCCTTAGCACCAGGCCCATGATGTTCTTAATCCGGCCCTGACTGCCTGCACGAGTGCATCCCCATCAGGGTAAATACGGCCCTCACACAGTTATAGGCTGTAGTACTTCAAGCAAACAGGTGACTCCAATGTATTAACACCATGGAGCTAAGGAAGGTTCTGAGACCGAAGCATGCCTCCATATAAAAGCCTCCTCACAATCATTCACTTCAATATCAGACAAGCTTGACCAATGCAGCCCTCTTTCGATTGCGGAAATCTTTCTGCCAAACGACAAAATGACAACAAGAGGGAGCAAAGGCCTAGTGCATTACCCAATTAAATTTTATTAATAGACAAAACAAGCCAAAAACACACTCACAAAAATCCAAATGGCAAAGGCGTTGAATATAACAAAACTACGGACAAGCCCTCTTCCTTCCTTGTTCTGAGGAAGAGGGCTTGTCCCTAGAATTGCGCCAGCATGCGCATCTGAGTGATGCCTGGGTCTCTGTGAAATACTTCCACACCTCCGATCTTATAGTTGCTTGGAGTTTTGTTATATTCAATGCCTTGTGAGTATGTTTTTGGCATGTTTGGTAATTTGTTAAAAATTTCTTAGGGTAATGCACTAGGCCCTTGTGCCCTGTTGCTGTCATTTTGTTGTAGGCTGTAGTGCGCCCATGTGAACGAGGCCAATCGTGTGTTTTTTGCTTTAGAATCCTTTTTCAACGTAAAAAATAAAATAAACAGATAAAAGAATTCTATCGAATTTGTTGACTTGCAAAATTTTAAAAGTCCTCTGACATATTTCCTGAGAACATATAGTTCCTTCCAAATCTACAACATACACAGCTGCTGGAATTTTCATCTAAAGCCTCGTACACACGATCAAATTGTTGGCAGGGGATTGTCTGTTGAAAGACTGTTGTCCTAAAATCTGACCGTTAGTACTCTCCTTTTGACAATTGTTGTCCAACTTTCTGCCAACAAATGTTGGATGGCAGGCTAGTAAATTTTTGGTGGACAACGTTCTGTTGCCAGATTTTCTGATGGTCAGTACACAAGTCCGTCACACAAAAGTCGAAAGTACAAACATGCATGCTCAGAATCAATGCTCACCAAACACGAAATTAGTAGAAGGTGCCCAAAGGGTGGCGCTCAAGAGCTGAAATTGCTCGTAGTATGTCACTACGTTCGTGTTTGTCGGCCAACAATTGTGTACCGTTTGTATGCAAAATAAGTTCCTGGCAATAAGATGCTCAGTTGGCCAACAATCTGATCGTGTGTACCAGGCTTTAGTCTCCAACAGAAACACCTTTGAGGCACCAATTATACCAAATTCTGAGTAGAACATTCATTTTCACAGATTGATTTCAGCCAGGTAAGATGCCCCAGGCCAGTCTTGTTGAACACAACAGGCCGGGACAGTAGAAGGAATTGGATTTGAGAATAAC
The DNA here is from genome assembly GCF_042186555.1 of Aquarana catesbeiana. Lineage (NCBI taxonomy): Eukaryota > Metazoa > Chordata > Amphibia > Anura > Ranidae > Aquarana > Aquarana catesbeiana. The sequence goes on along the minus strand of NC_133324.1, from coordinate 128,830,013 downwards.
CAGTACCTGTTTTTTCAGCAGCACATGCAGATCCAGGATTTGAATGTTGGATGCAGGCCTAGAACAACAATGGCATAGCTCTGGATATGATCCCAGCCAGGAGAAGCCTTTAGACGAGAAGAACAGATCAATATACTGGAGAGGTCTGAAAAACAAATGAGAGCTCCTAAACATTCAACCAAGACTTCAATTTCTCTGTGATTTTAGTATGATTTTTCTTTCAGGGGGATACCCAGCTCATCTGGCTGAAACACTTCCTTTTGGTACATATGTATCGTTGTCTGTTCATCAGAAACCAGTTTAACAACCGGCTTATTTTGAACGGTCTTGCTGTAAAAACCGGCATGCTATCAGTGCTTGCTGCCATTGGCTGTGATTGCTCACCAGTTCTCAGGGGGAGTCCCTTTGTCAGAATACAATAGCACAGAGGATGAGGGCCCCCGAATCACACATTGTTGTGTTATAGTGGGGATCTGTCAGGTTTCTAACCCACTCAATGAACTAAAATAAAACTGAACGTGTGTACCCTGCTTTAGGCTTTAAATTGTTAGTCACTTATTTAAAGTTCATCCTAATCCACTACTCCATCTTACACTACCCTCTCCATAGGTTGACAATGGTGGCTACATAGCTCCTCCATAGATACAGCAGAGGACTGAGTGTAGCCACTGTAAGGCAGAGGGGTGCTAATGGCAGGATCACCTGCTGAAATTTAAGAAAGCAAGCCTAAAGAATGGAAAACGAATGCAAGCCTGGTATACACGATGAGATTATTGGACGAATTATCTTTTTTTTTTCTTTTTGCATGCCAGTCTCTATATCGAAAATGGTGAGGTTACTAAAGTTACGAAAATTCTTGTACGACAGAATAAAAATTCCAAAGTGATATAATGTATTGTATTTGTATTGTTTTTTCGGGCGAAAACTCTGATTGACCCCTTGCCGACCGGCTCACGCCGATATACGTCGCCAGAATGGCACGGACAGGCATATTAACATACCTGTAAGTCCCCTTTAAGACGCAGCATTGTGGGCGTGCACACGCCTGCCGCAAGCTCCGTGAGTGTGATCGTGTGTCCCGCGGACTTAATGTTCGCAGGGATACCCGCGATCGTCTCACTGAGAGGAAGAACGAGGAAATGCTGATGTAAACAAGCATTTCCCCATTCTTCCTAGTGACAGGACACTGATCACCGCTCCCTGTGATTGGGAGCGATGATCAGTGTCGTGACAGACGTAGCCCATCCCCCCTACAGTTAGGACACAACCCCTGCAGCGCCCCCTCCTGGCTAAACTCTTCACTGCCAGTCACATTTACACAGTAATCAATGCATTTTATAGCATTTTTATAGCACTGATCACTGTATAAATGTGAATGGTCCAAAATGGCGCCAAAAGTGTCCGATGTGTGCGCCATAATGTCGCATTCACGATAAAAATCGCTGATCGCCGGCAAAAAAAAAAAATTTATAAAAATGCCATAAAACTATCCCCTATTTTGTAGCTACTATAACTTTTGCGCAAACCAATCAATAAATGCTTATTGTGATTTTTTTTTTTCTACCAAAAATATGTAGAAGAATACGTATCGGCCTAAACTGAGGAAACAAAATGTTTTGGATATTTATTATAGCAAAAAGTAAAAAATATTGCTTTTTTTTTCAAAATTGTTGCTCTTTTTTTGTTTATAGCGCAACAAATAAAAACCGCAGAGGTGATCAAATACCACCAAAAGAAAGCTCTATTTGTGGGGAAAAAAGGACGTCAATTTTGTTGGGGAGCCATGTCGCCCGACTGCACAATTGTCAGTTAAAACGACGCAGTGCCGAATCGCAAAAAGTGCTCTGGTCTTTGGCCAGCCAAATGGTCCGGGGCTGAAGTGGTTAAACGAAAATCGTATGATCTGGTATCGTACGAGAAACATTATCGTGTTTGTCTCTTCGGATAATTTCGGACAAAAGCTGTATAATAACGATCAGATTATCGTACGGTCGCTTCGAAAGTGGTATTTTCTGTACGATTTTCTGATTGTGTGTACTAAGGTTAAGGACTGGTACGATTAAATTTAATCTGGGTTATTATGCTGAGGCCTAAGCTCAAGTTGCACACATATACAAATCACCCAATTAATCCCAATTGATTATTCAGATATTTATTTAACCAACTTCCTCCCACATTATAGCTGAAAGACGGCTACAGCACGGGGGGCATACTTTCCTGGGAGGGCGTACACGGACATCCTCCCAAGATCACACTGCCCGTGCACCGCCTGCAGCGCGCCGGCAGCACACTATGTGATCGCGGAGTCCTTTGGACTCAGCTGATCACAGATCGAGGTAATGGGCCAATCACAGCAGCCCTTTACCACATGATCAGCTGTGTCCAATGACAGCTGATCACAGATGTAAACACAAGCCGGTTATCGGCTTTTCCATCAGCACTGATAATCAGAGCACTGATCAGTGTCCTGATTATCAGTGCATCCCCAACAGTGCTCATGAGTGCTGCCAATCAGTGCCGCCTATCATTGCCGCCTATCAGTGCCATCATTGCAGCCCATTAGTGCAGCCTCGTCAGTGCCCACCAGTGCCACCTCATCAGTGCCACCTATCAGTGCCCTCATCAGTGCACATCAGTAAAAGAAAAAAACTGTTTGCAAAATGTTCTAATAAACTATGAACATTTTTTTTTTCATTTTGTTTAGCAAAAAATAAAAAACCCAATGGTGATTAAATACCACCAAAAGAAAGTTATATTTGTGTTAAAATTATAAAAATGTCATATGGGTACAGTGTAGCATGACCGTGCTATTGTCATTCCAAGTGTGACAGCGCTAAAAGCTGAAAATGGGCTTGGGCAGGAAGGGGGTTAAAGTGCCCAGTAGGCAAGTGGTTAATAAAAGTGAAATATTATAATATAAACATCTATATCTGTCTCAGTTATAAATCTATAGCTGTCTTTATATTTTAGACTATTCTATGCTGCTAGAGCAAATCAATTTTCCTCCTAAAATATAAAACATCTGTGCATCTTAACAATAAGCCAGAAGCCTTTTAGACTCAAAATCTTCCCAGTCAGCGGCACATCTGATACTAATGGGATCAGGAATACCTTTTATATTGATCATCATAACAGTAATGGGTGAATCGACCTTAATTTATTGCTTTATGAAAGTACATATGTCAGCTTAGAAGGAAGATAAAGAAGCTGCCATCTCACTAATATTTTAATTACAATGTCCTTACAGGACATACTAAAGCATATACCTGTACGCCCATTTGCACAGCCGTGCCATCGTATATCGTCGTGTACTGGTCAGCAAGCGTATAAAGCTATATATGACACTCAACTTACATTGTCCTGAAGAAGCAGGGGCTCCCACGAAATGCCTAGACCAGCCAAACCTAAGCTCTATGGTAGCTCTATATCCCAGAAGTGGGGATAGGATGCCTATGAAAGACAGGTATCCTGCCCCCCCCCCCCCCCCCCCCGAAAGGTGCCAAATGTGGCACCAGAGGGGGGAGGGAGAACAATGAGCGGAAGTTCCACTTTTGGGTGGAACTCCGCTTTAAGTACAACACTGAACACTGTGCACAGGCGACATTCACTGGGATTACAAATAATATTGCTATAAACCAGGATCAGCTATCTTACCTTGTTTATCATTATTTTGCTACAATCAGGAATCTTTGTTCTATGAGCTCCAACTTTGCCGGTGAAGACGGTGCAAGGCCTTGATTTTAGGACATTATTGTTTATTGTTCTTAAAGGGGACACTTTACTGGTACTTATATTACATTGTCTCTCATTGGGATTAAAGGTATTATAGGCCGGCCCCGGGTTCTTCTTTAAGACAGAAACATTTCCTTATATCCAATAATAGCTTTCTCAATGTATTCATTGTGACTGTGTATATTTTTATTCATTTGTCATTACTAACTGTTATTGCAAGCATTATTTCAACCTAGTCATGGCTTCAACCAGGATTTGGCTGACTAATCCTTGATTTAAATCTCTCTTCTTAAATAAGTAAAATCAGAGAGAGTTGAAACTACTTGCTTTGTGTCTGTGTGTTATGTAAAGGTATACACAACATGTCTGAACCTAGAGTGTCAGAGGGGCTGGAGAGTTAACAGGGTCATGGCTGCACAGGAGAATATGCATTACCAAGCAACCCCCGAGGGGGCAGTGCTACACCAGCAGCTGCTGAGACAATGAACACCTGGCCAGGTCTATGTACACAGTACAATGTATAGAGAGCAGGGGGCAGGAGTAAGTAACAAACAAAACAATATTGGAAATGCAGCAGTCAGGATGAGCGACCAGTTCACATCTGAGTCCTCCCTTACATCCATGTCCCCAGCATTCTCCCTATAAATCAGAGGCCGCAGAGTCCCCCCTTAAAGCCATGTTCCCAGAGTGCCATCTTATATCAGAGCCCCCAGAGTCCCACCATACATCAGGTTCTCTAAAGTACCCCTTTAAATCAGAGCCCCAAAAGTGCCCTCTTACATCCTCCAGCATTCTTCCTAAGTGCCTCCAGAGTGCTCTCTTACATCCTCCAGAGTGCCCTCTTACATCCTCCAGAGTTCTCCCTTGGTGCCTCCAGAGTGCCCTCTTACAACTTCCAGATTGCCCCTTACATCCTCCAGAGTGCCCCCTTAGTGCGTCCTCCAGAGTGCCCCTTAGTGCGTCCTCCAGAGTGCCCCTTTAGTGCCTCCAAAGAACCCGCTAAACATACCTTAATGGAGGTGGTGGGCTGCGATTCGCGAGCAGCTGGCATGAAAATGCTTTACAGAAAAATCCTTGACTACTCTGAACTCCGCATGCACAGTTTTGGAGCCAGCTGATTAGTGAACTGCCGAGCCCAGCATCAACTCGGCGGGACATGTAAATATAAGTAATACCCGCTGCCCAATCCAAGGCCAAGCCCGGCAGTTCTCTAATCGGCTGGCTCTGGAACTGCATATGCGCAGTTTAGAGTCGCCAACAAGGGGACTTTTTACTGGCACTTTTTTCCTACCTATGGACATTCTTATGGATTCTTTGCGGCCACAGAATTGTGGCACTGCATCACCGCCTGTCAAATGCACCACACTGCAACCACGAGTCAAACACTTGGCTCATAGTTGTGGTGCGGTCCTGTGGTATAAAATTGTCATTTAACCATTTCTTGACCGCCCATAGCCGAAAAACAGCTGCAGGGCGGTCGGATAACTCTGGGAGGGCGTACTATAACATTTTCCCAGAATCGCGCTCCCGCGCGCCCCCTGGGGCGCGCACCCAGGAATATCCATGACCACCGAGTCCCCCGGCATCACAGGTCATGGTATAGAGCCGATGACAGCGGTCCTTTAGCAAGTGATCGCTTCATCAAATGACTGAGCGATCAGTTGTAAACAAGCCGGCGCAGGCCCGGGTTCATCTCTCCCCTCTCCGTACCGATTGGTACAGTATGTGAGAGGAGAGGGAGAGAGATCCAGTGCAGCAATGCTGTGGGCTGGATCTGTAGTGCCCACAGTGCTGCTCTGTGCCCATTCCAACCTCATTCATCCATCAATACTCAGCCATCCCATCCATACTCACAGCCATCTAAACTCACCCATGCCATCCATGCTCAGCCATGCCATCCATGCTCAGCCATCCCCACCCATGGCTCAGACATCCCCACCTATGGCTCTGCCATCCCCACCTATGGCTCGGCCATCCCCATCCATGCTCAGCCATCCCCCATCCACGGCTCAGCCATCCCCTATCCACGGCTCATCCATCCCCATCCGCGGCTCATCTATCCCCATCTATGACACATCCATGCCACTACAATGCCTCACAAAAGTGTAATAGGTAGTCGAATTAGATTTGAAATGTATGCCCCTAGAACACCTGATGGTGCTCCCTGCATGTTGGGCCTCTGTATGTGGCCAGGCTGTGGAAAAGTCTCACATATGTGGTATCGTTATACTCTGGAGGAGTAGCAGAATATATTTTGGGGTGTAATTTTGGCTATGTACATGCTATATGTTGGAAATTGTATAAATGGTCAACTTTGTGTAAAAAAAAAAAAAAAAAATTCTTTACACATTTTCCAAAAACTTGTGGAAAAAAATGACATGTTCAAAAGTGTTGGGGTGTTTGCTTTCCAAAATGGGGTTATTTTTTGGGTGTTTCCATTGTCCTGGTGGTCCAGGGCCTTCAAAAGTACAAGAGGTAGTCAAGAAATTATATGTGTAATTTATGTCCCTAGAACACCTGACGGTGCTCCCTGCATGTTGGGCCTCTGTATGTGGCCACGCTGTGTAAAAGTCTCTCACTTGTGGTATCACTATACCCAGGAGGAGTAGAATGTGTTTTGGGGTGTAGTTTGTGAAAAAAATCTTCATTTTGCAAAGAATTGTGGGGAAAAATTACAATTTCAAAAAACTCACTATGCCTCTTACTAAATACTTTGGAATGTCTACTTTCCAAAAAGGTCATTTGGGGGGTATTTGTACTTTCCTGGCTTGTTAGGGTCTCAAGAAATGAGAAAGAACCATTTCTTGAGAAAGAAAGCTCTATTCATGTGAAAAAAAAGGTATAAACATTTAATATGGGTACAGTGTTGTATGACTGAGTAATTGTCATTCAAAATGTGAGAGCGCTGAAAGCTGAAAATTGGTCTGGTTAGGAAGGGGGTTTAAGTGCCCAGTGGCTAAGTGGTTAAAAAAAAAATCATGAGGTGGCATTAGTGACTCCTAAACGCCTGTCAGCCTCTGCTAAATCGCTCTCCGAAAAGTGTTCCACTGTGAATCGCTTTTCAGGGGTTAATAAGTGCTGCTGCCTGTCTGAAAGAGACCTAATGGAGGCATCCGGCTAGCTTTGTTTTTTTTTTTTTTTTTGACAGAGTGGAGAGGGTTTTTTATGTGTGGAAAGCTGTTTTATTATTGCAAAATAAGTACATTAATGCTATATTGACACACAAGCGAGCTGGAATTTAGGAAAAAAAAAAGTGAACTTAGCCTTTAAGGTTTCTTGGCTATCACTTGGCAACTCGAAGTTTCAGCTCCCTCTATAAATTTTCTATGGGAGTAAAGTGATTGTAAAGTCATTCTATGCATTAAGATAAAAAGCCTTCTGTGTGCAGCAGCCCCCCTCAGCCCCCCTAATACTTACTTGAGCTCCATCTCTATCCAGCGATGTTGTAGGATTGTCTCGGCTGCCCAGGACTCCCCTCCTCATTGGCTGAGACAGTAAAGCAGCGCCATTGGCTCCCGCTGCTGTCAATCAAAGTTAGTCAGCCAATGAGAGAAAGGGGACAGGGCCGTGCCTGAATGGATACATGGAGCTGCAGCTCAGCTCGGGTGCCCCTATAGCAAGCTGCTTGCCGAAGAGGGACCCAAGAAGAGGAGGATCCAGGCTGCCCTGTGCAAATTTACTGCACAGAGCAGGTAAGTATGACATGTTTAGTTTTTTTTTTTTTTTTTAAATAACAGACTTTACAATCACTTTAAGGTCTAGAGACTGGCTAGGCCACTCCATGACCTTAATGTGCTTCTTCTTGAGCCACTCCTTTGTGGCCTTGACGGTATGTTTTGGGTCATTGTCATGCTAAAAGAGCCAGTCATGACCCATCTTCAGTGTTCTGGCCATGTATTGTAAAATCTTGGATGAGAACATTTTTCCCTCAGCCAGAACACTGAAGATGGGTCATTGATGGGTCTTTCAGCATGACAATGACCCAAAACATACCGCCATGGCAACAAAGGAGTGGCTCGAGAAGAAGTATTCATACCATCCCCTCTGTGTTGTAATCCTGTGTCCCCCTTTGTGAGTGATTTATTTAAAAAAAAACTGCTATACCTCATTTCACAGCTCTTCTCAGAGATCACATGATCGGTTGGCTTTCTCCTCTCCCCGTCTGGTAGATGCAGCGGGCGGGGCTGAGTTCGTCACTTGGGAGAGGAGAGAGAGAGAGAGAGAGAGAGAGAGAGAGAGAGACAGCCGATCATGTGATCGCCGAGAGCTGTGAAATGAGATATAGCAGGCTTTTTTTTTATAAATTACTCACACAGGGGCACACAGAAATAGAACAAAGAGGGGATGGTATGAAGATGTGAAAGTTATTTGAGCAGCAGGAGTTGCGGGGTGGGCACTGTCACGAGCTGACAGGCAGGGAGGGAGGGGGAGAGAGCACAGAGACAGATAGCAGGGCTGCGGATGACAGAGGCATGTAAACTGACCACGGTGTCAGGGTTCAACAGACATAATACAACGTGGTCAGTTTACAAAGGGGAGGGTATAGCCAGGCAGGATCAGCCAGGTATTTCAGGTGATACAGGGGGTCAAATGACACAGCACAAGCACTGTGCTGTATAAAATTCTTTAACCACTTGCCGACCAGTCACCGTCGTTACATGGTGGCAGGTCGGCTCTCCTGCGCAAATCGCCAAATAGCCGGCAGGTGCGATAGCGGGCAGCGCGTGCTCGTGCCTGCTTCCAGAGTGTGCCTGTGGGTCGGGCGGACACAATGTCTGCCAGCGACCTGCGATCGCCTATTACAGAGGCAGAACAGGGAACTGCCTTTGTAACAAGGCGATTCCCCATTCTGACAGGTGACATGATGGGGATCTATTGTTCCCAGTGATCTCTCATGTTCCAGTCAGCCCATCCCCCCTACAGTTAGATCACACCTAGGGAACACATTTAACTCCTTGATCGCCCCAGAGTGTTAACCCCTTCCCTGGCAGTGACATTTACACAGTAATCAGTGGTTATTTATAGCACTGATCGGTGTATAAATGTCAATGGTCTCAAAGTGTCAAAAGTGTTCGATCTGTTCACTGCAGTGTCGCAGTCCCACTAAAAATCGCAGATCGCTGCCATTACTAGTAAAAATAATAAAAATGCCATAAATCTATCCCCTACTTTGTAGACGCTATAACTTTTGCACAAACCAATCAATATACACCTATTGCATTATTTTTTACTAAAAATATGTAGAAGAATATATATCGGCCTAAACTGATGATTAAATTTGTTTTTAATATATATATATGGGATATGTATTATAGCAAAAAGTAAAAAATATATTTTTTTTTCCAAAATTATCTCTCTTTGTCTTTGCGCAAAAAAATAAACGCAGAGGTGATCAAATACCACCAAAAGAAAGCTCTATTTGTGGGGAAAAAATGACGTAAATTTTGTTTGGGTACATTGTTGCATGACTGTGCAATTGTCGATTAAAGGGACACAGTGCCGTATCACAAAAAATTGCCTGGTCATTAACTCCTTCAGATCTGCGCTATAGCGAATGACGGCTACAGCGTGGATCTGCTTTGCCGGGAGGGTGTCAATAAACATCCTCCCCTTTGCAAGCTGGCCACGCCCCCCTAAAGGGCACACACGGCGCGCACTGTGATCACCCGAGTTAATGAGACTCGGGTGATAGGAGTAAGGGGTCGATCCCGACCCCTTACCACGTGATCAGCTGTCAGCCAATGACAGCTGATCATGTGATGTAAACAGAAGATTGGTAATCTTTTTTTTTTCTTCTCACGCTCACCGATCAGGGCCCATCACTGCCACCCATCAGGGCCAGCCATTAGTGCCACCTTATCAGTGCCCATCAGTGCCACCTTATCAGTGCCCATCAGTGCAGCCTATCAGTGCCCATCAGTGCAGCCTCATCAGCGCATATCAATGAAGGAGAAAAATTACCTGTTTGCAAAATGTATTAACAAAATATAAAACTGTTTTTTTTTTTTAATTCTGTCTTTTTTTATTTTTTTTTACAAAAAATACAAAACCCAGAGGTGATCAAACACCACCAAAAGAAAGCTTTATTTGTGGGAAAAAAATTATAAAAAATGTAATTTGGGTATAGTGTTGTATGACCGCGCAATTGTCATTCAAAGAGTAACAGTGCTAAAAGCTGAAAATTGGTCTGGGCAGGAGGGGGGTTTAGGTGCCCAGTAAACAAGTGGTTAAGGGGTCAAATCCTTCCGGGGCTGAAGTGGTTAAAGATACAGGATCTTTTTTTGGGGGGGGTTAACAAACACTTTAAGGATTTAGAGAAGATCTGTAAAAAAGAGTGGACCAAAATTCATCCTGAGATGTGTGCAAACCTGGTCACCAACTACAAGAAATGTCTTACCTCTGTACTTGCCAACAAGGGTTTCTCCACCAAGTACTAAGTCATGTTTTGCTTGGGGATCAAATACTTATTTTACTCACTGAACTGCAACTAATTTACAGTATGTTCTTTTCTAATCAATTTTCTAATCCTTTATGTTCTATTCTATTTTATTTTTTTCTATTGTATTCTGTTTTATTCTATTCCTTTATTTTCTATTCCATTTTTTATTCTATCCTATTCTTTTATTTTCTATACTGTTCTGCTTTATTTTGTTCTATAAAGCAGCCTAAGTAGGAACAGTGGCATCACTAAGGTTGGTGTCAGCTGGTGCGGTAAAACACGATGTGCGCCACCTCCAACCTCATTGGACTCTCTCCTGTCTAGCCTGCCACAGTGCCCTGCAGGGTGCTGGGCAGGCAATTTTCTGGCCGCCAGAGCATGGTCACGGTGTGCATCCCAAACCAGCTCTCTGTAAGACCCCTTTCACACTGGGGCGGTTTGCAGGCGGTATTGCGCTAAAAATACCGCCTGCAAACCGCCCCTAAACAGCCTGCGCTGTTTGTTCAGTGTGAAAGCCCGAAGGCTTTCACACTGAAGCGGTGCGCTGGCAGGACGGTGAAAAAAGTCCTGCAAACCGCTTTTTTGGAGCGGTGTATTCACCACTCCTTCACCGCTCCTGCCCATTGAAATCAATGGGACAGCGCGGCTATACCGCGGCAATACCGCGGCTATAGCCGCGCTGTACGAGGGATTTTAACCCTTTTTCGGCCGCCAGCGGGGGTTAAAACCGCACCGCTAGCGGCCGAATACCGCTGCAAGAACGACAGTACAGCAGCGCTAAAAATAGCGCTGTTGTACCGCCGACGCCCCCACCGCCCCAGTGTGAAAGGGGCCTAAATGATGTGGTCGGTGCTGGCACGCCGATCCATGTGCTGTCACAGGTGAGGGTGACATCATTGCGTTTGGATATCACTTCCTACTTTATGGTGTCACCCCTCTGGCGGGTGTGTCACCTGGGTGTGGTCCGCGCCCCCATAGCAACGCCACTGAGTAGGAATTAACTTATTTCACTTTTTTTTTACCTTACTGTATTTTATTGCAATATGTTTTCATTTCAAATTCATTTTCAAACTCTTTGTTTTGTTATAATTTATTTTGGTTTCATTACCATTGTGATTAGGAAATTTTAATTCATCCAAATATTAGAATAACGAAAATTTTGTTCAAATTTTAAATCATAATAGAATGAATCGCATATGTCTAATCACCAAGCGTGGAAAAACAAACATATTGTGGGTTGTCACCAGAACAGGAATAGAGGAGAAACCTTCCAATGGGGACATTAGTTCTATTTATAAAAATCAGACATTAACCACTTCCCGCAAAACAACGTACCTATACGTCACTTTGAGGAAGTAGTTGTACCGGAGTGACGCCTGCAGCTGCAGGCTTTACCCCAGTACCATTTTTTTCAGAGCTGGCGGTCGGCTTTCTGGTGATAACAACTGATGCGGCTCAGCAGTCACTCAGTCGTTATCACAAGGAGTAGGAAGGGGACGCCCCCTCCGCAGCTCCACCCAGGTCTCCCATTTAGATCGGGTCTGGGATCTAGTAACCCGAAAGTGATGTCACAACGTCACTTCCAGTTTACTTGGCTGCCAATGGTGCCGATTTAAAAAAATCCACAGTATTCCAAGACACCGATTTTGGCGTTTTGAATACTTTTAAGTGCTAAGGAAGGAGTTGGGGTCTTTTGGACCCCCGATCCCTCCATAAAGAGTACCTGTCACCACCTATTACTGTCACAAGGGATGTTTACATTTCTTGTGACAGCAATAAAAGTGATCAGATAATTTTTTCTTTTAAAGAGATAGTGTAAAAAAATAAAAATAAAATAATAATAGCACCCCCCTCCCTGTGTGCTTGAGCACCAAAGAAAACACATACGTAAATGGTCTTCAAATCACACCTGTGAGGTATCGCCGCAATCGTAAGAGCAAGAGTAATAATACCAGCAAAGGACCTTCTCTGTAACTCTAAACAAGTAACTGTTAAAAAATTTTAAACCGTTGCCTATGGAGATTTTTAAGTACCGTAGTTTGACGCCATTCCATGAGTGTGCGCAATTTTAAAGCGTAACATGTTAGGAATCTATATACTCAGCATAACATCATCTTTTATATTATACAAAAAATTGGGCTAACTTTACTGTTTAGCTTTTTTTTTTTTTTTAATTCATTGAAGTGTATTTTTTTCCCCCAAAAAAATTGCTTTTGAAAGACCGCTGCGCAAACACTGCGTGACATAAAATATTGATATTACAAGACACTCGCGACTTAGTGGTATATGGCAATATGAGCCGCTTCTGTCCAGTATTGTCCCTTCTTGGGGCAAAATAAATTAAAACGAAAAAAATAGACAGCGCCTGCTCCCTTATTGTTATATTTCAATGACCGCCATTTTATTCTCCAAAGTCTTTGCTAAAAAATAAATAAATATATATATATATATATATATATATATATATATATATATATATATATATAAAATTAATATTATTATACAGGATTTATATAGCGCCAACAGTTTACACAGCACTTTACAATATAAAAAGGAGACAATACAGTTATAATACAAGAGGATTAAGAGGGCCCTGCTCAGAAGAGCTTACAATCTAAATATATATATGTGTGTGTGTGTGTGTGTTTGGGGGTTCTACGTGATTTTCTAGCATAAAATACAGATTTGAACTTGTAAACAAGTGTCAGGAATAGGCCTGGTCCACAAGTGGTTACATTAGTAAGGACTCTGCCATTGTGGACACAACAGACAGCTCGATGCTGCAGCCAGGTCGCGCGCACCTCCAAGCTCGGCCCCGCGCACAGGCGCGCTCCCTTGACACGTGCGCATGTTTACGTTTCATTCACGGGCCGTGACGTCAGCGCCGGCCTGACAGCTTTGTTGTCTCCTAGAGAAAGTCCTGAGCGGCGCGTAGGCCGCTGACCGGAGCCGAGGCGGCCGCAGAGCATTGTCCGTGGACGCGCACAGAGAGGAAGAACCGGCGGGTGATGGTGCGGGCCGGCGAAGGGGTCACGTGGGGGGTGAAGCGGCTCGGCTGCCCGGTGACTGTCAACAAAGCGCGTCACGTGACCGCCGCGCGAGGCCGCTGATGACAATAACAATAGAGAGGGGCCAGCGGGGAGAGATCGGTCCACCGAGGAGCGTAGAGCACCGCACCGAGCGACATGTCGTTCACCCTGGAGGACACGCTGGAGGCGGACTGGGTGGCCGTGAGGCCCAATGTGTTCGAGGAGAAGGAGCGCCACAAGTTTGTCTTTATCGTGGCCTGGAACGAGGTGGAGGGCAAGTTCGCCATCACCTGCCACAACCGGACGGCCCAGCGCCAGAGGAACACCGAGCAGAGCCGCAGTCCCCGGGGGAGCCCGAAGCAGGAGCCCCGGGAGGAGGCGGACGACGATGGGTGTAGCTGGGCCGGACTCTTCTCCTTCCAGGACCTCCGGGCCGTTCACCAGCAGCTGTGCTCCGTCAGCGGGGAGCTGGAGCCGTGTCTGCCCGCCTTCCCCGAGGAGCCGTCCGCCGTGTGGTCCGTGCTGTTCGGGGCCCCGGAGCTCAGCGAGGAGGATGTGGAGGATCTGTGCCGCCGCCTTCACCTCTACCTGGGCCATTCCCTGGACACGTGTGGATGGAGGATCCTCTCCCAGATCCTCTTCACTGAGAGCGACGACCCCGAGGAGTACTACGAGAGCCTCAGCCAGCTCCGCCACAGCGGATACGAGGAGGTGCTGAGCCGGGCCCGCCGGGGGCTGCACCAGGTGAGGGCCACAGCCTGGGGATCCATGGGACTGTATGGGGGCCACAGCCTGAGGATCCATGGGACTGTATGGGGGCCACAGCCTGGGGATCCATGGGACTGTATGGGGGCCACAGCCTGGGGATCCGTGGACCTGTATGGGGGCCACAGCCTGGGGATCCGTGGGCCTGTATGGGGGCCACAGCCTGGGGATCCGTGGGACTGTATGAGGGCCACAGCCTGGGGATCCGTGGGACTGTATGAGGGCCACAGCCTGGGGATCCGTGGGACTGTATGAGGGCCACAGCCTGGGGATCCGTGGGACTGTATGAGGGCCACAGCCTGGCGATCCGTGGGACTGTATGAGGGCCACAGCCTGGGGATCCGTGGGACTGTATGAGGGCCACAGCCTGGGGATCCGTGGGACTGTATGAGGGCCACAGCCTGGGGATCCGTGGGACTGTATGAGGGCCACAGCCTGGGGATCCGTGGGACTGTATGAGGGCCACAGCCTGGGGATCCGTGGGACTGTATGGGGGCCACAGCCTGGGGATCCATGGGACTGTATGGGGGCCACAGCCTGGGGATCCGTGGGACTGTATGAGGGCCACAGCCTGGGGATCCATGGGACTGTATGGGGGCCACAGCCTGGGGATCCATGGGACTGTATGAGGGCCACAGCCTGGGGATCCGTGGGACTGTATGGGGGCCACAGCCTGGGGATCCGTGGGACTGTATGGGGGCCACAGCCTGGGGATCCGTGGGACTGTATGGGGGCCACAGCCTGGGGATCCGTGGGACTGTATGAGGGCCACAGCCTGGGGATCCGTGGGACTGTATGAGGGCCACAGCCTGGGGATCCGTGGGACTGTATGAGGGCCACAGCCTGGGGATCCGTGGGCCTGTATGGGGGCCACAGCCTGGGGATCCGTGGGCCTGTATGGGGGCCACAGCCTGGGGATCCGTGGGCCTGTATGGGGGCCACAGCCTGGGGATCCGTGGGCCTGTATGGGGGCCACAGCCTGGGGATCCGTGGGCCTGTATGGGGGCCACAGCCTGGGGATCCGTGGGCCTGTATGGGGGCCACAGCCTGGGGATCCGTGGGCCTGTATGGGGGCCACAGCCTGGGGATCCGTGGGCCTGTATGGGGGCCACAGCCTGGGGATCCGTGGGCCTGTATGGGGGCCACAGCCTGGGGATCCGTGGGCCTGTATGGGGGCCACAGCCTGGGGATCCGTGGGCCTGTATGGGGGCCACAGCCTGGGGATCCGTGGGCCTGTATGGGGGCCACAGCCTGGGGATCCGTGGGCCTGTATGGGGGCCACAGCCTGGGGATCCGTGGGCCTGTATGGGGGCCACAGCCTGGGGATCCGTGGGCCTGTATGGGGGCCACAGCCTGGGGATCCGTGGGCCTGTATGGGGGCCACAGCCTGGGGATCCGTGGGCCTGTATGGGGGCCACAGCCTGGGGATCCGTGGGCCTGTATGGGGGCCACAGCCTGGGGATCCGTGGGCCTGTATGGGGGCCACAGCCTGGGGATCCGTGGGCCTGTATGGGGGCCACAGCCTGGGGATCCGTGGGCCTGTATGGGGGCCACAGCCTGGGGATCCGTGGGCCTGTATGGGGGCCACGGCATAGGGCAATCCATGGGCCATGTATGTGCCAAATAGCACATCTTACCAGGGGGCCACAGGGGGATCTATGGGCCTTTTAAAGGGGCCCCGCAGGGATTACTGGGCCTTTAGGGTATGACTGACTGTAGGGCCACAGGGATTGCTCTGCCTTTATACAATAACTTCCGGGGGCCCCAGAGGAATGGCTGGTAGGCTACAGGGGTCCCACATGGATCACTTTAATGACTGACTGGGGGTGGGTACAGGGGGATTGCTGGGGCTTTGTAGGATGACTAATAAGAGGACCCCAGAGGGATTAATAAGGGGACCCCAGAGGGATTACTGGGCCTTTAGGGGATGACTGACTGGAGGGCTACAGGGATCACTCAGCCTTTATAAGATGACTGATTTGGGGGGGGGGGCGCAGCAGAAGATCGTTGGGCCTTTATGGGATGATTGCCAGGGGGACCGCAGAGGGATTACTGGGCCGAGGGGATGACTGACAGAAGGGCCACAGAGGCCCCACAGGGATCACTCTGCCTTTTTAAGATGACTGATTGAGGTTGCCTTAGTTACAGGGGTGTCAGACTCAATTTCATCGTGGGCCACATCAGCAGATTGTAAGATTAGATGTCCAGCGCATCACCTCCCCATACATTAGATGTCAAGAGCCACCCCACCATCAGAAGTTGAGTCCCCTACTACCTCTAACATCACAGTGCACCCCCTTTCCTTATGCTTCTGCTGGGAAGAAGCTGGATGCATTGCTTGAAAACAGAAAGTAGGGGTCTGGCGGAGCACCAGAGGAGGGCTGGAGCTCTCCTGCAGCTACAGGAGAGGTGTGAGGGCCACATGAAATGGCCTGGAGGGCTGGATTCGGCCCGCGGGCCTTGTGTTTGACACCTGTGCCTTAGAGGGATCACTGGGCCTCTATAGAATGACTGATCAGGGGGGGCCACCACCCCAACCTCTCCCTTCACCCAGTGTAGAGGGATTGTTGTGTCTTTATACGCTTTCTGGGGGATCACAGGAGCAGTTATAACCCCCACTGCAGTAATAAGTTCCAGTGGGATTGATATCGCTTTTATTGGATGACTGGGGGACCAGCCCTGACTACCTCCACTGTGGAGAAAAGACCCCAATGGATCACTGTCCCTTTACGGAATGACTGAGTAGGGGGTCACAGGCCCCCCCCCTTCTTTTCCCCCAGAGGAACTGGTGTACCTTTTTATAGAAAGAATAACTGGGGGGGCCAGGGGGATCCCAGCATAGAACGACTGACCGGGGGAAGGAGGGGTACAGGGGCCCCAACACTCCCCCCTGTGACTATGGGACCCAGCAGGATCACTGTGCCTATGTAGGAGTTTGGGGGGGGGTAAAAAACAGGGGTTCTAAACCCCCCTTTCCTGAAGCTTGTTGTGTTTAACATTTACAACCTGGAGTTGAAGGGTACTTTAGAAGCTTCAACAAAGCTTGCTGAAGGCTCTGCAAATACTTTGTAAAAGCTTGCTGTTCACACTGCTCTAATACAAGTCGAGGGCCTTGTGAGAAATCCATCCTACAAGTCCTATTGGCCACCATAGCAGAGAGACTTGTGCACAAATACTGTGATGTCAGCCCACTGATTACTAACTTTGGCCCCATAACCTAAGCTTTGTACCTCCATCTGGAGGCGGGATGTACACAATGCAGGGTCCTGTCTACTGCACCCATAATACACTGCGTGCAATCACAATGCTCTGCAGGCATGAATGAAAAAAATGAATAAATAATGACTTTTTTTTTTTTTTTTTCCCATGCAAATGCGTTTAACTTTTTTTTCAAGAGGTGGACTGTGTCTTTAAGGGAATCTGTATGGATGGAAATATGGGGGCTGGCTTTAAAGTACACCTGTCATAAACCACAGGGCATTCCAGACTGAAGATATGAAACTTGAGGTTACTTCTTGTGAAAAGTGCTTGTTCTCAATGAATAGATCAGGGATGTAGTCAGCTTAAACTCCAGGATATTATCAACCCCCACTACGAGGAAAAAAACTACCCAAATGCCCATTTTACTTACCTAAAGCCACAGGTCACATGGTGATCCTTCCCTCCATTTACTTTGGGGTCCTTTTCATGTGTCCACATCACTGCCTGCTTGATGCGGAGGCAAAACGTATGGCTCCTCTCTGGCTCCAGAGGCAGGAGAGGTTGAGGGGGCCCAGTGCCCCAAAAAGACAATGAGTAGGGGACAATGTCTAGTTCTTAGGGCAGAGGAAACCAGGATGGCTTGGGAAGAGATGTCTGGGGGCGCAGCAGAAGATCGTTGGGCCTTTATAGGATGATTGCCAGGGGGACCACAGAGGGATTACTCGGCCGAGGGGATGACTGACGGAAGGGCCACAGAGGCCCCACAGGGATCACTCTGCCTTTTTAAGATGATTGATTGAGGTTGCCTTAGTTACAGGGGTGTCAGACTCAATTTCATCGTGGGCCACATCAGCAGATTGTAAGATTAGATGTCCAGCGCATCCCCTCCCCTTACATTAGATGTCAAGAGCCACCCCACCATCAGAAGTTGGGTCCCCTACTACCTCTAACATCACAGTGCACCCCCTTTCCTTATGCTTCTGCTGGGAAGAAGCTGGATGCATTGCTTGAAAGCAGAAAGTAGGGGTCTGGCGGAGCACCAGAGGAGGGCTGGAGCTTTCAAATGCCCATTTTACTTACCTGAAGCCACGGGTCACATGGTGATCCTTCCCTCCATTTACTTTGGGGTCCTTTTCATGTGTCCACATCACTGCCTGCTTGATGCGGAGGCGAAACGTATGGCTCCTCTCTGGCTCCAGAGGCAGGAGAGGTTGAGGGGGCCCAGTGCCCCAAAAAGACAATGAGTAGGGGACAATGTCTAGTTCTTAGGGCAGAGGAAACCAGGATGGCTTGGGAAGAGATGTCTGGAATCTAGACTGAAGAGTAGGGCTGCTTCACACTGATCTGCTTTTTTTCAGTTAAAAAGCAGACAAATGCATCCCTTTAAAATCATATGTTGCGTTTAAAAAAAATCCTGCTTGCTGCTTTTTTGGTGCATGTTCGGTCAGGTAAAAAAAAACGCACCAGAAACGCATTTCCCCATTAAAACGAAAATAAACCACATCAAAAACAACACATGCCTGTGGGAAGATCTTTGTGATGTAAAAGGGGGGTGTTAAAACGCAATCCAAATGCCTCAAATACACATCAAAAACACACCATGCGTTGACGTAAATTTAACGCAACACACAAAAAACGCATAGGTGTGTTTCATGCGGTTTTGCTGGAAAGTAATGTGTGAAAGTGCCCTAAAGTGACTGATGAACAGTGCACCATTTCAATTATTTTTTCCTGTGAAAATTGTCACCTTTTATTGTAATTGTTTAGCTAGGCTCCTCCCCTATACCTCCCTTTAGGCTCTGTTTCCACTAGTGCTACTTGTCATGTGACTTTGGACACATAAAGTCACATGACAAGTCACAGCCCATTGATTTCAATGGCACCCGTTCCTATCTATGCAACTTTGAAAATCAATGACATTGAAAAAGGTTCCTGCAGTAGTTTGATCCAGAGAGTGTAAAGTTTGATGAAAGCTGCACTCAGAAGTCTCACTCTAAATCGCACGACTTTGGGTTGCAATAGTGGAAACTTTGTAGGTCATCAGGGTGGCATAACTTAAAAAGAGAAATATGGCAAAGTATAACCCACTCTCAGCTGGGCTATATTGCCTTCCCCCTTTCCAGCCGGGCACTTGGGCACTCCAGTGAGTGCTGGAGGGGCAGAGAGAACAGTAACTGTCAGTCACTGATCTCTGCTTCGGGAAGGCCGAAAAACTGCGCATTCAGTGGTCATGTGATCGTTTAGTTCTTGGAGCCGTCGGGGGACATCTGCAGCATCACACTGATGCTACTGCATGGAGGAGAGTATGTATGGCGATGGCAGCACTACACTGAGAGAAGGGAACTGATGTTCTTCCCTCTCTGACCCCAGAAACCGGAAGGACGAGGATTTAGTCACTTCTGGTTTCAGCTCTTTGTTTACCTGGCTGTTAGCAGTCAGGAAAGCAGTGGATCAGACCTGATCTGTGTCTGATCGGCTGCATTGGAGGCCAGAGGAGAGATTTGGAGTCTGTTGGGCTCTGCATAAAGAGGACCTGTCACGACCCATGCCTTCACAAGGGATGTTGTTCATCCTTTGTGAAAGCAATAAAGTTGATAAAAAAAAAATAGAGCTTGTGTAAAAAAGTTTCAAACAAAGTAAATTTAAAATGATTCATTATTAAAAAATTATTAAAACAAATCGAAATCGTAAGTCCCGCACATATATGTAAACGGAGATCGCACCACATGTGAAGTATTGTCACGAATGTCAGAGCAATAATTTTAGCTCCAGACCTCCTGTGTAACTCTAAACTGGTAACCTGTAAAGGCTTTTAAAGCATGACTAATTTTTAAGATTTTTAAGTGCTGTAGTTTGGCCCCGTTCCACAGGTGGATGCAATTTTGAAGTGTGACATGTTGGATATCTATTTACTCGGCGTTACATTCAAATTCGGTATTAATATAGTGTTTGTTCACAATAAAATTCATTAAAATAGAGCTATAAGCAAAATTTTATTTTATTTTTTCCATTTTGGATAGAATAAGGGAGGGTTATAACCCCTGTCAGATTTTTTTTTTTTCCCGCTATCCATGTCCCATTGTGGAGATTTCACTTCCTATCCCATAGCCAAACAGGAAATGAGAGGAAATCGCTGCAAATTAAGGGAATTCCCTGGTGCCCCCCTGGCCATCAAAACTCCCCATTGGAAGATTTCCCCTCCTTCCTTTTACTTTTCTGAGGACAACCCAAAATGTGGGATTTTCTTTTACTTTCACTTTCAATAATAATGGTAAACAGGACAAATAGAGAGGGTGAATCTCCCTAATGGGGGCACAGACAGCAAAAAACCCCACAGGGGGTCTAACCCCTCTCCATTTTATCCAAAACTAAAAAAAAAAGTTTTGCTTTTTTAGTTCTACAAATTTTTTTATTTTTTCCAAAACAATTGTGCAAATACTGTGTGACATAAAAAAATTACAACTTCCAGTTTATTTTCTAGACTCTGTGCTTAACAAAAATGTAATGTTTGGAGGTTCTAAGTAATTTTCTAGCAACAAAATACAGATTTTTTTTTTTTTTTTTACATGTAGGAGAGAAATGTCAGAATTGGCTTGGGAGGGAACTGGTTAATAAAGTAAGGCTCCAGATACGAAGGGGGCAGAGCAATTTCAACTGTTATAGGATTTGCATACAAATTCAGATTCCTCAGGATCCGTTGATTCCTTTGCCTTGTTTATTTCCTCATATGCTCCTTTTTACATTGTCCAGGATTTGACCGGTTAGTTTTTAAGTGACCTATTGTTTGGACAGCCCATGTCCTGAGACAAGTATGTGTATATATGACGTGTCCCAACACCTGATCTGCTCTCCCTTGTTTTAGGTCAGGGACTCGCCAGGTAGTAAAGGAAGGACAGATGACAGTTCTCACACTTTAAATAAGTGTTCCTAACAATTGCACTTTCTGATTGCAAGAGCACCAAATGCAAGCTGGGTTCCTTGCATTGACAGCAGTAGAATTGGGGTTAAAGAGTTCGGAACATAATTACATTTTTTTTTTTCCCCTTGACTAAGTGAACATAGGTGTGAGTAAAGGGGGTTGAAGCAGTGTGATGTGTATGCATTGGGACTGCACTGGTCAAAGCTGCTCTGTGCATCCCAACACATATGTGACCCTGCCCTTCGTCACTCTGTGGTTCTGTAGATATCAGCGGGTCTCATATTTAAAAGCTTGAAGCATATTTAAACCCATTGCATATACTTACACTTATGGATGGTGTTTAACAGTGTTAAAATGATGGTCTATCAGTCACATCTGTGGAATTCCTCCTCAATTTAACCTGGCCATACATTGTACAATTTTCTTTTTCAATTTCCTTTTATATTTACCTTCAACTATGTAGTGCAGGGTTCTTGAATTAAAATTTACGGGGGTCCAGTTGGTAATATTTTCTTCTGGCAGAAGTCAGCATCTCATGTTTGCACTTTAACACATCGCAGACCCCCTTTTATATCAGTTCCCCTGTACATCAGTGTCCTCGGCCCCCTTCACATCATATGCCCCTCTTTACATCACTGTCCACAGTCCCCTTTTAATATCGCAGTTATCCTTCACATCACAGTTCCCCCTTGAAAGCCGTCCAATAGTGTCCTCAGTTCCCCTTCACGTCACAATGCCCCTATGTGTCGCAGTGCCCCCCTTTTACATAACAGTGCTCCATTTTAAACATAATCCTGCAGCCTCCCCCGCACAGTCCTACCAAGGTAGAGATACACAGCTGCTGGTGTTCTCTCTTGGTTCTCCCGCCCGGCTACCGATATCTTCCTTACAGTGGCGGGAGGTGCTGCATATCGTGACGGTGGGCAGAAGCTGCCCAACTTGCTACATTAACAAGCGGGTGATTACTGGCTTGTTCCTATAAAAAGACTCCCTCCCTCTGTCCCTATAATGCAACACCTGCCTGCTGTGAGGATGATAACGGTGGCCGGGCTGGAGAACCAAGAGAGAGAACACCCAGGTTGATTAGTGGCACAGCCGTGATCCAGACAGGACTGTCCCTCGTTCTGGGTTCAGACTGCGGTCCACCATTTCATGAACCCTGATGTAGTGCAAAGTCTGCCTGATTGCATACAAATTAGGTGTGACCTCATATTATATGGTTTTGGTAAATCTAAAGGAAAATTGAACAAGAAAATTGTATAATGTATGGGCAGGCTTACTGTGGACATATTTGTCTTAAATTGCCCATAGATGGATCTAAATTCGCGTGGTTTATCTGGGACTTGCTAAATTTTGATATATCTATGTCCATTTACTGCTCTTAAATGGGACTGTTCGAAAATTTTTCTCGATTGGCTGCTGTCCCGCTGTCAGAATATAGTGGCACAGCGGGGAGGATGGCGGAATCCATTCATTTTTTTTTTTTTTTTTTTTTTTTTCGATTTAGCTCTCAAGCTGATCAAAAAAAAAAAAAAAATGAGGGATGTTTGGGCAGCTTTAGCGTGATACACCCTGCACAGGTCACTGCGGTGTGCTTGCATACTTTACCTGGGGCTGCACAGCCCCGATTGGTGTTTTGATAGTCCTATGGCTCCACAACTAGCCTCCTGCATGATGCTTCTGACGTTATGTGGAGGAGCTCTGTTTCCTTCAGGACGGCTTCTATAACACTGAAAATGGAGCATGCAAAATCAGAGTGGCAATGCAGAAGATTGGATCAGCCATCATAGTGTTGCCACTCTGAAGATGGAAGTATTGTGAATGGGCAGGATCACCAGGTACTTAGAATGTAATCTATTTTTAACCAGAACCTTGGCACACATGGGGAGTCAGTGTGGGGGGATTCATTTTTGGGTTAACAGTGGCAGTTTTTCTTTGGTTTCTATTGTAATTCCAAATTCTCTTCCTTAAAGATGCAATTAAATTGGGTAAAAGGCACAACGACAAATACACAAACCTAGATCAAAAAAAGTTTTTGTTATGGTTTAAAAAGCATTAGAGCCTGAGAGCCTGTATTATACCTACCTCTTGTGAGTAACCCAATATGGGGGCTATAATAAATTGTACTTTATACTACACTTAGTGGCGCTTCTTTCTCCCCTTTTTTTTTTTTTTTTTTTTTTTTTTTTATGAAAGACTCAAATGTCTGTATGCCATTTTTTTTTTATTTTAAAACGCAATGGAGAAGAGATGGAATGCATAACAGTTGTCAAATATTGTAAAATTTATAATTATTTTTGTGCCTGATCATGTGGCCAAGCACGTCCTATGAAATGTTATACATGCATGCCCTATACCATGCATGCCCTATATTCTTGGGCAACACACACAATATGCACAAACACAGGGCTTAAAGCAGAACTCCGGGATTTTCAAAAAATCCCCTATTAGAGCACCCCCCCCCCCCCACACACACACACACACAAACAGTTATCAAATTTGTGAAATTTCTTACCGATTTAGAGATATGTCTGATTTAATTTTCAGGAAGGCAGCTCTGTGATTCAAAAAAAAATGCATCATTTTTTCTGTCAGTGAGGATCTCTTAGAACAGGGATTGCATAATATCCTCTTCTCTCTCTCTAACTGTAATCGGCCTACATTTCCCATGAATTCTCGGGATTGGAGTGAATGTGGGAGGTAGACTAGGCTTGTACATGTAAATGTGAACTCGTCCACTTCAACATAAATCACACCCCTCATTCTGCAGCCAGCAAGCCATACAAGACACACGGTATGATAGGTTACAGCCTTATAAATGCAAAGCATTTTAATATAAATGCATATTATTATAATTTAATACAAATGCAAACCAGTGCAGCATGTCAGGGACCACCAGTGTAAAGCCGGAGATTATTATCAGAAATCACTTGTATGACACAGTGGGGATCTCCCGTGGTGTCAGGTATTGTATGGGAGAACACCAATCGCTGATGCCCCACCTCCTGCCGTTGTTATGATTGACAGTGCACTGTTCCTATACAGGTGGGGGGCAGGAGATCAGTGATTGGTGTTCTCATATACAATACCTGACTTAGTGGGGGATCCCCGCTGTGTCATACAAGAAATTACTGATGATAATCCCTGCCCTGCAATGAGATAGGGGGGGGGTGCGGCAGGGATGGAGTGGAGGGGCGGTGACTGGCAGGAGGAGGACAGAGGAGAAGGACACCTCCATGGGTGGCACAGACTGGGGGCTGTGAGACCTCTTCCGCCCACAACAAGTCTGCTTCCTCCCTGCTCGCTTTTAACAACTGGGCATGTCAGACCGCTGGCTGAGCTGAAGAGTGGGATATAAGCCAGCAGTCTTACAAACAGGATGTCAGTAGGCAAGTTCAGCAGCCTATTACAGAGGAACTACAAAGCTCAGAAGAACCTGGATGGCAAAGTGGGTAAAGGTAGGAGATCAGGACACAGGAAAGAAAAAAAAATGGCTGGAGTTCTGCTTTAACAATATTGCTTTAAATCTAGGAGCCAGCTAAAAAAGTTAGGAGCCATGTTTTTTTAAGCAACAAATCTTAAGGGTGTAACATGTTCCGGAAGGTAAACTTAACCTTTAACCTATTGCTGCTGGCCGAATACATACATGTGGCCTTGTGTAAACATAACTGTGCTGACAGCACGTGCCTTACACACTCCCAGGAAAGTCACCAGCGTGCATCGGAAAGTCCCCGATGCATACTTGTGATTGGGAGCCTTCTGATCATGTGACCACTGTGAGAACCAATCAAAGCGGTCACATGACCCGATTGCCCACCTCCCAGCATTCAGAACTCTTAACGGGTCGATAGGCATCGGCAGGAAGGGGTTAACTCTTTCACAGCCAGAGCCGTTTTTGCATCTTTGCACACGTTAAAAAGAAATTATTTTAGGCCTGAAGATTACATAAAACCCCCAAACAGTATATATTTTCTGAAAGCAGACACCCTAAAGAATAAAATAGTGGTAGTTCTAATTTTTTATGTCACATGATATTAATAAAACGGATTAAAAGTTAATTTTGGGGGGCACAACAACACAATAAATTTTTTTGGTAAAATGTAAAGGCCAAGGTTGCACCGAGTAAATAGATACCCATCATGTCAGTACCCTATATTTTACATGGCGGACGCTTTAAAAGCCCCTATAAGTCATCAAAATTAGTGTTACAAAGGAGGTATGGTGCTAGGATTATTGCTCTCATTCTGGCATGCATGGTGATATGTAACATGTTTTGAAATTTGACATTTTCAGGCGTAGCAGCATGCGTTTTACGTTTGTACATATACGTGAACCCTGCATGTCTCCACTGTGCTCCATTGAATGGAATGCAATGCACATCGCACTCCGTTACATTCTTTCCTGGCTTTGATGGCTGGGGAAACTGTCAACAGAGACTCGGAAATTACGTCGCGCATCATTTCCGGGTCAACAACTGGAAGGGGAGGAGAGCAGACGTGTGTCCGCTCCCCTCTACCTGGCATGCTGGTCCTGGGTCCGCAGATGGGCAAGCAGAGCCCAGAATACATAGCGGGGGGCTGCACGGAGCATTTGGGCGTCAGTCCAGGCACCAGGTCGAAAAGTCTAGTTGCCTGGCACCTTGGGTTTGTCGAGCCCTGCATTAACAATAAGGATAGCTGATTAGCAGAACAATTCAGGCAGACATAGATAATGTACCTGTCTCCCTCTCTCTCTGTGTCTGTGTAAATCCAGGAAGTGAACAGGCAGCAGCTTCAGCTGCCCACAGTTAAAATGGCTGCAGCCAGACTCAGTGGAGGGAGATTTCTGCAGCAAATTTGGCAAGTACAGTATATATAAAATAATATGCAAAGTGGTTGGAGGGAAGCTTCAGAATGGCAAATATGTTTTTATTACAAATTATGCGAGCAGACTGCAGTTCCTCTTTAAAGAGGGAACAAAAAACTAGTGAAAAATTTGACACGGTTTTTGATGAACTAACGCATATCTGGTTCGATGGATTTAGTAGCAATTTTCAAGGTGCTCATCAGATTTTTTGGGTCTTATTTTTTTGCCCATTGTGTGCTTCAGCCTTGAAAATAGTTGCTCACAAATATAGGTACTGCCCAAAACTGATGACCTGGCGTGATTGTGAAGAGTGAGATTTTTCTTTGTGAAGATAAAACTTATAAAAGTCCAGTAAAGAGACTTTGTCAAACTTTTCTTAGGCCACGTGTTCGCTAAGTGTAAATGCATTTTTACAAAAATCTCCGATCAGTATGCTTTGATAATGTTAATGTTCTCTATTGGTTGCCATGCAGTGTGGATGTTTGATAGCCTGACTTGCCACCCACACTTCCTCCTAGCACACTATGGGGGTTATTTACCAAAGGCAAATCCACTTTGCACTACAAGTGCACTTGGAAGTGCAGTCGCTGTAAATCTGAGGGGTAGATCTGAAATGAGGGGAAGCTCTGCTGATTTTATCATGCAATCATGTGCAAGCTAAAATGCTGTTTTTTATTTTCCTTGCATGTCCCCCTAGGATTTACAGCGACTGCACTTCCAAGTGCACTTGAAGTGCAAAGTGGATTTTCCTTTTGTAAATAACCCCCTAAATGTTGATGTTATCTAACAGGAATTTCATAGAAAGGCCATCACTGTTTTTCTACGTTCGGAACAGTTTAATAAATTACAAAATTTATAGCTGTTCGTTTGCTGGTAAGTTCCAAAGTTCATTAGGTAGACTGGTTGTTTACAAGCATGTCTGGAACATTATAGAGACTGGAGTTGGTTGTATAATTGTTGTTGAAGCTCCTCTTCTCAATGCCAAATTTTTGTTACAGCATGATTTCCACTGGCATTTGTTTTTTCCTATAGTTGGTGCTAAGATATGAACAGAGAGCCTACTGTCATGGATTTCAGCTTGCTGCACTGAACATACTGGATTTGCATCCACTGTTGACAAGTCTCTAAGTTCATATCAATGGCACATTTATTATGGTCACATTTCCCTGCATTAATGAAGTGACCTCATAGATGTAATTGCTGCTCTTTCGGTTTTTGTGATGTGTAATTATGCAACAGTGATTAATACATCACTTTGCCACGCTGGGGTTGATTTACTAAAGAAGTAAAGCATGTTCATAGTGAATTTTTACTTGGCTTGATCCTTTGTTTTTGTGTGGTGTTTTTTTTTTTTAATTTTTTTTAAATTTTTTTTTGTCCCCCCCCCCCCAAACAGTAAAAATCAGTGGTGCATGCGCTACAAGATCTTGTGATATCTCCTGGCAAAGGCATTTTGGATGATGTCTGGTGTCACATGGGGAAAGGAGGCAGATTCCCAGCTATGCTTTCATTATTGAAATCCCAAGAGATTTTGTTAATTTATAGATCAGTTTATGTATTTTGCATGGGTGATATCAGGCACATAGGTCATCAGTGGGCTGGCACAGGAAACAAGGAGAAGCTGGCTTTTATTTTATTTTTTTTTCTTTAACCACTTAAGCCCCAGAAGATTTGCCCCCTTAATGACCAGGCCATTTTTTTGTGATACGGCACTGAGTCGCTTTGAGTTGCTCGGTTGTGCAAATCTGTGCCCAAACAAAATTGATGTCCCCCCCCCCTACAAATAGCTTTTGGTGGTATTTGATAACCTCTGCAGTTTTTATTTTTTGCGCTATAAACAAAAAAAAGCAACATTTTTGACATTTTTATTTTTTTGCAATAATAAATAATAAATACCTCCAAGGTAGTGTTCTCAGGAATACTACCGGTACATCGAGCCACACCAGAAAGGCAGAGGGAGATTAGGGAAGTAAACAGGTGGCTGAAGAGATGGTGTAGTAAGGAGGGGTTTGGGTTCCTGGAGGACTGGGCCGACTTCTCAGTCGGTAACCGGTACTATAGAAGGGACGGACTGCACCTAAATGAGGAGGGTGCAGATCTGCTGGGAATGAAGATGGACAAAAAGTTAGAGGGGTTTTTAAACTAGGCGATGGGGGGGAGGGTCCAGAGACAGTGATAGCCAGCGCAGAAGATATTCCAGAGGGTAGTATTGGGGGCTTTAGTGGTAGGTTAACCAAAGCACAAAAACACAAGGTGAGTATAGTAGCAAGTCCTAGTTGCAATCTTGAAACACCCAATACAAGGACAATATGCGACCGGTCCAAACTATGTGGCATGTTCACCAATGCCAGGAGCATGGCGGACAAGATGGGTGAACTAGAGATACTGTTGTACAAAGAGGATTTGGATTTTGTGGGAATTTCAGAGACCTGGTTCAACAGCTCTCATGATTGGCTGGCAAACATTCAAGGGTATACCCTATACCGCAAGGATAGAGAGGGTAAAAAAGGGGGAGGGGTATGCCTATATATCAAGAATAATGTACAAGTGAATGTGAGAGATGACATCACTGAGGGAGCTAGTGAGGAGGTGGAATCCTTATGGGTAGAGCTCCAAAGGGATGAAGCTAAGGGGAAAATAATACTGGGGGTATGCTATAGGCCCCCTAACCTGAGGGAGGAAGTGGAGACGGATCTCCTATCACAAATTGGATTAGCAGCAAGGAGGGGAAGTGTTATCATAATTGGGAATTTTAATTATCCGGACATAGACTGGGCGGAGGGAACCGCGCATTCATTTAAGGCTCGCCAGTTCCTTAAAGCGGAGTTTCGCTAAAAAATTTTTTTTTAGATGTCAGCAGCTGCAAATACTGCAGCTGCTGACTTTTAAAATAAGGACACTCATCTGTCCCGGGCTCCAGCGATGTCGGCACCCGAGGCCGAACCCTCCCTCGATCCTTGGGTGCTGCTGCCGCCATTCTCACTGAGGGAATCGGGAAGTGAAGCGTTGCGGCTTCACTGCCCGGTTCCCTACTGCGCATGCGCGAGTCGCGCTGCGCGTCTTACACTGGTCCCCGTTCTGTTGTGGGAACTGTGTATTTCCCACAACACAAAGGGGGTGGGCGGGGACTCTGCGGCTAGCTATACCCGGAAGTGGGTGCAGATACCTGTATTATACAGGTATCTGCACCCCCCTCCCCCCTGAAAGGTGCCAATTGTGACACCGGAGGGGGGGAGGAATCCGATGAGCGGAAGTTCCACTTTAGTGTCTTGCAGGACAATTTTATGGGTCAGATGGTAGACGCACCAGCTAGAAATAAAACATTACTGGATCTACTGATTACCAACAATACAGACCTGATCACAGATGTGGAAATATGGGGCAATTTAGGTAACAGCGATCACAGGTCAATTAGTTTCAGTATAAATCACACAAAGAGGAAACATGAAGGGAACACAAAGACACTGAATTTCAAAAGAGCCAACTTCCCTAAACTACAAACCTTGCTAAAAGGCATAAATTGGGATAAAATATTAGGAACAAAGAATACGGAGGAGAGATGGGTTTGCTTTAAGAGCATATTAAATAAGGGCATTAGCCAATGTATCCCATTGGGTAATAAATTTAAAAGAGCGAACAAAAATCCTGGATGGCTTAACTCCAATGTAAAAATGCATATAAAAGCAAAGGAGAAGGCCTTCAAAAAATACAAGGTTGAGGGATCATCCTCAGCATTCAGACTTTATAAAGAATGCAATAAGAAATGTAAGGGTGCAATTAGGACGGCTAAGATAGAACATGAAAGACACATAGCGGAGGAGAGCAAAAAAAAATCCCAAGAAATTCTTTAAGTATGTAAACAGTAAAAAAGGGAGGACAGACCATATTGGCCCCATAAAGAATGAGGAAGGACATCTGGTTACAAAGGATGGGGAGATGGCAAAGGTATTGAATTTATTCTTCTCCTCAGTATTCACAAGTGAATCGGGGGGCTTCAATAACCAAAACTGCAGTGTTTATCCTCATGACACAACACAGGAAGCACCTCCATGGTTAACAGAGGACGGAATTAAAATTAGACTTGAGAAACTTAACATTAATAAATCACCGGGACCAGATGGCTTGCATCCGAGGGTACTTAGGGAACTCAGTCAGGTGATTGCCAGACCGTTGTTCCTAATTTTTACAGACAGTCTATTGACTGGAATGGTACCAGCTGATTGGAGAAAAGCCAATGTAGCACCAATATTTAAAAAGGGCCCAAAAAACATCCCTGGGAATTACAGACCAGTTAGCCTAACATCAATAGTTTGTAAACTCTTGGAGGGGATAAGGGACTATATACAAGATTTTAGTAATAAGAATGATATCATTAGCAGTAATCAGCATGGATTCATGAAGAATCGTTCTTGCCAAACCAATCTATTAACCTTCTATGAGGAGGTGAGTTGCCATCTAGATAAAGGAAGGCCCGTAGACGTGGTGTATCTGGATTTTGCAAAAGCATTTGACACAGTTCCCCATAAACGTTTACTGTAAAAAATAAGGTCCGTTGGCATGGACCATAGGGTTAGTACATGGATTGAAAACTGGGTACAAGGGCGAGTTCAGAGGGTGGTGATAAATGGGGAGTACTCAGAATGGTCAGGGGTGGGTAGTGGGGTTCCCCAGGGTTCTGTGCTGGGACCAATCCTATTTAATTTGTTTATAAACGACCTGGAGGATGGGATAAACAGTTCAATCTCTGTATTTGCAGACGATACTAAGCTAAGCAGGGCAATAACTTCTCTGCAGGATGTGGAAATCTTGCAAAAAGATCTGAACAAATTAATGGGGTGGGCGACTACATGGCAAATGAGGTTCAATGTAGAAAAATGTAAAATAATGCATTTGGGTGGCAAAAATATGAATGCAATCTATACACTGGGGGGAGAACCTCTGGGGGAATCTAGGATGGAAAAGGACCTGGGGGTCCTAGTAGATGATAGGCTCAGCAATGGCATGCAATGCCAAGCTGCTGCTAATAAAGCAAACAGAATATTGGCATGCATTAAAAGGGGGATCAACTCCAGAGATGAAACGATAATTCTCCCGCTCTACAAGACTCTGGTCCGGCCGCACCTGGAGTATGCTGTCCAGTTCTGGGCACCAGTCCTCAGGAGGGATGTACTGGAAATGGAGCGAGTACAAAGAAGGGCAACAAAGCTAATAAAGGGTCTGGAGGATCTTGGTTATGAGGAAAGGTTGCGAGCACTGAACTTATTCTCTCTGGAGAAGAGACGCTTGAGAGGGGATATGATTTCAATTCACAAATACTGTACTGGTGACCCCACAATAGGGATAAAACTTTTTCGCAGAAGAGAGTTTAATAAGACTCGTGGCCACTCATTACAATTAGAAGAAAAGTGGTTTAACCTTAATCTACGTAGAGGGTTCTTTACTGTAAGAGCGGCAAGGATGTGGAATTCCCTTCCACAGGCGGTGGTCTCAGCGGGGAGCATTGATAGCTTCAAGAAACTATTAGATAAGCACCTGAATGACCGCAACATACAGGGATATGTAATGAAATACTGACACATAATCACACACATAGGTTGGACTTGATGGACTTGTGTCTTTTTTTAAACCTCACCTACTATGTAACTATGTAACTATATAAATATGCCAAAATATAAAAAAAAGAAAAAACAAATTTCTTCCTCAGTTTTATATGTATTCTTCTACATATTTTTGGTAAAAAAGAAAATCGCAATAAGTGTATATTGATTGGTTTGCACAAAAGTTATAGCGTCTACAAAATAGGTGATAGATTTATGGCTTTTTTTTTTTTTTTTTTTTAAATACTAGTAATGGCGATCAGCGATTTTTATCGGGGCTACGACATTGCGGAGGACAGATCGGACACTTTTGACACCTTTTTGGGATCATTGACATTTATACAGCGATCAGTGCTAAAATTAGCCACTGATTACTGTCATTAGCAGGGAAGGGGTTAACACTAGGGGGCGATCAAGGGGTAAATGTGTGTCCTAGGGAATGTTTCTAACTGTGGTGGATGGAACTGCCTGGGGGAGGAGACCGATCGCTGTTCCTAAGCAGTAGGAACAACAGATTAGTCTCCTCACCCCTGACAGAATGGAGATCTGTCTGTTTACACTGACGGACCTCTATTCTGTCCCTCTCACAATAATTCTGGCTCCCACAGACTGGCTACAGTATCTGCTCATGTGGTACACAAATTAATCCTGTCAGTTTTTAAGGTTCTCCTAACGACAACTTGTTATGTGTATAAAAGACACCTTTCCACAAAATCTCTCTTCCATTCAAACCCACCATCATGGGCAAGATCAAAGAGCTGTCAAATGGAAGAAATACAAAATAACCTTCAATCAATACAAATTTTGATCTCTGAGTCTGATGTGTACCAGATTCTTCTTCTAACAGTATATATATTTCTTCTGCCTGTTATTCTAAAGCCTCATACACACAATAGGACTTTGTACAAACTTTCCTTGGATTTTTGTACAAAGGGCGTTGGCCATAAGTTTGTATTGCATACACACGGCAGAACTTTTTCAGCCAACTTTCACCAAATCACGTGGTTTTTCAGCGCTTTACCACCACCCTTTGGTCAACTTCTGTATTGTTGTCTGATATTGTGTCAATCTTGCCGCTTTTATCGACCCTTTTAAGACCCGGAGCTGCCTAATAAATTATTTAAAAAACCTGTGTAGTGTGTTTTTTGTTTTTTCCCTAGATGAACAGGTAGGAGTACAATGTACCCCATACTCATTCACATAGGGTGGGGGCCCCCTTATTAAAGGGGCTCCCGGATTCCGATAAGCCCCTCGCCCGCAGACCCCGACAGCCAATGCCCAGGGTTGTTGGGAAGAGGCCCTTGTCATCATCAACATGGGGACAAGGTGCTTTGGGGTGGGGGGGGCCGCAGGGAGCCCCCCTCCCCCAAAGCACCCACCCCCATGTTGAGGGCATGCGGCCTGGTACAGTTCAGGAGTGGGGGGGGGGGGGGGGCGCTCGCTCGTCCCCACCCCCTTTCCTGACCGGCTGGGCTGCCTGCTCGGATAAGGGTCTAGTATGGATTTTGGGGGGGGAGGGGCACGCAGTTTTTTCGGCGTAGGGGGTTCCCCTTAAAATCCATACGAGACCACCTGCCGCGGTAGGAAAATGTGTTTTTCCTTTTGCAGCCAGTGCAAGATTGAACAGTACCCTGTCACAGAGAACCAGTGCGATGGGATTGCGCTGGAAGCATTCTCGCGGCTGCGTACTGTAGTTTGTACAAAAGTCCGATGGTTTTGTGTACACACGATCGGACTTTGCTCCATCAGACTTTTGTTGCCGGAAAGTTTGTGCATTTGCGTAGCCAACAAAAGTCCGATGGAAACAGAAAAAGTTTGTCCGATGGAGCGTACACACGGTCGGATGTTGCTCCAAAACAGCTAATTTGCATGTTTGTTGTCAAAAAGTCAGATCGTGTGTACGGGCCTTAAGAGTGGATTAGATATTTTGTTCCCTAACCATATAGATAATGTTTTATATTTACCACTCTATATACTGTAGATATTCAAGAATAAATTCTTTTTTTTTTTTTTTTAAACTTTACATATTAACTTTTTATCCAATTAATAATTGAAACAATCAGCCAACGAATGAAAAAAATCGTTAGTTGCAGCCCTACTTTAGATATTTTTTTTATGTCCCTTTCCATCTTTGTAAAGTTCCATTACCTTGTTACGCAGGTCTTTTGACAGTTCTCTTCTGACTCAGCTAGCTGCCATAACCCCGGTAATTTTGGGAACGCCATGCGTTTCTCTTTGAGATAAGTGGTTTCCACGGCGGATTTGCAGCGAGATCACTTTTATCGGCAGCGGGAGAGATGCCCACCATGCTTCAATCGCCTCCGCCGCTTACCGGACCCGCTGGTAGCGGCGGAGACGATCGCGTCCTCTCCTGTGGATGCCTGACTGCCGACTGAGGGGAAGATGGCCCCTGCTCAGCTCCATAGCATGGAAGGGGGGAGCGACGTCAAACGTCACTTCCGCCCATAGCTTTTAAAGGAGAATTGTTTTTATTTTATTTTTTTTTATTGCATTTTAGTGTAAATATGAGATCTGAGGTCTTTTTGACCCCAGATCTCATAGGTCCTGTTATGCTTCTTCTCTATTGCAAGGGATGTTTACATTCCTTGTAATAGGAATAAAAATGACCACCCAATTTTTTTTAAAAAAGACAGTGTCAAAATTTGAAAATAAAATAAATAAAAGAAATTTTTAACGCGCCCTGTCCTGATGAGCTCACGCGCAGAAGCGAACACATATGTGATATGAAAACGGTGTTCAAACCACACATGTGAGGTATCGCCATGATCGTTAGAGCGACAGCAATAATTCTAGCCTTAGACCTCTGTAACTCAAAACTGGTAACTTGTAGAATTCTTAAACATTGCCTATGGAGATTTTTAAGGGTAAAAGTGTGTTGCCATTCCATGACCAGGCGCAATTTTGAAGCGTGACATGTTGGGTATCAATTTACTCGACATAACATTATCTTTCACAATATAAAAAAAAATTGGGCTAACTTTTTACTGCTTATTTATTTTTTTTTAAAAAGTGTATTTAAAAAAAAAAAGTGCGCTTGTAAGACTGCTGCCAAATACGGTGTGACAAAGTATTGCAAGGTCCGCCATTTTATTCTCTAGGGTGTAAATATATAAATATATATATATATATATATATATATATATATATATATATATATATATATATATATATAATGTTTGGGGGTTCTAAAGTAATTTTCTAGCAAAAAAAAAAGATTTTAACTTGTAAACAAGTCTAAAAAAGAGGCTCTGTCCTTTAAAGTGATTGTAAGGCTTCGTTTTTTTTTTTGTTTTTTAAATAACATATCATACTTGCCTCCACTGTGCAGTTCGTTTTGCACAGAGTGACTCCGATCCTCGACTTCTGGGGTCCCCCGTGGCACTGGTAGCCCCCCCCCATATTGTAACACATGGAACATTATCTTGTGTCAACTAGATGAGAAATTATTTGCAGAAATCCCCTCTCTACCCAGTGTACACTGAAATGCTGGACTCAGGAATTCCTCTGCAGCTGACAGTGGATGGACTTATCCACCTACATAGGGGACGTGTAAAAAAAGGGACATACAGTAAGTTTGGCCCAGACTAAATTCTTATAGTGGGCAGTGTGATATAAACTTCAAACAATTGTCTGTTCGCTGCCTTAGACCCCTTTCACACGGACATTCTGATTGGGTCCGCCTGTCAGTTTTTCAGGCAGACCCGATCGGAACCTTCATTCTTTGCTATGGAACGGCGAATGTCAGCAGACATGTGTCTGCTGATACCCGCCGGCATCCGGTCCACTAAAAAAAAGACAGGAATCCATTCCCCTTCCGTCCGGCAGATCGGATCGAACAGGCAGTCCATTTCCATCTGACCACCCTATACAGAACAGCACACTGTGTCCGCTCTGCATCAGCGAAGCAGATACGGATCTGTCGTCTGCCTGCTCAGCGGGGATCACCGGAGAGATCCCCTGCTGAGCGGGCAGATCTGCTGCTGGCGTCCACCCCGTGTGAAAGTGGTCTGAAGCTGTATGTATTTCATGTAGAAAACGCTGCACAGTGGGTGGGGGGGGAGGGGGGGGTCTGCATTCTGGAGTTCTGCTTTAATCTCTTACCCACTGGGCACTTAAACCCCCTTCCTAACCAGACCAATTTTTGGCTTTTGGTGCTCTCACATTTTGATTGACAATTACTCAGTCATACAACACTGTACCTATATGAAATATTTGTCCTTTTTTTCACACAAATAGAGCTTTCTTTTGGTGGTATTTAATCACCACTGGGTTTTTAATTTTTTTGCGCTATAAAAGAAAATTCTGTAAAAAAAAATAAATAAAATTTTGCAAATTTAGTAATTTTTCTTCATATATTTTGGACAAAATTTATACCGCTACATATTTTTTTGAAGTTGTAATTTTTTTCCCACAATTCTTTGCAAAATCAATTTTTTTTTTTTCACAAAATTGTTATATTAGCAGGTTATTTCTCACACACAGCATATGGATAGCACAAATTACACCCCAAAACACATTCTACTATTCCTTTTGAGTATGTGTGAGACTTTTCTACAGCCTGGCCACATACAGAGGACCAGCATGCAGGGAGCACCATCAGGTGTTCTAGGGGCATAAGTTTCAAATCTATTTTGACTACTTATTACACTTTTGTGAGGCACTGTAGTGGCATGGATTTGGCAAGCGGTTAAGGCTACCAACAGACATGTACACATTGCCTTATTCTGGCCATACACAAATTATTGAAAATGATTGATCCAAAATGTAATGATCAAATGTCTTTGTGGTGGAACCAATCACTTCTTTTTCTTAACTGCAATCAATTTCTTTAACAGTATTTTTTATCAAAAGTCATGAACGGTGTATGAAATAGGTACAGGTATAATTCTAGAAGGCACACTGCACCAAAATGCACAAAATATTAGTTGTACCATCAAGCACAGTGAAAAAAAAAGTGACCACCTAGGTAAAGTTAGTGCAATCAATTTCTGAAAAATATTATTTGTTGAATAATTGTGTCTGTACATTTATGACCAATAGAGATGAAACTCCTCTGCAGCCGAACTCGCACTGTTCTATTACTCCAGTGAGCTGTGGGCTGGGTTATTCCCACCCAATGACTCATGTAAACATGTATATAAATGAGGTGCAGTGCTTGTATAAAAAGTTCATAGAAAATAAATCCAAGGGACGGTATTCAATACAGTTCACAAAATGGTTAGCAGAGGGTAAATGATAGAGGAAACCACCACCGTCACCCAATCACACAGCCGCTTACCCTCCTTAGTGGACCCTCATTATAAAGGCCACAGCCTAGCTCATGTAAACAGGCAGGAATATCCCGCTCTGCAGCCCATTGGAGTAAATATGGTGGGGGGGGAATCAGAGTTTGGCTAAAGATGAGTTTGGAGAACGCCTGAGCTCATCTCTAATGACCTATATAATGCAAATGAACACTTGAGTGTTGTACATTTAGTAATTCAGTTTTTTTCTGCTCAGAATTGTATAGTCATGCAAATCTTGTGGTTTTTTTTTTTCATATTTTTTTTTTTTTTATTTTTTTATTTTTACAGCTGCTGGAAAAGCACAAAGTGACAGAAAGCATGGTTGACCTACTGCATTTGTATCAGATGGAAGATGAGGCTTACAATGCGGTCGTAGAATCCACTACAGAATTTTATCAATATCTTTTACAGCCATTCCGAGATATGAGAGAGCTGGCAATGTTACGAAGGCAACAAATAAAGGTAATCGGAGTATCCTTGTACAATCCGGAATTGTGATTTCAGTAGCACTTGGGGAGATGGTGTTTTATACACGGTCAAGTGATGCAATCTGATGGCTTTTATTAGTGCCTGTATTACACCATCTTGCAGATGTTTGATTTACCTGAATTTTTAAAAGCAGATCTTTCTGATGCAATAGATACAGTATATCGTCTGCAAAGATTTGTCCAGGCAAAACCAAAAATATCCCACAAAGATGATCCGCACAACCGTTTATGCTCTACCATCTTGCTTTTATTCAGGAAACCGCAGTGTACAGTACGCAAATGCAGTTGACATGTTTCAGCCTACACAGCTTTAATTGTAACTACGATAAGACATGAAACTTTGAAATATATAGTGGCTAAGATAACAAAGGCTCCACCTACTAATTGAATTCATTGATGGCTATAATTGCAAAAAACTGGAACAGCTGTTGCAATAGCAGAGGAGTCAATGTAGATGCCACCATACTTCACAAACAGACATCATAGAGAGACAGTGTGCAAAAACATCAATAAAAATTATCCAAAAAATATGCAGTTTGCCAATTTTGCCTGATTTGAGAGTCTGGCACTCATCCCTACTGTCTAGGCTTCATGCACGCGGCTATACAGTACAGAAAATATTTCTAAATCCGCAGCAGCGGAATAGAATAAAATTTGCCGGGCTGCTGGAAGCGGGGCTAGATGTATCCTCCTCTTACAGCTGGTTAAAATTCCAGTGTGCATTAGGGCCTTACATCTGTGTCCCCGCACATTTATGTCCCTATCACTCATCAGTGTTTACCTGCATCGTAGCCCCCACACATTTGTGTCCTCATCACCTATCAAGAGAATCTCCGCAAATTGGTGTCTCCTTTTAGAGCCCCGCACATTTGTGTGCCCATCGGAGCCCCCGCCGCAAACTTGTGTCTTCCTCAGTGCCATCATATCCCCCCTCATGACTGTGTCATCAAACCCCCACAATTGTGTCCCCTTCAGTACCATAACCCCACACAACTGTTCCCCCTTCAGTGCCACGACCACTCCCCATCCCAAACTGTGTACCCTTCAGTGCCATAGTTACCACCACCACCACTGTGTCCCCTTTTTAGTGCCTCCACCCACAACTGTGTCCCCTTCAGTGCCATCAAACCCACAACTGTGTCCTCTTCCGTGCCATTGAACAGAGCCAATTCATCCCCATGCAGCACATTTGTTTCCTCCTTTTTCATTCTGCCCGTACTTTACTGCTGTACAGTGTGCCTCAGTGCCGATCTTCTACACCTCCTGGTCTCAGGTCCCGGGCCGCTATTACACAGGCACGCTGTATGTAAAATTACAGCACTAAAGGACACCAATGTAAACAGCAGGGCGGGAGCCAGGAGGTGCAGCGGTCTGCACTGAAATACCTCATTGGTTGAGGCCAGATGCTGGGAGTGGTTGCTTTTTCTGAATTAAGATTATACCATTTCATTCCATCCAATTACCCCGGGGGTCTGACAGTGAGAGTGCCAACATTTTCTTTGGGACACACAAGCGGATTTGATCTCTGTAACTCGAGATTGCTTTGGTCTGGTAAGAGGCCCCTTTTGCTTAACCACTTGACCTCCGGAAGGTTTACCCCCCTTCATGCCCAAGCCATTTTTTGCGATACAGCACTACATTAACTGACAATTGCACGGCCATGCAACGCTGTACCCAAATATGTCCTTTTTTTTCCACAAATAGAACTTTCTTTTGCTGGTATTTGATCACTGCTGCAGTTTTTAAATTTGCACTATAAACAAAACAGACCGCCAATTTTTTTTTTTTTTGTCCAAAAAGAGTTTTTTTACTTCTATAAAACCATATCCAATAAAAATGTTTTTAAAAAATCGAATTTCTTTGTAAATTTAGGCCACTATGTATTCTGCTACATGTTTTTTTGTTAAAAAAAAACACACACATTCCAAAGAGCATATATTGATTGGTTTGCGCAAAAGTTATAGCTTCTACAAACTATGGTGTGTGTGTGTATGAAAGTATGTGTGTGAGTATATATGTGTATATATATGTGTATGTATGTATATATGTGTATATATATATATATATATATATATATATATATATATGTGTATGTATGTGTGTGTGTGTGTGTGTGTGTGTATATATATATATATATATATATATATATATATATATATATATATATATATATATATATATATATATATATATATATATATATATTTATTTTTTTTTTCCCTAAATACTAGTAATGGCGGCTATCAGCAACTTATAGCGGGACTGCGATATTGCAGCAGGCAATTGGACACTGACACTTTGCGGGAGCCAGTGATCGGTGCTAAAAAATATGCACTGTCCCTGTACTAAGGGCATTGACTGGAAAGGAGTTGGACATCTTGGGCAATCAAAGGCTGCCTTTACTAGGGGAAGTGATGGAATTTATTCCTTGGTTTGCATGAACACAAAATCCATCACTTTCCCTCTCTCCTGTGTCTCTGCCCGACGATTGGCGGGTGCCGGTGGACATCCATTGCCCAGCATCCGCAGAACGGCTTGCGTAATCACAGCATAAGCGGCCTGCGGTGGTGCGTGCGCCCCCCTAGGTGGAAGTGCAGAAACGCATATATATCATGGTCGGGAAGTGGTTAAGGAGCACTTAGCACTTTTTCTACTGATGTTTATTCGCACGGGGAGCACTTAATTCACATCTGGTCTAATATGGACTACATGCCTATATCAAATTTTACATATAATTAAACTGGACACTTGCGTTTTTAACTGTTTGTTTTTGTATGGATGATGATTATTTTTTAGTTTGTATGAATTATGAGCACTGAATCATGTCGGTTTGATTGAAATTTTATGAAGTGCATATCATTTTAATTTAATAGGACACTTTTTTTTTTTTTTTCATAGTATTTTCTAATGCATTTCAATAGGCTGGATGAAGCCTGATGTATATGGTAACACATACCCTAGAAATATATTGTATGTTCTTGATTAGAATACAATTACGTAATTGCGTATTGAAATGTGCCATACTGTGTGGTGTATATTATTAATAGTTATGTAAGTGGTAGCTAGCTGCTGTTTATAGCCTAATTCCAAGATACTTAAATGCTGCCGTTTACATTGGTATCATGAGCTGCTTAGTTGCAGCCATGCTGGGGTGTGCCCTCTGCTCGAGGAATGCTGGCAGACTTGGCAGCAGCTGCATTACAAGTAACAATGAGGGATGGGAATGTGGAAGGGAAAACACTTCTATATTTATTTTTTTGTCCTGCAACTATAAACTTGCTGAGTGTTTTAACACATTTGACATCTTTATACTAAATTGAAGCTATAGTTGAAAACAAACACATTTTTGTGGACCATACCTCTACCTTTCAACCCTTTTTCTTCTTTCTCTTTCCTTTTCTCCACCTTACGATTAAAGCTCATTATCAGAATTTATTTGACCTATATACACTCTACTTGTAAACAATATGTATAGTAGGTATAAATCATTTAAATACCTACAATAGTAACTAAGGAAATGATATATATCTTTAATTTAGGTTTACGTGAACCCAATGTTTAATATTTGAAATTTCATGATCTTTACCTATATAAACCCTACTGTAAAACAATGAGCTTACTTTATAGATCCTTGTAAACTTACTTTATGTATCTTTATAACATTGTATACTCAATAAACTTCTTTTGACAAGGAAAACAAACACATTTTAGGCCTGATGTTGTACAGGTGGTGTGTACAGTCCACTGCCAGCAGCCTGTCAAAATCAACAACAGGCAGAAATAGGATATGAACACCCATGCAATCCGATTCCAGTGTGGGGAAAAAGTCCCTGCACTTTATTTATTTATTTTAATGCGAGTTCAGCCATACAGCTGTATGGCTGAACTTGCATTGCACAGACATCGCAAATGATCGGCACAGCAGTGCGGTTGCAAATCGCATGCGATTGTGTTCGCAATATTGTGCACCCAGGCTTAGAGTGTCTTCAAGTATTATGTAGGCTGCCATTGCTGGTCTCTTTATGAAAATATTCTAATTAGAAAGAGAGATGGTTCCCATTGTGTTATTAAAAATAGAAATATTTTTATCATATAATTAAAAAATGTGATATCACAAACCATTTATAGAAAAACTGATATAATATAAAACAAATCGTACTAACCCACCACCATGGACTTGTAAAAGTATGCTTTTTTCATGCACTAGTTGTACAGCCTGTGGATTTCCGACCATTGTATCTGTGATTGCAGGTTTGTACTTAGTGCAGTACATCCCTGGAGTTTATCATCTCCCCTCCACATGGCCATCCCCAGAAAACACACACTTTTCAAGGAATGCAAGAGGCAGAGTAATCAATCACTACTCATTAGTGCTGGACCCCAATAGCTGTACAACTATATAAAATTTCAGGCAATTTCAGTACATTTAGAGTAGTGGCAGTCAACTACAAATGGCATGTGTGCCAGATGTACAAGCAAACCACTGACTGGTTTCATCAACATGTGTAACTCGGATTAGGATCCCTCTGTATTTAA
Organism: Aquarana catesbeiana; assembly: GCF_042186555.1. NCBI lineage: Eukaryota > Metazoa > Chordata > Amphibia > Anura > Ranidae > Aquarana > Aquarana catesbeiana. The sequence continues at coordinate 128,788,156 of NC_133324.1, read as the reverse complement.
AGGATAAGTTCACTTTTTCAGAAAAAAAAGAAATAAACGCACAAATTTTTGCAGAGCATTTTTTTCCTGCAGCAGCCTGGAAAGCATTGCACTTGTGATTAGTGGAAGAGGGGGGCAATGCCAAGCTTCTGCAGACATTCCCTGCAGCTTGGGTTTTAAGCAGAGTACTTTCATACGGGCTGACTGTTTGAAACCCAAGCTGCAGGGCTTGTCTGTAGAAGCCTGGCATTGCCCCCCATCTCCACTAATCACAAGTGCGATGCTTTCCAAGCTGCTGCAGGAAAAAAAATGCTCTGCAAAAAAAGTGCGTTTTTTTTTTTTTTTTTTTACTTACTACTTTCATACAGGCTGACTGAAAGCTGCAGGGCTTGTGAATGAACTATAAGAGGGCATGAGCACCCTCGCAGTTCATTCAGAACTACAAGCCGTCAGCCTGCATTGGATGTCTAATTTTTTTCACAGAAAACTGAATGAGTGATGAAGATATGTGGGTGGAGCCCCGCACGGCCGCACTCCTTTCAAAAGGTGACAGCAGGTGGAGCAGAAGATTCCCCGCCTACTCTCACACTGAGGGGGGGGTTGATGGCAGGAGCTGGAACATGTTATATGTACCACCCTTAATACAGGTGGAACGTGTAACATGTTCCAAAAGATGAACTTCTCCTTTAATGCTCAGTTCACATATATGAAAATTTGGATGCGTTTTGAACCACTTCTGATCCATGCTTTCTATGAATGAGCCGGTTCACATATGTCCAAGCTGTCAACAGTCAGTTTTTTAAAAAGTCTCCTGTATGGTTTTTCATGGTTCTGGTGCGATTTCAAGTGAAAATTCACACCTGAACCAGTGAACGAAAGCGAACCAGACCCCTTTTAAAAATCACAGTTAAACTGTAGCCGGACATATGTGAACTGAGCCTTATGCTGCGTACACACGGTCGGACTTTTCAGCTACAAAAGTCCAACAGCCGTCTGACGGACTTTCGACGGACTTTTGGCGGACTTTCAACAGACTTTCTAACGAACGGACTTGCCTACACACGATCACACCAAAGTCCGACAGATTCGTACGTGATGACGTACACAGGACTAAAATAAGGAAGTTGATAGCCAGTAGCCAATATCTGCCCTAGCGTGGGTTTTTTTTGTACATCGGACTAGCATACAGACGAGCGGATTTCTGGGTCCGGCGGAGTTATGACGTAAAGAAGCCTGTTCCAAATCTAAAGTCCGTCAGATTTGTGACTGGAAAAGTCCGCTGAAGGTCCGGTGAAGCCCACACACGATCGGATTGTCCGCCGGATTTGGTCCCTCGGCGTCTGTCGGACAAGTCCGGTCGAAAAGTCCGACCGTGTGTACGCTGCATAAGTATTACTTTGGAAAACTTTGCCTCTTTATTAGTATACCTAATATGTGCAGTGCTGCACTGCCAGATCTGCTTTATGCCAGCCATACACGGTTTGAATTTCGAAAGAATTTTCTTTCGAAAATCGTACGAATTTCGCACCATTAGTGGGCTGCAGCAACGGCCGATTTTCATGTGGCAACCAAATTTGAGGAATCGGACATGTTGGAAATTTTTAGAAAAACAAACGATTTTCTAATCAATGATGGGAGAATTGTGCGAGAAAAGATTCCCTCCCACGAAAATTCTTTTCTGTAGCAACATGAGGTGAAATTGAAGGCTTGGTCGGCTGAATTTCGAAAATCAATGGTGGCATCATCGGATCACAAAAAAACAACCTTTCTGATTTTGAAAAGAAAATTTGTTCGAAATTCGACCGTGTATGGACTGCTTTAGTGATCTCAGCCTGTGTGTTTGATTGAGATGAACACACCATTTAAAAGTAAAATGCTGGTCTGTCTGGATCACAAATGATACATTGTTCTACCCGCGTAAAGGGACTAAGGATAACAAAAGAACTTTCATACATTCTGTGAAAAATGATAACAAACAGTTTTTGCCCACTGAAGAATATTATTCTATTGTCGGTGTTCAGCACTGATACTTCCTAGCATATATGGATCTAGTATATTAAAAAGTCGGTGCTATGGTATATGTGTGTGCCATGTGTGGTTGTCTGGAACAACCTTGCTCAGTTTTTATACAGCAAGTTCATGGTGGTGATTTCTTATGATTTGCGTTCTATTATATTTCTTATTGTTTGATTATTATAGTACTTCTTCTTTTTTTTTGTATCATTTTTATTATAAAGAACCTTTTTTTTTGATAATGTGATGGAGACCATTTCTTTTTCTATTCACAATATTTTTCAATACATTTCCATTTCCGTTTAATATTTGTGTCACTTTTTTGGAAGGGTTGCTTTTGTTGGGTGTTCTCTCTTTCTGAAAATGCTGGTTTCCTGCCTGTCTGTGGCTTCAATGGTCTTGAGTTACTGATGCCATAAGTGATGTCAGAACTCCTGATCTACATGTTTCTGGGTCAATGATTTACTTCATTTATTATGGTGTCTAAAATTTGTTAAAGCTGGAAAATCTAAAAGGAGTTTGATGCATTTGTTCTTAGCAGCACTTCTTTTTCACTTCTGTATGGAGTGTGCTATTTTTTTAATCCTAAAATTTAGAGGTAATCTTATCACTGTGTGTTAGGGCTTGTTTACACTTGCACTAGTTCTAAAAAGGGATCTGCGGTGGTTTGCTTTTCAGAGAGCTGTACAGGGCTGACAGGCATTCGGGAGGTGATGGTGCCACTTTCTGAATTACTGATTTGGGGTTTTTTGTTTTTTTTTTTATAGCCAGGGTTTTCTTAACCACTTGCCAACCGCCCCATAGCAAGCAGATTTACTGCTACAAGGCGAACAAATGTTCTGTGAAGAATCATGTGTACATATATGTCATTCTGCACATCCGCCTAGGGGGTGTGCACTGCTTCTGCTGTGATTTGTTACAACAGAAGCCGTTCAGTGGGTAACAACCAATGTATGTCCGCAGATCGTTAAAAAAGACAGAGCACCGTCCTGACGGGAAGTGCTGGATTTTGTGACCCTGGAAAGCAGGGAATAAAATCAATCGCTTCCCTTTAGGAAAAGCACCACATACAGTACACAAACACAGGCTAGGCACACCTTTTTAACCCTTTGATCATCCTAGCTGTTTAACCCCTTCCAAGGCAGTGTCAGTACAGTGACAGTGCATATTTTTAGCACTCATCATTGTATTGGTAACTATTTTGTGATTAACTAGTTCTAGGGACAAACATCATATCCATATCCTGAGTATACACTAGTAGAAAAACAATGGATGGGAGGAGAAACTCCCTCCCATAGAACATGTAGGACTTTTTTTTAGGATATGAGGTTGTGTCAGAATGTCTGTCGCAATATCGCAGTCCTGATATAAGTCGCTGATTGCCGCCACGGCCAAAAAAAATAAATAAAAATGCCATTATATATCCCAAAGTTTGTAGACCCTATAAATTTGCGTAAACCAACCGGTATGCGCTTATTGGGATTTTTTTTTTTTTTTACCAAAAATATGTAGCAGAATACATTTATGGCCTAAATTTGAGAAAACATTTAGATTTCAAAATATTGCAGTGGCAGGCTTACTTAACGTGGTTGTAAACCTCAGACATGAAATATGAACAGAGCATATCCCTCTATAGCAGTGATGGCGAACCTTGGCCCCCAAGATGTTTTGGAACTACATTTCCCATGATGCTCATGCACTCTGCACTGTAGTTGAGCATCATGGGAAATGTAGTCCTAAAACATCTGGAGTGCCAAGGTTCACCATCACTGCTCTATAGTGTGTAGGTGTTTCAATTAAGAGCCGATTGACAGCCTCAGCTCTGTTCTATGAAGGAGGTCTGTCCTGTCCCTCCAATCAGCTCTCAGACTTCTTCTCACTGAGCTCTGCAGAGTGTATTTTCAGTTCTCCGCCCTGTTTTCTGACAGCTCAGACAAGCTTTATAAAATCTGCACTTTGGCTGAATGTAGCGAAGACTGCAGATAAACAGGTACAACTTATATAGGAGGATCTGTTTAATCTCTACGCTGCGTACCACCTGAGGCCAGTCACTTTGCTGGGTGTATGCAAGTGTTTACTACCACTTTAAAGTGGGATTGTTTTTGTATTTCACAGTTAAAAGAAGAAAGATATTCTTATCAACGGAATGTTGAGGAGAGGGGCTTTCTATATTGATATCACACTTCTGTTTCTTCTATCTCTGTCAGATGACATTATTTTTTTCATGGCATTTTCATCAAAGACTGATTTTGTTTATTTTCACATGATATCTAGCAGCGTTTGATTTTGTCTCCCCTAAGATACATATTGTAATCTCATTATGTAAGAAATATGGGCCTTACTAGGATTGTCCTAGTTGTGTCAAGTAGTTATTGCCTTTGATGTCTCATTTCCTCATTTCTTTTGGATTCAGGTTGACAACACAAGCAAGATTTTTCAGAATGGCATATTGAATTAAAATTCTTTTACATCTTAGAAATGAAGAAAGCCTGAAAAATAAGCGTGTCATTATAGGTGTTCAGTGTTGGAAGGAAATTCTAACATGTAATGGAGGCTTTCAATGTAGATACGCAAATTTAATTAACTCTATAAGTCTTAGATGTGACAAGCTCATTTCTTCTTACTGTGATTTGTATAAGGCCTTAGAGTTGTGCTGGCTAATAGCTGAAAACGGGACATTCCGAAGATTCACGGGAGTTCTGATAGAATATTAGATATAATTTAACCACCTCAATACTGGGCACTTACAACCCCCTTCCTGCCAAGGCCATTTTCAGCTTTCAGCGCTGTCACATTTTGAATGACAATTGCGCGGTCATGCTACACTGTAACTGTGTGAAATTTTATCATTTTCTTCACACAAATAGAGCTTTCTTTTGGTGGTATTTAATCACTGCTGTTTTTTTTTTTGTTTACTCGCTACAAAAAAAAAAAAAAGTTGGGAAAAAAAAGTTTTTAGTTTCTGTCAGTAAATTTTGTAAATAAGTAATTTTTCTCCTTCACTGATGAGGCGGCACTGATAGGCTGCACTGATGGGCACTTATGAGCACTGACGAGGTGGTACTTATGGGCACTAATGAGGAGGCACTAATATGCCACACTTAATGGCACTGATAGGTGGCACTGGTGGGCACGGGTTAGTGGCACTCATGAGCATTGGGTGGCACTGATGGGCAACACTTATGAGCAGCAGTGATGGGCAGCACTGATAGGCGTCATTGATAGCCAGCATTGACTGGCATCATGAATGGGAACTGATTGCTGGCACTATTGGGCACTGGTGGGGAGTGATCGCTGGCACTGGTGGAGCTATTGTAATCTGATTACATGTGTACATGTCACATGCGAGGAGATGCTGCTGATTCTCTCCTCGCCACACACTCTGTCAGTGTGATGCGAGGCGCGCAGATTACCGGCATCTCTTTGTCTTTACAGAGATCGGGGCCGCGCCATGTCCTAGCAACCCGGCGGAGCCGCGATCGCTGCTCGCCTCCAGAGCAACCATTCTGGGACAACGTCATATGACGTTGTCCCAGAACGACAGCCGGAACACCCCTTCGTCATTTGACTGTGGGTGGGCGGCAAGTGGTTCAAAAAAAATTATCCTTCACTATAGAAATCTCCTAACAATTTTTAGGCCTCAAACTGTATGCAACTGTATGCATTCAGACTCAAACTGCATGCAAAAATAAATAAGTGTGGGTGTGTTGCTCAAAAGTTTGCATACCCTGGCACAAATAGTGAAATTTTGATATTGGAAAATATGAGTGATCATGCCAAAAAACTGTCTTTTATTTAAGGATAGTGATCATATGAAGCAATGTATTATCACATAGTTGTTTTGGCTTCTTTTTATATCCTAATAACAGAAATCACCCAAATGGCCCTGATCAAAAGTGCCCCGGAATGTTTGGCCTTGGTACACACACACACACCACACACACAACTTAAAATGGCAATTAAAGTGGTTCTAAAGTCAGATGGTTTTTCATCTTAATGCATTAAGATAAAAAACCTTCAGTGTGCATTAGCCCCCCTAATACTTACCTGAGCCCCATCTCTAGCCAGCGATGTTGCACAAGAGCTTCAGCTGTTCAGGTTTATCACTCCTGATTGGCTGAGTCAATGGTGCCTGCTGCTGTCAATCAAACTCAGTGACCCAATGAGGGGGGGATGGGCCGAGCCGCGGCTGTGTGTCTGAATGGACTCACAGAGCAGTGGCTCAGGTGCCCCCATAGCAAGCTGCTTGTTGCGGGGGCTCTCGGTAAGAGGGAGGGACCCCAGAAGAGGAGAATCTATGCTGCTGTGTGCAAAACCACTGCATAGCGCAGGTAAGTATAACATGTTTGGTATTAATTAAAAAAAAGACTTTAATATCACTTTGAAGGTTAATTTCTTGGAGGGTGTACCAAGTGGTACTAAAGTTTAAGGCTGTATGCACCCAGGAAGGAATGCCCGGTACACAAGAAGTTACAGGTTTTCAGTTTGAGATCTGTAGGAAATGTCAAAGGACTACGAGTGCAGGAATTGATAACTACAAGTCCATCTGCAGTGGTGGTTCTTTTACCGTGTTCAGCCTTGAATGTGGTTCTAACATGAAACGTGGTGGGTTTAGCCTTTAAAGGGATTGTAAAGGTTCATGTTTTTTCACCTTAATGCCTCCTATGCATTAAGGCGAAAAAATATTCAGCAATTGCAGGCCCCCCAGCCCCCCGTTTACTTACCTAAGCCCTCGAAAGTCCCGCGTCGAGAACGCGCTTGATGTCGGCCCGATCTTCTCGGCTGTTCTTGGCTCGTCATTAGATAGATTGATAACAGCGCAGCCGTTGGCTCGCGCTGCTGTCAATCAACTCCAATGACGCGGGGGCGGGGCCGAGTCCTGTAGTCGGCGGCTTATGGACGCCGGATACAGGATTCGGGAGCACGCCCCCAAGCTAACCCCCTGGGGAGAGCGCTTCCCAGAGGGGGCTAGCTGATGCGGGGAGGAGCCAAGACAGCCGCCGAGGGACCCCAGAAGATGAGGATCGGGGCCACTGTGTGCAAAACGAGCTGCACAATAACATGTTTGTTATTTAAAAAAAAAAAAAAAGTGAAGCTTTACAACCCCTTTAATCTCCCGCTTTCACTTTTTTTTGATTAGAAGTTTGAAAAAAATTTGTAGTTTTTTTTAGGTGGAAAAAAAAGTCTGGATTGTTTATCTCCATCATCTACAAGACATTTGGGATGCTTATTTGTGTATTTTAGTAACACTTATACTGTATGTATATGAGAAAAACTTTACAAAGAAAAAAAAGGTTTGAAAAATGTTGTGGCTAAAAAGGCATATATTTATGTGAAAAATTCAACAAATAAAAAACAGATATTCATGATGATTGTTTAAGGATCAGGCCCCAAAAACTTGACAAATCATCCTGAGCAGAAGCTCCACCAGATCCATAATGGCCCGTTTGCCACCACCTTAGTTGGCCTTGAGGTCAGAGCACCATAGGAAAAAACAAAAAACCTGGAAACACTTTAGGGAGGAGCAGTTTCAGGTAAGAAGCGTTTGGCATAGATGATGAGTGAATAGGTTTAACCCTATTTAAATCCTTGTCCTCATCATGCTGGGCTGACAAAGAGCTCAGCTGTGTGTTTTCTCTGCCACCCAAAAAGTGTAATTAATAATTCTGTCATTTTCTGTGCTGCTTCTTCCCGCTCACTGATCTTGTCAGTTCATGTTGCTGGACAATCTCCATGATGTCGTTCCCTGTGCAATTGGTGGCTTTCCATGAAGCTTCACAATTCTGTTCCCTTAACAATTACAGCATTTCTTGAGAATTTGTCTGATCTTCACATGTAACATTCTGGAATGGTTATCTAAGGCAGTTTTGCTTTTGTATCCCAAAGCCAAGCATATTTATATTTATGCAAATTGGTAAGGTTATATATAGCTTCGATTTGCACATGTAAACACAGCTGCTAACGTGCATTGAAGCAGTTGGTAATCTGGATATGTTGCATTATGTCTTTTGGCTGTGATCACTGCCAAATGCATAAAAAGACAAACTACAAACTTTTTTTTTAAAATAAATTATATATATACAAGTTTTAGGCAGGTGTGAAGAAACAAATTATATTTTAAATGTTTATTTTAGCAAGTAACAAAATTCAAAGTGAGCGAACAGAAGAAAAATCGAACTCAAATCATTATTTGATGTGACTACTCTTTTGGCTTCTAACCAGCATCAATTCTTTCACTCTTGTACACTTGCACTAAGTCAGGGATTTTGTAGGATTAGAGTCAGGTGTATGATTATACAATTATACCAAGTAGGTGCTAATGATCATCAATTTCATATGTAGGTTGAAACGGTCGTTAACTGAAACAGACACTGCTGTGTAGGAGGCTTTAAACTGGGTGAGGAACAGCCAAACTCTGCTACTAAGGTGAGGTTGTGGAAGGCAGTTTCATGTTACAGGTCATACACCATGGCAAGACTGAGCACAGCTACAAGACACGAGGTAGTTATATTGCATCGGCAAGGTCTCTCCCAGGCAAAGATTTCAAAGAATACTGGGGTTTCAAGATGTGCTGTTCAAGATTTTTGTAGAATCACAAAGAAATGGGCAACGTTGGGGACTGTAGACACAGTGGTCAGCCAAGGAAACCTAATGCAGCAGATGAAAAACACACCATAGTTACTTCTCTTCGACATTGGAAGATGTCCAGCCTTGCCATCAGCACAGAACTTGCGGAAACCTGTGGGATCCAGGTACACCCATCTACTGCCTGGAGAAGTCTGGCCAGAAGTGGTCTTGATGGAAGAATTGCAGCCCAAAACCTTGAATATGGAAACAAGGCTAAGTGACTCAACTATGCACAAAAGCATATGAACTCGGGCGCTGAAAAATGGCAGCAGGTGCCCTGGACTGATGAGTCGAAATTTGAAATATTTGGCTATAGCAGGAGGCAGTTTGTTTGCTGAAGTACTAGAGAGCGGTACAATGAGCATCTGCAGGCAACCATAAAGTATGGTGGAGGTTCCCAGCAAGTTTGGGGCTGCATTTCTGCAGTTGGAGATTTGGTCAGGATCAATGTGTCCTCAATGCTGAGAAATATATGCAGATACTTATTCATCCTGCCCTACCATCAGGGAGGCATGTGATTGGCTCTAAATTTATTCTACAGCAGGACCCCAAACATACAGCCGATGTCATTAGGAACTATTTTCAGCGTAAAGAAAAAGGAGTCCTGGAAGTGATGGTTTGGCCCCCACAGAGCCCTGATCTCAACATCATCAAGTCTGTCTGGGACTACAAGAAGACACAGAAGGATTTGAGGCAGCCTACATCCACAGAAAATCTGTGGTTAGGTCTCCAAGATGTTTGGAACACCCTACCTGCCGAGTTCCTTTGAAAACTGTGCAAGTGTACCTAGAAGAATTGGTGGTGTTTTGAAGGCAAAGGGAGGTCTCACCAAATAGTGATTTGGATTTCTCTTCTGTTCATTTTCTATCCATTTTGTTAATTGATAAGTGTGTGTGTGTGTGTGTTTGCGTATACGGTATCTCACAAAAATGAGTACACCCCTCACATTTTTGTAAATATTTCTTTTTATGTGCTGACACTGAAGAAATGACACTTTGCTACAATGTAAAGTAGTGAGTGTACAGCTTGTATAACAGTGTAAATTTTCTGTCCCCTCAAAATAACTCAACACACGGCCATTAATGTCTAAACTGCTGGTAACAAAGTAAGTACACCCCTATGTGAAAATGTCCAAATTGGGCCCAAAGTGTCAATATTTTGTGTGGCCACCATTATTTTCCAGGACTGCCTTAACCCTCTTGGGCACGGAGTTCACCAGAGCTTCGCAGGTTGCCACTGGAGTCCTCTTCCACTCCTCCATGATGACATCATGGAACTGGTGGATGTTAGAGACCTTGCGCTCCTCCACATTCCGTTTGAGGATGCCCCACACATCCTCAATAGGGTTTAGGTCTGGAGACATGCTTGGCTAGTCCATCACCTTTACCCTCAGCTTCTTTAGCAAGGCAGTGGTCATCTTGGAGGTGTGTTTGGGGTCGTTATGTTGGAATACTGCCCTGCGGCCCAGTCTCCGAAGGGAGGGGATCATGCTCTGCTTCATGGTTCCCTCAATTGTAGCTCCCCAGTGCTGGCAGCACTCATGCAGCTCCAGACCATGACACTCCCACCACCATGATTGACTGTAGGCAAGTCACACTTGTCTTTGTACTCCTCACCTGGTTGCTGCCACACACGCTTGACACCATCTGAACCAAATAAGTTTATCTTGGTCTCAGACCACAGGACATGGTTCCAGTAATCCATGTCCATAGTCTGCTTGTCTTCAGAAAACTGTTTGCGAGCTTTCTTTCTTCTTTCTACGGGGAGACAGCCTTGCAGACCAATTTGATGCAGTGTGCGGCGTATGGTCTGAGCACTGACAGGCTGACCCCCCACCCCTTCAACCTCTGCAGCAATGCTGGCAGCACTCATACGTCCATTTCCCAAAGACAACCTCTGGAAATGATGCTGAGCACGTGCACTCAACTCCTTTGGTCGACCATGGCGAGGCCTGTTCTGAATGGAACCTGTCATGTTAAACCGCTGTATGGTCTTGGCCACCGTGCTGAAGCTCAGTTTTGGGGTCTAGGCAATCTTCTTATAGCCTAGGCCATCTTTATGTAGAGCAACAATTATTTTTTTCAGATCCTCCAAGTTCTTTGCCATGTTGAACTTCCAGTGACCAGTATGAGAGAGAAAGAGAGTGATAACTCCAAATTTAACACACCTGCTCCCCATTCACACCTGAAATCTTGTAACACTAACGAGTCACATGACACCGTGGAGGGAAAATGGCTAATTGGGCCCAATTTTCACTTAGGGGTGTACTCACTTTTGTTGCCAGCAGTTTAGACGTTAATGGCTGTGGTGAGTTATTTTGAGGGGACAGAAAATGTTATACAAGCTGTACACTCACTACTTTACATTGTAGATAAGTGCCATTTCTTCAGTGTTGTCACATGAAAAGATATAATAAAATATTTACTATATATAATATAATATATATATAATTATATATATATATATATATATGTGTGTGTGTGTGTGTATATATATAAAATGTATGTCTCTCTCTCTCTCTCTCTCTCTCTCTCTCTCTCTCTCTCTCTCTCTCTCTCTCTCTCTCTCTCTCTCCTCTCTCTCTCTCTCTCTCTCTCTCTCTCTCTCTCTCTCTCTCTCTCTCTCTCTCTCTCTCTCTCTCTCTCTCTCTCTCGAGAGAGAGAGAGAGAGAGAGAGAGAGATACATTTTATATATATATATATATCCTTAGATTGAGAGTGTTTTGCAAGACAAGCAAAATTCCTAATAAATTTTGACTTGATAAACGAGCGATGTCTTCATATACAAGTCACGTCACATCACAATTAAGTATAAAAAGGATAGGTGCCTCTAAGTGTACCAAATATGGTTACATTTTAATAAAGGTATAACATTAAGACCCCTTTTACACTGGAGGCGTTTTTCAGGCGCAGGCAGGACATCAAAAAAAGTCCTGCAAGCAGCTTCTTTGAGGCACTTTAGGAGCGGTGTATACAAAATGTACTGATTCTCCATAAAAGGCACAGTAACAGACAGCAGATATAAACGTTTTTCAGCTTTGTAGGCCTTGTTCACTACAAATGCCATGTACAAAAATGCCATTATATATATTATATATATATATATATATATATATATATATATATATATATATATATATATATATATATATATATGTGTGTGTGTATAAACCCCTCCTGGCAGCACATTTCATTAATTTGCCAATGTAGTGGATAATAAAAGTTACTTGGAGAGGTGAAACGCCATACATGGACAGACAATTTAACCGAAAACATAATTGATTACATGATCAGAAAAGGACATTTAAAATCCAAGAAAATAACAATACAAAAACTAAAGCTGAATACACAGAAAAAATATCAGGAATGCCCAGTAGGGGAAATAAAATATTATTAAAACGGAAGAGGCAGGTAGTGCAAAAAGGAATCAACATAAGTGAAAGTCTAGGTCCCATCTGAGGGACCCTGGTTTTTAATCTAAATATCCACCATGCCTCTCTATCTGAAAGCCATCTGTTCTTTTTACCACCCCTGGGCATAGGGGTCATTCTCTCAATGCCAGTAAACCTAAAGGAGGACAAGTTACCGGAATGGCATTCTTTAAAGTGACGTGAGATATTTAAAATATGCTTTGTGTTTGGATTAACAGAGTCACTATAATGTTATACTACTCCTTGTTTTTAAAGCGTGTGTGGTGCATCCAATGTACTGCAGGTTACAAGAAATGCAGCACATCTGATACACCACATACTTGGTTTCACAATTAGTGTATTGCTTAATGACAAAGCTTTCTCCAGTGGTTGCTGAATTGAAAGATTTTGTGCATAAATTAACATGACAATATCTGCACGTTTTTAAAGTTGCATGGGTAGCAACCTGGATACTTACATGTGCCTCCTTTTAATCGTCAACCGTGTGATTTGCTAAATGTTGTACCTTCATTAAATGTAACCATATTGCTACACTTATGCCGCGTACACGCGGTCGGACTTTTCGGCAGGAAAAGTCCGACGGAATCTTTTCATCGAACATTCCGATCGTGTGTGGGCCTCATCGGACTTTTTTTTTTTTTTTAAATTCTGACGGACCTAGAAATCGAACATGTTTTAAATCTTTCCGATGGAATCATTTCCTATCGGGAAAACCGCTCGTCTGTATGCTGTTCCGACGGACAAAAAACGACGCATGCTCTGAAGCAAGTATGAGATGGCAGCTATTGGCTACCCGCTATTGAACTTCCTTTTTCTAATCCCGTCCCGGTCGGACTTTGGTGTGATTGTGAGTAGGCAAGACCGTTTCAGCGGAACTCCGTCGGAAAGACCTTCAGAGTTTATTCCGACGGAAAAACCGGTCGTGTGTACGCGGCATTAGAAGTGCCTCTCTTCTCTTTTATACTCTGTAGCGCCTGCTGGACTTTGCTTCTAATCCCCTTGTGGAGGCTTCCATTTGTGGATGGACATTTTATGGTTACACAACCTATCACATTGCTATAATCTTTATATGGACTATAAACTGAAAGACTTATGAATAAATGATTGTGGAATGAATCCTCTGATTTTCCATTATTTCTTATGGGGAAATTCGCTTTGATATACATGTGCTTTGAATTACAAGCCTTTTATCGGAGCGAATTATGCTCGCAATCCAAAGTTTTACTGTATGTGTGTGTATATATACAGAAGAGTGAGCCACTCCTGCCATGCTGTAAGTTTATTACCGCACCGATATCACATCAACAGCAGGCTCCTAATTAATCCACCAATATTCAACAGCAAAAAATGAGAAAGATCTCCATATAGTGCAATTATTTTTACTTTAAAAGTCCATCTTCATACAAAATCATAATTCAAACGAGCAACTGTACAGTTTCAAGCATTACAATGCTCTTCATATCAAAAAATGAAACAAAGTGGATCTATCCATGGGACACCATGCAACCAAAAGGTCTTAATGTGGAACTGGACCTAAACTACTTTTTATCTAATTATTAACTATTTGAAAATTTAAGTATTGGTTTGCTATTCAATGTTTTTAATGGAAATTTAACATTTTAGTATTTATTTTATTATTTGGTAGTTATTTTGTTTGTACAGGGTAATTGTGGATCATATCATTAAAGTGGAACAACACTGCATCCAAGCACCACAAACCAAAAACGCTATTTAATTCATTTTTATTATTCAAAGCAAACTCCCCCTAACCATCCATGTCTCCATGCTTTGTTTTGCTGAGAAATCACTTTGAAAACCCCCCTAGCATTTCTGGCCGTGGCCATCCTAAGTAAGGGCAGATGATTCTGTTGAATTTACTTCCTGGAATACATCTGCCCTCAGCTTAGGCATGCAGACAGAAGGGTGTGGTTAGCTGAGAAACCCCTCCTCCCTTCCTGAAGACTCCTGGAATGTGCGACATAATTTGCATAGGCCTGGCAACCAGAAAGGAACTGAAGTTTAAAACCAGTAAATCTAATATTCTTTCCTATTAATGCTAGCAGTATGAGAATTAAACGTAGTCAGTAACGTTTCCCTTTTAATGTAATAGTCGAGACAATAAGTAAGGTAAATGTAATGGTTAATAGTGTTCAGGAAGGGAAGAGTAAGAAGGGTTAGGGCCGGCCTGTTCACAGCAGAATGCAGGGTGGGAAAACCTTGTTCTGTAAAGCTCGGTTCACACTAGGACGACTTGTCCGGCGACCTAGTCGCCTGACAAGTAGCGTCCCGTTCTGTACAATAGAACCATTCTAAGGGGAGCGACGCAAGTCGCTCCAACTTAGAAAAAGGTTCCTGTACTACTTTGGGGGCGACTTGCATAGACTTCTATACAGAAGTCGTTTTGCAAGTCGCCCAGGCAGTCGTGTGCAGGTCGTCTCGGTGAGGCGACCTGCAAGTCGTGCCGCCCCTAGTGTGAACCGAGCCTAAGCGTTTCCTGCACCACGTACAAAACACATTGGGTGTGTGATCTGCTGCAGGTGTCTATAATCCTAAGGACACCCCAAATGCAGATTGCAAACGCAGTGCGTTTTGCCTGCATTAGATCCAGTGCAGGACGATTTTTAAAAAGTGGTTGATGCACCACTTTTTTGTGCGATTTTTTTTTTTTTTTTTTTTTTTTTTTTTTCCTTCACCAGTGGTGCAGGATGGGTGAGGGATCTCAGGCATAGAGTAACACAGCATGTTATTACAAAGTGCAATATGGATTTTAATCATGAGTGCTAAAATTGAGGGTTAAACAAAGGTATTTTAGTACAGTAAGCACTATGAGCTCTTTCTACCATTTTTCTTTTGAGTGCATGGTTCAATTTGGGAGATAAAGTATAACTTCTGTGGGAAGGATGGATTATCTTAACCTGGGATGACTGTCGCAATGAACCACTGGTGAGTAAAAGTGATATTTGGACATTCTAACCATTAAAGTAGAGCTATAGGCAAAACCTTCTTTATTTTTATTTTTTTTTTTTTTTCGTTTTGCCATCTGTGTCCCATTGCAGAGATTTTGCTTCACTTCCTGTCCCATAGTCTAACGGGAAGTAAGAGAAAATCCCTGCAAATAAAGGCAACTTATTCGGCTCACCAGAACTAGTGTGCCCATTGGAAGATATCCCCTCTATTACTTTTCTGGGGACAACACAAAATTTTAGTTTTTCTTTTAAGTTTTATGATAATGGTAAACAGGCCAAATGGAGAAGGTGAATCTCCCTAACAGGGGCTATCTCCACTGTTAAATAATTAAAAAAAAAGTTTTGCCTTTTTAGTATACTTTAAGTCCAAATTACAAGGTGAGAGCACAGCTGGTGTTTTTGGAGAGTGCAACTTTATCCTGGTGGAGCACAGCGGTGATTTTTTTGGGTGGAGTGGTACACAGAAGAAAAGATTGCGTTTGGGATACTGGATTTGCACAATTTCATTTTGAAATGTGGACACTTATTAAGGACTATATGCATATACAGTCAGGTCTATAAATATTGGGACATCGACACAATTCTAATCTTTTTGGCTCTATACACCACCACAATGGATTTGAAATGAAATGAACAAGATGTGCTTTAACTGCAGACTTTCAGCTTTAATTTGAGGGTATTTACATCCAAATCACGTGAACGGTGTAGGAATTACAACAGTTTGTATATGTGCCTCCCACTTTTTAAGGGACCAAAAGTAATGTGACAATTGGCTGCTCAGCTGTTCCATGGCGAGGTGTGCATTATTCCCTCATTATCCCATTTACAAGGAGCAGATAAAAGGTCCAGAGTTCATTTCAAGTATGCTATTTGCATTTGGAATCTGTTGCTGTCAACTCTCAATATGAGATCCAAAGAGCTGTCACTATCAGTGAAGCAAGCCATTGTGGTGGTGTATAGAGCCAAAAAGATTAGAATTGTGTTGATGTCCCAATATTTATGGACCTGACTGTATATTGAGCACATGGTTTTATGTTTTTTGGGTATGTTAAAAAGTGCTTCACTTATTATTTAATTGTAATTTGCTTTATTGGGTGCATTATCTGTGTAGCCTATTGGTTTTTAGAGTAGGTGCAGCACAGGAGATAGAATTTTGCATACTGTGTAATAGATGTAGGGAAGCACTGGGCATATTGGAGACTAAAAAAAAACGAGCCAAGGATAGAAGTAAGTAGTTGATTAGGGCTAGTTACATTTTAAGCCGGCCATAGATGGATCGAATCTCAGCCAGGTTAGCAGGGACTGGCCAAGATTGAATCCTTCTGTGGGCACCCTGGTTGCACTGAAGTCCATCAGTTCAACCAGTCTGTCTGATTTTTTTTTTTTTTGCATGCAGTTACTGCCGGCGATTACTAGCTATGCTGCATTCAATTATGTACTGCCCACGCTCACCTGACCCAAAACCAATAGAACACCTCTGGGACATTATGTTTCGGTGCCACCAGGTTGTTCCTCAGTTTGTTCAGGAGCTCAGTGATGCCCTGGTCCAGATCTGGGAGGAAATACCCCAGGAGAATGCCCCAACATTGTCAGGCATGCATACAAACACGTGGGGGCCATACAAACTACTGAGTACCATTTTGAGTTGCTGCAAAGAAATTTCAGCAAAATAGATTAGCCTGCTGCATCTTTTTTTTTTTTTTTTTTATCTGATTTTTGGTGTCTTTGAAATCAGCCCTCTGTAGGTTGGTAATGTTCATTTCCATCAAACGATGTTTCACCATTTGTTCCTAACCCTTTACCCAGTCCATATTAGTATAGATATTTAGCATGATATTTTTGAGATCTGATGTGTTTTCAAAAAAATTAAAGGTACAATTTGAACAATGTATATTGATAGCACATTGAAGGAGTAAAGGGGAGGCAAGACCAAATGGTTGTGGAGTGGTAAATAACACAGAGAGAAGAGAGCAGAAGTGAGCTGTTCTAGGATAGAATTCCATGCAGTCCGTGATTTTGAATTAATCTTTTTTGTTGCTTTCATTGCATTGAATAGACTCTGTGTTTAGTTAAAATGAATTTGCCCTATATCAACACAATATACTAGTTGAACTGTTTCTCAATTGGTAAATTACAGATTGTTGCACCGAGCACTAAATATTTGAACTTTGCATGTAACTGTAAAAATGTAAGTGTATGGTTAACATAGTGCACAATGTGCCATAATCATTGGTCAAGATGCTGTAAATGAGCAAAGAATCTAGATTCTGTTTTGAGTGTATTGCTGACTTCTTACTCTCGACATCCTTGCAATTTTTAGTTGTTTAATTCCAATATTTGCTTTGATTTTTAGATTTCCCTAGAGAATGATTATTTGGGCCCTAGAAGAATTGAGAGCCTGAAGAAAGAAGATGCGGATTGGCAAAAGAAGGCTCACATGGCCGTACTTTCTATTCAGGACCTAACGGTTAAATATTTTGAAATCACAGCAAAGGCCCAAAAGGGTAACCAGCTACCATTTACTTTCTGTTGTCTAGTGTGTATGCTCTGTCTGTTGTACTTGCATATCTACATGTAGAAGTTGTGTTTCCACATTTACCAGGTTCTAATAACTCAGATGCTTAGGGCTCCAACTTGTCCCATTTTTGTTTCCATTGCCCCTTGAAATTATAAAGGGAGTCTGTTGTGTTTTTGGTTGTATTCCCTCCACACACCGCCTGATGTGTTGCATAATCAATATAAATAAATAATAAAATATATATTTAAACCCAGTGCTGAATTTTTATTACTGGAACAGAACATATATGATGGAGCCAGTTTAAAGTCTACATGTCATATAACTTTAATTGTATACAGTTTGTGATTAAAGAGAATCAAAGCCATTTTGATTCTTTATAAACCTGAAGCCAATAAATCTTTTACTAGCACTAAACCTCAAAACTAGGGTAACAAGTGTGACTAAGGCCCTTTTCACACTGATGGATCGATCGGCTCCGCCTGTCAGTTTTTCAGGCAGACCTGATCGGACCATCCATTGCTCTCTACAGAGCGATGGATGCCAATGGACACGTGTCTGTTGACATGCGCCTACATCCGATCCGGTCTACTAAAAACAGAAGGATGGGGATCTGTCACCATCTGCCTATCGGATCAGATGTCCGTCGGATGGAAACGGATCGACGGTCTGTTTCCATCTGACAGCTTATAAAAGACAGTGGGCTGTGTGCATGTCCACTCTGCATCAGCGGAGTGAATGAGAGGTAAACGAGAAATCCTGGACAGCCGCACTCAAAAGTAATCTTCGATCTTTATTAAAGTATAATCATAAAAATACATGCCACAGCATCACAAAGCAGGAAAGCTGACGCGTTTCTGTGAAACGCGTCAGCTTTCCTGTTTTGTGATGCTGTGGCATGTATTTTTATGATTATACTTTAATAAAGATCGAAGATTATTTTTGAGTGCAGCTGTCCAGGATTTCTCGTTTACCTCTCAATTACCAGCATTGCCTGCACCTGTTACTGCCAGCATGGAGAAAATGTTTGTTCCGCACAGACCTCCTTCAGAGCGGTAATATTTTTCTCTATCAGCGGAGTGAACACGGACCTGTCATCCTCTGGCAGACTCCACCAGTGTGAAAGGGGCCTAACAAAACTGAAACTGCCACATTTGTTTTTATCCTTAATGATGATGGTGGTGATGTTCTTAATATTATATTTCAATACTGGGGTAGTTGGAGATCATTTCAGACTGTGACTGATTTTCCTGATTCAATCACTTTTATCATTCAGTGCTCTATAAATTGGTTTAGGTAGATAATGAATGTATATAATAATACTTCTTTGTAATTAAAGCTGTGTATGATCGCATGAGAGCTGACCAAAAGAAGTTTGGGAAGACAGCCTGGGCAGCTGCTGTGGAGCGCATGGAAAAGCTTCAGTATGGGGTTTCCAAGGAGACTTTACAACTGATGCGAGCAAAAGAAATTTGTCTAGAACAAAAGAAACATGCACTGAAAGAAGAGGTAATGTTTCTGGTGTTGGTATATTTTTATAACAGTGCCAGTATCTTGATTTTTTTTTTTTAATAAAATTTGACATTTCTTTATGAATGATATTTTAATGAATATTTAAGATATATTTTTAGGGATGCTAATTTTCTGCACAAAGTTTAACTGTTTTCCTTCTTGGTAATAGATTTAAAGCAAAGCTTCCACTTGTAGAAAATCAAAAATAAGAAACTTTGATAAAAGATTTTAGGCTCAATTCACAGGATAACACAGCAGGATAAGGATACTTATTTATCAAAACGTGAATATTTTTTTTTGTTAGTCCAATGAGATTTGAAAAATTACATAGGGTGAACAAAAGTACGCTATTTACTCCTAAAATGAAAGGAGGATTGGGAGTCCCAGATCTGATAAAATATTTTTCTGCTGCCCAAATTGCTCAACTGATTAGATTTCATACAAAATTGTCTCCATCTCTATGGACGCAGACTGAAACATGCTCCTGCCCATCTAAATCGATCTCACAACTGATGTGGCTACCATTTAAATCTAAACCTATTATACTCTGCCTATCTCTAGCCTTTTCCCTGGGATTATGGGACAGACTAACTAAAACGTATACATTTAAATCCCCTCTTACCCCTTTAACACCATTGGTTCAAAATCCAAAATTAACCCTGGGATTTGCTCCTCAAACCTTTAATTGGTGGATCAATAAGGGACTTTTACAAATAGCCGCCTTTTTTGATCATAAGGGAATATTAACAAAACAATTCCTTATTGAAAAATACCTGTTGCTAAAATCGGAATTCTCTCGATACTATCGGTACATTTTATTACTTTAACATGTAATCTAGATACAAAATCTATGACACTTGTGGAATCTTTATTTACAAATTTTGACAAGCTTAAAGGACACATTTCAATAATATATTCCATCTTAACATCTATTCCTGCAAAACTAGGTTATATGGAACGATGCGAGAGGGATTTGAATGAAACTCTAGAACTGAAAGATAGGCATGGGTTAGCTCATAATGCCTCGAGATCCCTGATCAACACTTTTACCATAGAAGCTAACTACAAAGTTTTGCTAAGGTGGTATCTGGTCCCGAAAGGGATATCTTCTTATGTCACAGGAGCTTCTCCATTGTGTTTTAGAGATTGTGGATATGCAGGGACAATGTTTTGCATATTATTATTATTATTATTATTATTATACAGGATTTATATAGCGCCAACAGTTTGCGCAGCGCTTTACAACATCGGGGCAGACAGTACACTTACAATACAAATCAATACAGGAGGGATCAGAAGGCCTTGCTCGTTAGAGCTTACAATCTAGAAGGGAGGCATATGGTGGCTATGACATCCTAAAAGCTAAATTGTCCTGGATTATTACTAACAAACATCTTTCAGCGATATTAAATGATGAGGTTCGATTATTTGAGAAATCCTGGGATCCATGGACTAAATATCAGATCGATGGTTCTAGAACTGTTTCCACTTGAATTACTTCAAAAAAAGAAAAGTCGGTACAAGATACCTTGTGTCTTTGACCTTTTTTCCTTTCTAATATTTTTTCTCTTTCCTTTTTCTATTTCTATACAAATTATTGGATATTGTACCCTTACTGTACTATTTAATGACTTTCATTATTTGTAGATTCTTTATTTGAAAAAATCTGAATAAAATCTTTGAAAAAAAAAAAAAGATTTGAAAAATTACAGTTCCATGGCTGATGAGTGCGTTAGGCCTTATTCCCACAGAATTTTAATGCCAGCTGTGGGCAGAATCCAGTGAATTCCTGTGGGTGGATTCACAGGTCGAAAAAAAATGTTGCAACCACTCAAACTGTGCAAAGCAATGACAGGCTAACAGCGACTGCAGTTTTCCTCAGCTTGCATCCAATAGTGATCATCTGTGACTAATCCTCGGGTAATCACTCCATGCGCAATTACATGGGTGCCGTAAGCTCACCTTTGCTTTGTACAGGCTGAGAGGTTGTAACTATCAGCATGTACCTCTGAATCCAGCTGCAGGAACGTTCTTCCGTTTGGCACCAAGATCTTGTGTGAATGAGACCTTGGCCTTTTGTACTATATGTGGACTCTGAAGTGCATATGCTGACCTTTTTAAAGCCACACACTAGGATACTCTAAGACAGTGGCTCCCAACCTTGGTCCTCAAGTACCACCAACAGGTCATGTTTTCAAGACGTGACGCGTTATTTTATTTTTTATTTTTACACTGTTCTTTAAAAAATAAAAAAAGTCACTTTTATTCCTATTACAAGGAATATAAACATCCCTTGTAATAGAAAAAAAGCATGACAGGACCTATTTGAGATCTGGGGTCAAATAGACTTCAGATCTCATATTTACACTAAAATGCAAAAAAAAAATATTAAAAAATGTCGTTTGTAATAAAAAAAAATTCCCCGCCGCTAATAAGTGATCTCGCTGCGAATCCGCCACTGAGACCATTTTTATCTGAAACCGAACCGCTCACTGAAGAAGAGGATACCGGGGTTATGGTAGCTAGCTGCTGCCATAACTACGACATCCCTCTTCAAAGTGCCGACATATATCGCCGTGAGCCGGTCCGGAAATGGTTAACCACTTGCTGACTGCCCTATAGCAGTTTTACTGCTACAGGGTGGCAGCTCTGCACCAGATCACGTATGTTTATTTGTGATCCTGCATTGTTCACAGCAGAAGCTGATCTGCAGATGGCCGGCACTCGATGTTCGCTGGCACCCGCTGATCATCAGGCAGAGATTCAGAACAGAGTTCTGTTCTGACACGGGGAATTGATGGGTTTTGTGTTCCTGCAAAGCAGGGACTAAAACCCATCTTCCCCTAGTAAAAGCAGCACATACAGTACGCAAAAACACTGGCTAGGCACATAGGTAACCCTTTGGCCACCCTATAAGTTTAAACCCTTCCCAGCCAGTGAAATTAGTGCAGTGACATTGCATATTTTTAGCACCGATCACTGTATTAGTGTCACTAGTTCCTGCAAAGTGTCAGTGTCCGATTTCCGCTGCAATATCGCAGACCTGCTAAAAGTCGCTGATCGCGGCCGTTAAAAGTATAAAATAAATATATATATATATATATATATATATATATATATATATATATATATATATATATATATATATATAATATATATACCATAGTTTGTAGACACTATAACGTTTGCATAAACCAATCAATATACGCTTATTGGATTTTTTTTTATCAAAAACCTGTAGCAGAATACATATTGGCCTAAATTTATGAAATAATTTGATTTCATTTTTTTTTTTTTTTATGGATAAGTTTTATAGCAGAAAGAAAATAAATATATTTCTCATTCGTTCATTGACACACAGCGCTTCCTTCAGGACCATAGGGCTATATCGCCCCCTACAGGAGTAGGACACTAGACAGAAAAAAGACTTGGCAACGCCCATGGGCAGTCTTAGGTGATATACACCCCCCTCTTTGCTATAGGCCTTCAGTTTTTTTTCTGCCTAGTCAGGAGTAGGGATCTAGTTCCCTGCTGGGATCTGTGGTCCTGGCAAGTTTTTTTGTTTTTGCTTTTTAAGCTTTTTTTCTCTTGAATTTTTTCCTGTGAGATCTACAATCAACTGCCGGACTGGGCGGCGGGCTGGACACTAAGATCCCATGGTCTCCCCAGTCTGGCCAGCAAGCACGTGCAGACCGCAGCTATACGCTAGGTCGGCCACGACGTAGCCCCACTGGACGGGGGCTGGCCCTGTGAGTTAAATGTCTTGTGAGGTCGCATACGACCGGGTCTCGGCCTGTGTTGCAGCGTTCCTCATGGCCGACAGCCCCCCACTTTGGCGAGGCTGATCTGTCTGGGAGCTTTACCTGCGCACTCACTGGAGCGGTAAGTAAGGGGCCCCCTCCTCTCCTTCCCTGGAGTGGTGTGTGGCGCGGCTACTCCCTGGGGTGGTTGGTCCCTCTGGGGTTCTCCTCCACATCCCCCCCTTCCCCGGGTGAAGCCCAGGCCTCTGGCTTAGGTGCTTTGGACACTCTTTCCATCCCTCCCCCTCCAGGGTTGTCACTATGGGACCTGTGCACTCGCGGCAGGTGGCCGAAAATTTAGCCCACGGCTTTTGCGGCCTGCTAGTCCGCACGACCACGCCAGATGCCTTCTTCCAGAGGGACAGTGCTGTAGGGACTCTGAGGGCAACTCCCTTTTAGGGGGGTTAAGTGGACCCTCCGTAGGCACCCCCTGTGAGGGGCCTTAGTCGATGCCCCCCGTGAGGGGCCTTAGTCGATGCCCCCCGTGAGGGGCCTTAGTCGATGCCCCCCGTGAGGGGCCTCAGCCAGTGCCCCCCGTGAGGGGCCTCAGCCAGTGCCCCCCGTGAGGAGCCCAGTGGTGTCCCCTGTGAAGAGCCCAGTGTTGTCCCCTGTGAAGAGCCCAGTGGTGTCCCCTGTGCGGGGTTTCCGTAGGCGTCTCTTGTGCGGAGTCTCGGCCAGTGCCCCCTGTGCGGGGTTTCCGTAGGCGCCCCTTGTGCGGGGTCTCAGCCAGTGCCCCCTGTAAGGGGTCCAGTGTTTCCCCCTGTGCGGGATATCCGTAGGTGCCCCCTGTGCAGGGTCTCAGCCAGTGCTCCTGTTATGGGTCCAATGGTGCCCCCTGTGTGGGGTATCAGTAGGCGCCCCAGTGCGGGGTCTCAGCCGGTGCTCCTTGTGAGGAGCCTGGGTGCGGGACCTAGGTGACATCCCTGTTCGGACCTAAGGCGGTGGAGGTCTGTCGCCGGCCCCCCTGTGTTATTTGCGTTTTTCACAGGTGGCACTTGGGCATATAGGCTAGTAAATGGCGCCCTCCCCTGCCTCATCGGTCTCGACTGATCCTATGGCTGGCTCTGCCGTTGTGGATGTGGCCCGCCTTGCGGGGTTGGTGGCCATACTCCATGTCCTGTCAGTTAATGAGGTTGTTCCTCCACAACTGCAGTGGCGCATCATTACTAGTCTTACAGGAGGGAAGTGTAAATGTCTTCCACAGTCTGAAATGGGGAAAAGGGCCTCGTAGCGGATGCGCGGTCCTTCTTCTTGGCACGCAATAGACCTGGTCTGGCGAGCCGAGAGCGGGTCTCCCTAGACCCACAGACAAGGCCCCTTCATCATGAAGGCGCGCCCTCACTTATGTCCTAGTGTTCCGGCCTTGAACCCCGAAAAGGGTTTTTTCCTTCCAATTGGCGTCTGTCACCGGACTGTTGGCAGTTCTCCTTGGAGCTGTGCAAGCCCTGTTGATTCAGTGTGTGCTTGTCCCGGTTCTAGTGGGTACAGAATGGAGTCCATCCACACGGTGGTGGCATCCCTTCATCATAGGGACTTTCGGGCTTCTGTCCACATCATGGATGCTTATTTACGCACTCCAATATGTGCCCAACACCAACACTTCCATCATTTTACTGTGGGAAAAGAGCATTTTCATCTCGCGGTGTTGACTTTTGGTCTCCCCTCCACCCCACGCATACTCGCACAGGTGTTGGGCCCAGTTCTGGCATGGTTACGTAAGCGGGGGATTGCGGTCCTGGGCTGCTTGGATGATCTTCTGCGAGCAGAGCCCTCGGCTACCCTGAGGGGCGACGTAGCTCGCTATACAGACATCAGTTTTCAGTTGGCTTCTATAATACATGAAGTCTGCTCCGGCTCCTCCCAGAAAATTGGATTATCTGGGCCTGACTCTGGTTTCATCTCTGGCCAGAGTGTTTTTTCCTCTGGACAAACTCCAGAAGTTGCATGCTGCGTTTCAACTACTGTTGCCTCGCACGTGGGCCTCCCTGCAGTCATGCGGGTGGGTGTTGGGCATGGTGGTTTCTACCTTTTTAAGGCGGTTCCATTTGTGCAGTTCCATACAAGCTCCTTTCAAGTGAGATCCTGGTGTAAAGTGTCTGGGGTCTCTGGGCTATTAGGTTCGGCTGCACCAGAAAACCGGGGGTCCCTGGTCTGGTGGCTTTGATGTCCGGGATTTCGGCAGGACACATCCTTTCTCCCCTTGTATTGGACAATGGTCCCAACCAATGCCAGTTTGTCTGGATGTGGAGGTGTCCTGGGACTGGTTTCTGCTCAGGGTCGTTGGACGCTGGAGGAATCCGGACTCCCGATCGATATCCTGGGACTTTGAGTGATCAGACTATGTATGGATCATGGAGGTTGACTTTGGGGGCTCCGGGTATGGATCCAGTCGGACGATGCCACAGTGGTGGTCTATGTCAATCACCAGGGTAAAACGAAGAGTGTGTTGGCAGCCCTGACAGTAGCCATCATCCTCTGGCATTCAAGGAGTGGAAAAATGGCAGGCGGTTGCCTCAGTTGGCTAGTGTTGGTCCACGGGGTGGTCCCTTCACCAGGACTTGTTTCATCGGATATGTCTCCGATGGGGCACTTCCGAGGTAGACCTGTTGGCGTCCCGGCTTAACAGAACGGTACTGAGGTTTCTGGCAAGCTCCTCTGGTGGCCACTGCAGACGCTCTGGTGGCCCCGTGGGGCCGGTATAGTCGGATCTACACCTCTCCTTCTCTCAAGCTTCTGCCGCATCTTTTGCGCAGGATCGCAGCCAAAGGGATTCTGATCATTCTAATGGACCCCGGATGGTCTTGTCTGTCTTGGTACGCCGACCTGGTGCGCTTGGTCGCTGACGTCCCCTGGTCTCGCACTCCCTGGCGCATTCTCTTAACCACTTAAGGACCGGGCCTCTTTTTTAGATGTGTTGTTTACAAGTTAACCTTTTTTTTGCTTGAAAATTACTTCCCCAAGAATCCCCAAACATTATACATTTTTTTTTTCCTAACACCCTAGAGAATAAAATGGCGATCGTTACAATACTTTCTGTCGCACAGTATTTGCGCAGCGGTCTTACAAGCGCACTTTTTAAAAAAAATACAATTTTTTGAATTAGAAAATAAGACAACAGTAAAGTTAGTCCAACTTTTTTTTTATATTGTGAAAGATAATGTTACGCCGAGTAAATTGATATGCAACATGTCACGTTTCAAAATTGCGCCCGCCTGTGGAATGGCGACAAACTTTTACCCTTAAAAATCTCCATAGGCAACATTTTAAAAATTCTACAGGTTGCATGTTTTGCGTTACAGAGGAGGTCTAGGGCTAGAATTATGAATTAAGAATTACGGATCGCAGCAATAGCTCACGTGTGGTTTGAACACCGTTTTCATATGCGGCCGCTACTCACGTATGTGTTCGCTTCTGCACGCAAGCTCGGCGGGACAGGCGCGTTTAAAAAAAAAAATGTTCTTATTTATTTTAACTTTTATTTTTTATTTTTACACTTGTTTTAAAAAAAAAAAAAAAAGTGTCACTTTTATTCCTATTACAAGGAATGTAAACATCCCTTGTAATAGAAAAAAAGCATGACGGGACCTCTTAAAGGGGGGTTCCGGCCGCAATATTTATTTTTTTTAAAAGTCAGCAGCTACAAACACTGTAGCTGCTGACTTTTAAAAAAGACACTTACCTGTCCAGTGAGCCCGCGATGTCGGCCCCCGAGGCCGATCCGTCCATCAGATCGGCCGCCGGCACCTCCATCTTAACGAAGGGAAACAGGCAGTTCACTGCCTGTTTCCTACTGCGCATGCGAGAGTCGCGTGGCTCTTTGTGAATGGCCCCATGGTTTTCTGGGACACACACAGTTCCCAGAAGGCAACGGGCCGCTCGCCGAAGAGGTGGAAGTACCTGAAGGTTTTCAGGTAAGTTAAAAGTGTTTTTTTTTTTTTTTTTTTTCAAATGTTTTTATTTTATTTATTTTTTTAGAATTTTGATGCAATTTTTTATTTTAGGGTGGGCCTCCACTTTAAATATGAGATCTGGGGTGAAAGACCTCAGATCTCATATTTAAACTAAAATACAATAAAAAAAAAAAAAAAAATTATCATTTAAAAAAAATTAAAAAATGGCCTTTAAGAGCTAGGGGCAGAAGTGACGTTTTGATCTTGCGGCGAATCTGCCACAGAGACCACTTTTATCTTGTACTGGACCACCGGCCGAAAACAGCGATACCGGGGTTATGGCAGCTAGCTGCTGCCATAACAACGATATTCGTCCTCAAAGTGAGGATGTACATCAGCGTGCAGCGGTCTGGAAGTGGTTAATCAAGGGGTTCAACATCTGCCTCCACCGGTGCAGACTCACAGTTTGTGATCACAGACGTGCCAAAAAGGGGGCTGTCTGCTTCTTCTGTGACCTTTCTAGATGGCTCAGACAGACGATGACTCTGATCTATTCTATTAGGGGTTGGGTTCCTCCTTTCCCTGTTACGGCACATTCTACTTGGCTGCTTATTGCTTCTGGGGCCTTCCATCATCAGGTATAGGCTGCGCTGGTTTGCAAGGAGGCCACATGGTCGTCGGTGTACACGTTCACAAAATTCTACAACTTGGCTGTGCTGGCATCTGAGGATGCTTCTTTTGGCCGCAAGGTGTTGCAGGCTGCTGTTTAGAGGGTCTATTCCCTCTTGAAGGGGTATTGTTCAGGTTGGGCTCCAGTTTGTTTCTGTGTTGATCTCCTGTTACCTGGTTGGCTCTTGTGTTAGCCTTGGGATTTTTCGTTGTCCCACCCCTTATGTTTGGCATGCTTTGGGATGTCCCTAATAGTTCTGAATAAGGAAGCGCTGTGTCTGTCAATGAACGAATGAGAAAACAGGATTTTCGACTTACCTTAAAATCCGTTTCTCTGAGTTCATTGATAGACACAGCACCCTATGGAGTTTATAATGCTTCTGACACTGCTTGGGACAAAATAAAGGCCTATAGCGGGGGGGGGGGTGTGTATGTGTATATCACCTAGGACTGCCCATGGTCTTTTTTCTGCCTATTGTACTACTCCTGTAGGGGGCGATTTATAACCCTATGGTTCTAAATAAGAAAGCGCCGTGTCTGTCAATGAACTCAAAGAAATGGATTTTACGACAAGTCAAAAATCACATTATATATATATATATATATATATATATATATATATATATATATATATATATATATATATATATATATATATATATATATATATATTATATATATATATTCTGAGAATATGAATGGTAACACAAAAACGTTTTTCACTCGTGGTCAGTGTTTGGCTGAAGCCATTTATTAATCAACTGTGTTTACTCTTTTTAAATCATAATGGCTACCCAAATGACCCTGATCAAACGTTTACCTTTTTACGATTTTGGCCTGATAACATGCACACAAGTTGACACACAGGGGTTTGAATGGATATTAAAGGTAACCATCCTCACCTGTGATCTGTTTGCTTGTTATTTGTGTGTGTGTGTGTGTGTATAAAAGGGTCAATGAGTTTCTGGACTCCTGACAGACCCTTGCATCTTTCATCCATGCTGCACTGACGTTTCTGGATTCTGAGTCATGGGGAAAGCAAAAGAATTGTCAAAGGTTCTGCGGGAAAAGGTAGTTGAACTGTATAAAACAGGAAAGGGATATAAAAAGATATCAAAGGAATTGAGAATGCCAATCAGCAGTGTTCAAATTCTAATCAAGAAGTGGAAAATGAGGGGTTCTGTTGAAACCAAACCACCGTCAGGTAGACCAACTGAGATTTCAGCCACAACTGCCAGGAAAATTGTTTGGGATGCAAAGAAAAACCCATAAATAACTTCAGGTGACATACTCTCTGAAAACGTGTGATGTGCTGTTTCAAGATGCTCAATAAGGGGGCACTTGAAGACAGATGGGCTGCATGGTCGAGTCACCAGAAGAAAGCCATTACTACGCAAATGCCACAAAGTATCCCGCTTACAATATGCCAAATAGCACAGAGACAAGCCTCAAACCTTCTGGCACAAAGTCATTTGGAGTGATGAGAATTGAGTTTTTTGGCCACAACCATAAACGCTACATTTGGAGAGGAGTCAACAAGGCCTATGATGAAAGGTACGGAGGTGGATCGCTGATATTTTTGGGATGTGTGGGCTACAAAGGCACAGTAAATTTGGTCAAAATTGTTGGCAAGATATATTCAGTATGTTATCAAAAAATACTGGAGGAACCTTTGAATTCATCAGCCAGGAAGCTGCGCATGGGACGTACTTGGACATTCCAACATGACAATGATCCAAAACACAAGGCCAAGTCCGCCTGTCATTGGCTACAGAAGAATAAGTTGAAGGTTCTGGAGTGGCCAGTCTCCTGACCTCAATATCATTGAACCACTCTGGGGATTTACAGAAACTGGAGGCTTTTTGCCAAGAGGAATGGGCGGCTTTACCATCTGAGAAGATAAAGAGCCTCATCCACAAATACCACAAAAGACTTCAAGCTGTCATTGATGTTAAAGGGGGCAATACACGGTATTAAGAACTGGGGTATGTAAACTTTTGATCAGGGTCATTTGGATAGTTTCCGTTGCCATTATGATTTAAAAAGAGTAAACACAGTTGATTGATAATAAATGGCTTCAGCCAAACACAAACCACGAGTGAAAAAAAAAATTTTTGTGTTTATCATTCATATTCTCTGAAAAATAATCAAGAAATCATAAATTCTGCCAGGGTGTGTATATATGTATGTGTGTGTGTATATGGTCTCATTTAGTTTATAGCACAAAAAATAAAAACACAAATACCACCAAAAGAGAGCTCAATTTTGGGGGAAAAAGATGACTAATTTCATTTATTTGGGTTCAGCGTTGCATGACTGCACAATTGTCAGTTAAAGTAACGCAGTACCTTTATTGCAAAAAGTGGCCTGGTCATGAAGAGGGGGGTAAATCTTCTGGAGGTCAAGTGGTTACAATCCGTGTTGATGGCAGTGGGGAAATTGGGGTTACATGAGGACTGAGGTTGGGAACCTCTGCTCTAAGGAACAGATTGAAGCAATTCAAAGGTCAAAATAGCTAAAACTCTGGAGAACTTGGTACTCTTTAGGGCTAATGCGTGTTTCGCTTCTTAGACAACTGCAGGCATACAGTATATCAGAACAAATTGTGTGTAATCCTAAGTGAATACCTGATGGCTAAGTGGTGAAGTGTATAGTAAAAGAGAAAAAGAATACATACATAGTTGTGTGTACTTCCTTAGGATCTTCTCTTTTTGAACACCATTAGGCTACATAGTAAGGCGCAGACACAGGCGATGCTAGTAGTACGATAGCGCTACTAAAATTGTTGGCAATTGATCGCTAGCAGTAGCATGCAATAACACACATTTGGAACATTGTGTGAATAATTGGTGATCGCTACTACAGGATGTTCGTGTGCCTCTCTTATAGGTGGGCATTTATTCTAAATGAATGACAATCTATTGCTACTATCAGCAATTTCTGGTGATTTTAGTAGTACAATTGCCTTTTAATCGCCTGCTTTAATTGTCTGCTCTTAGCCTTCTTTAGGCTAGGTTCCCACTGCTGCGTTGTCTGAGATTGGATGTGATTTGCACCGCACTGCAGTGCAAATCACATCCGATCTCTGTTCGATGCGATTTCAGCCATACAGATAGTATGGTTGAATTCGCATTGCATTCGAACCAAACTCGAACAGGACCCATTTTTGGTCCGCAGCAGAATCGGATCGCATGGGTGTTCACACCCATGTGATCCGATTACTGTCCAAGTTTGCAGATCGCACTATGATATGCGAACTGATTTGGGGGTGTCGTTAACTTTTAACTGACACTCCCAGCAGTTCGCATAGGGCAGTGTGAACTGCCGTCAGGAGACATGCGATGCGGGAACCCGCAGTAGATTTGCAGCGTTCCCGCATTGCAGCAGTGGGAACCTAGCCTTATAGTGTATGTGGAAAGTTTTTATTTGTAAACGTTTGTCTTTAGTGTTTGGTCTTTAATTGAGTTTCTGGTGCTTGTTTAGTTCACTGTTTATCCACACGCATTTTAGAACTTGAAATACGAACTTTAAGATCTTGACTTGAAGGTTTAGGATTCTCCCTTTTTGAGTTGGCGTGTTCTGTTTTAGATCATGCTGTACTATTATTACTAGTCTGGTCTGCCTCAGAACATCATGTCCTTATACTTCACTTTTCAGTGTTGTTTTTAAGTTTGATGTGGTGCCTGGTCAAATATGTGGCTGGCGTGTTTTATTCCCTTTGAGAGATTGAGGCACATGAGTTTCATATAAGCTGGGTATTGATGTTGAATTGCATGTTGTTTCTTTTAGTTAATTGCTGCTGTATGATACATGGTGCTCCTTCAGTTCTTTCAGCTTGAATTTTCTCAAATAGACTACTAACTTCAGAATTTTGCATGCAGGCTTGTTTCCAGGAAAGTTGGGGTCTCCCTTTGTGTAGGTGGCATCAGTTTGACATGCATTCAGAATTCATTGACATGCATTTAACCTACATTTGACCTCTTCCTGTCCTGTATTTGACCAAGTGGTATTTTTATTCCCATAGAATTGTGTAGGAATGCACAACCTGCTTGAAGCAAGCAAAAGCCCCTTGTGACAGACTAACGTTGCATGGTCAGACTATTCACCAAGAGAGGTTGTTTTAGAACTTGATCTACCTTCACATAGACTATCTTTAACATTTGGTTTCTGCACTTTTCTGCTCTTGGTGGCCTGAAAGCTGCAATAACAATATTGTGATTTTCTTATGACGGTTATCCTCTTACTCTGATCTGATGCTGAGAGTCAAAGATGTCAAAATAAAGTGATTAGAAAAAAAGTTAATAAAACACCTGGTGTGAGAGAGGCTATTCATAAATTGTGTTATAATTTATATTAAGACATTTCTGTGACACTTTTAACCAAGTGAATTTACTAGAGGTGCACCGAATGGACATTTTGGTGCCGAAACCGAAAATTCAGGATGAACTTTATTTGAATTGAACTTATCGTCGGCCATTATCGGCACCTTTAGCACAAGAATAGCTCTAGAAAAATGCATCCCTTTAAATGTATGTCATCGCACTGGTCAGTTGCGCTTCAGCTGTGATGTAAAAAAATCTTGCTGAATTTTTGGTCAGTAAAAAAAAAAAACGCACTTCCTTGTTGAAATGCTTTGAAAACGCAGCAAGAATGCATCAATAACACACCTGTTACTTTTTTCATGTGGTTTTTGAGTCACAATGTTGTGATTTTCTTGTGATCACGGTTATCCTCTTACTCTGATCTGATGCTGAGAGTCACTTTTTTTAAAATCTATGGGAGTGACCAAAACTCTTAGGTGTACGTTTATGAAACTGCTTTGTGGAGCGCCTTTACACATTGCCTTCTCTGTGTCCAAAGTTCACAGAGGAGAGCCAATATATGAACTTCTTTCTTTCGCTTCTCTGTCTTTTCTCTTTCGCTTCTCTGTCTTTTCTCTTTCACTTCTCTGTCTTTTTCTCTTTCGCTTCTCTGTCTTTTTCTCTTTCGCTTCTCTGTCTTTTTCTCTTTCGCTTCTCTGTCTTTTCTCTTTCGCTTCTCTGTCTTTTCTCTTTCGCTTCTCTGTCTTTTCTCTTTCGCTTCTCTGTCTTTTCTCTTTCGCTTCTCTGTCTTTTCTCTTTCGCTTCTCTGTCTTTTCTCTTTCGCTTCTCTGTCTTTTCTCTTTCGCTTCTCTGTCTTTTTTTCTCTTTCGCTTCTCTGTCTTTTTTTCTCTTTCGCTTCTCTTTTCTCTTGAGGCGAGATTTGACTTTGATTTAGTGAGATCTGGGCTCAAATACTCATGTATGAAAAATTAGGTATAAAAGATGTCAAAATAAAGCGGTGGTGTGAGAGGCCATTCATACAAAAAAAAATTGTTTTTCTTATTTATATTAAGACATTCCTGTGACACTTGTAACCAAGTGTATTTACTAGAGGTGTACTAAATAGACATTTTGGTGCTGAAACCAAAAATTCAGGATGTGCTTGGCTGAAAATGTATATGATATATATTTTTATATATTTTTATATATACTTGTAATCTACGTTTTTATATTGTGAATTTAAATAAATATGAATTTGTCAGCCATTATCTGCACCTTTTTCGTGCAAGAATAGCTTAAGAAAAATGTATTTCTTTAAATTCTATTTATGTCTTTACAGTGGTCAGTTGCACTTCAGCTGCGGTGTTAAATCTTGCTTGCTGCATTTTTGGTCAGTTAAAATTTACGCACCAAAAACACACCTCCCTGTTGACATGCATTGAAAACGCAGCAAGAACGCATCAATAACGCACCCGTTAAGTTTTTGATGCGCTTTTTGAGTCACATCACCTTTGAAAAACACACCATAAGCACAGTAAAATCACAGCATAATGGTAGTTAAATCATGGCAAAATCGCATGCATTTTTGGCGCCATTTTCTGCATCTTTTTCTTAGCAAAATGCCAAAAACTGCTTTTTCGGACCACATTTTTTCCGGCCGCCGAAATTTCTGTGCATCTCTAGTCATTTCAAATGTCTTTTTACAAAGTTTTCCTTGAGTCTCATCAGATCTCTTAAAGTTGACCTCCTCCACCCTACTAAACTGGCAGGGGCATTAAAATGTGTTCAGTGAAACAGGCGTCTTCTCAAAGCTGAAGTTTAGTATAATATTTTTTTTTTTTTTTTTTTTTTTACACCATACACATCTGCTCTCTCCTATATTGATAGAATTTATCTTACTACAATCCCACGTGCATCATGTTCTGCAAATGGGTGGTTCAGTCCTGTCATTCAGATGCTCTACCGCCCACGGCTCCACAAATACGATATCGTGTATGGTGCTGTTAAAAAAAAAAAAAAATTATACTAAACTTCAGATTTAACTTTCCCACACTTCCAATGCTTCCATTAAAAAAAAAAAAAAAAAACTACTGACTTCTTCCTCCTGGATCTCTGCATGCCCACTCATGGCATTTCTGTCTCTTCTCATTTGCTATATATTACATTCCTCTGTTAAACAAAGAAAGGGATTTTTTTTTTTTTTTTTTTGAATGACTGGCAAAACTCCTTGAAAATCTAATTTAACCACTTCAGCTTCAAGCCTTTTTTTGACAATTTTTTATGTACATGTAAAATCAGGGGTTATTTTTGCTAGAAGTATAGTTAGGACCGCCAAACATTATAGATTTTTTTTTTTTTTTAAAGCAGAAGCCCTAGAGAATAAATCGGTGGGTGTTGCAATTGTTTTTTATGTCACACGGTATTTGCGCAGAGGTTTTTCAAATGCAGTTTTTTGGGGGTAAAAATATACTTTTGTGAATTTGAATGCAAATGCAAAAAACCACAATACATAACTACATTTTTTGTAAAATGTAAAAGATGTTACGCCAAGTAAACGGATATCAATCGTGTCATGCTTTAAAATTGCGCACGCTCCTGCAACAGCAACAAACGACGCAAGTTTTACTATCCATAGGCAATGCTTTTAAAGCCTTTACAGGTTACCACTTTAGATTTACAGAGAAGGTCTAGTGCTTAGAATTACTGCCTATGATTTGATGTTCGTGGCGATACCCCACACCTGTGGGACGATCGCGGTTTGTGTGCGTGCAGGACCGATGCGTGCGTTTGCCTTTGCGCTCTAGCACAGGAGGGCAGGGGTACTTTTTAAAATTATTTAATTGTATTTTTAATTTTTACATTGTTTCTTTAAAAAGTGCTAAATTATTTTTTTTACAAATGATTGCGGTCACAAGAAATGTAAACCTCCTTCGTGGGAGTAATAGGCATGTGACAGGTACTTTATGGAGGAATCTGGGGTCTATAAGACCCCAAATCCCTCCTCTACCCTTCAAGGCATTCAAAACACCAAGATCTGTGTTTTTGTATACTTTCGATTAAAAAAAAATGGCGCTGTTGACATTTGGGTAAACCAGAAGTGATGCCATGTCATCGCTTCTGAGTTACTATCGCAAACAGCCGATCAAAGCCTGTCTTAGCTTTGCTTGGCTTTCTGGCCAGACTTGGCTTTTCTGTGACAGGAGAGGCCGAGCAAGTTGCAGGAAGGCAGGAACATTCACTCCCGCTGCTTGTAATGACAATCCAGCAGCTGGTTAACTACTCTGATTGCTATTACAAGAGAGCTGGCTCTTTAAAAAAAAAAAAAAAAAAACACTACCAGGATGATGCCTACACCCATTCAGTAAAATTCAGTGTATCGTTTCCAAAGGTACAATTTAGCATACAAGTATGTTTATCTTATCCATTTTTCTCCCCTCGCCGTTTAGCACTTTAGAGAGAGCGTAGCTCCACCCTTCTCAGGAAACACTGCCGTGACAACGCCCTTTAAATGCAGCTGCTTCCACCATGCCATCAGTCTTAGTGTTTCCTCCGCCATGGTGGAAGCACTGCTGGGGAACTGATTGGTGGGGGCGCTGCGCTTTCGCCAAGAAATTTTACCTCCAGGAATCATCTGTCACCAGCCCAGCACCCCCGCACATGGGAAAGGGGTGTTTTGGTGCCTTCTTCCTTCTCTGGCTCATGGGAATGATGGCCACCCAGGGGGAACCCACCTGTGTGCTCGGAGGTAGCGGACATGCTAAGAGAGCTCTCGGCATGTCGTATCCGAGTCCCGGAAGGCAGGTGGCATCATTCCGGTAGGCGGGACTTCCGAGGTGGACGTACGGCCATTGGAACGCAGGAGGAAGAGGCGGGTCATCGGCTGGTGCGTCCTTCCAGCCCTCGAGCAGTAAGGAAGGAGAGGACGCCAGAAGGATACTTTTGAAAGAGCGGGAATGGCGGCAGCAACCGCAGCGTACCCTGCATTGGAGGTATTGTCACAGCGGTTGGGGTGGATACAGGCGCCTGATGCACCAGCCAGACCCAGGTAAGAGAGGTACCGAGGTGCCTCTAATCCGGGTGTTTGCTTTGTTGTGTTGTCCTTCCATAGAAGCCTGTGCTTAGAGATTTAATGTTCATTTAGCAGTACAGCAGAATGGGGTAGCTCTGTGTTACAGGAAAGGAGTGTTTCCTGGGTACATCTCTGCTCTCTCTTTGCCTTCGTTAAAGGCTCTGTGGCATCTGGTTGGACCGTGGGGTTGCAACCACTGCCAAATCAGAGAGAGGTCCTTCTAGGGGGGAAAAGGCCCCTCCTGTAAGAATCCAATGAGGGACTCCTGGCCTAAACCACTCTGTGGGGTATTGCAGGGCTAGTGAGGGAATCCGCACAGCAATGCATAGAACTCTTCTCCTCAGTAAGGAGGAGCATGCGGAAACCATGGGATCTGTACACTCTAAGTTGAAGAGGAGTTCAGGTCAGGAGTCAGGTCAGCAACAGAGCTTCCGCTTTAACCCTCTGCCACCCACCTTAAAAAGGTGATCGTGAATCAGAGGAAGAAAAAGAGACTATCCTTCCTATGCTGGAATCAGAGGCGGTGAGGACCCTCTATTACAAATCGTCCTGGGAAGAGGTGGACGATCTCTTAAAGGTCATTTATACCACCCTTGATATTCAAGCAGTGGCTAACAGGTTAGCATTTCTGCCTACCAGCACTGACTTTCTGGGTTCGCATCCCAAACATATCACTTCATGTAGAGAAGTTCTGTTCTTCCTATGTGGTTAAACATAACTCCTGACTCAAGGGCTAGAGGATCGATGCTGCCTTCTCGCAGGTCTTAAGACGCTCAGACTGGGCATTTTAGGACACGGGTATGCTCAAAAGACACCATGGACAAGAGGGCAGACTCCTTACTAAAGAAAGCTCGTGACTAGTCCCTGTCCAATGTAAAACCAGCGATGACTTCTACAGTGGTCGCTAGGAACCTTAAATGCTGGGTTAAGCAGTTAAAAGGTCGGTACATCAACAAAGTATCTACTAGTCTTTTCCTACGCTGTTAAAAGCAGTAAAATACATAGCGAACGTCTCAGCAGAATCCACCAGGATGTCAGCGAGATCGTCGGCTCTTATAAAACTCAGCCCGGAGGGCTTTATGGCCCAAGACATGGTCAGGAGACTCGGTGTTAAAGGTGAAACTGTGTGGAATTCCCTTTACAGGAGACTCACTGTTTGGTCCAGTTCTGGAAACCGTCCTAGTTAGGACAGCGGATAAGAAGGCATTTCCGACTAAGAGAAGGAGCGTACCACCAAAAAGTTTTTGTCCTTTTTCACAGTCTCAAAAGGAAAAAGACCAAAGCCAGGAGAGACTGGGGTACTCCCAGAGGGGAAGAGGTAGAGGGGGCATGCTCAAAGAAAAAAGCAATGACGGCCACCTTGCAGTGGGGGAAGGCTTTAAGCCTTCCAACTGCAGTGGGAGGAGGCAATCCAGAATTTTCCCAGACTTCCCCCAAGCAGATTTTATATAACCAGTCTCCCAAAGGATCAAGAGAAAGCCCTGGCCATGACATCCCTTTTTAAGGGAACTGATTCAATAGGGGTCCCGAGGAAGCAAGAGGCGGAAGGTTATTCCCACATCTTTCTAGGCAAAAAACCTTTAGGAACATTTCGGCTGATGCTGAATTTGAAGATCCTAAACAGATCCATCAGGTACAAAAGGTTTCGGGTGGACAAGATCTTTTCTCTAAATAAATCTGCTCATTCCAATTGTTTCATGGCGTCAATCGACCTGTGAGACGCGAATCTACACATCCCAATTGCAAACTCATCTCAAGAGTTTCAGCGGCTGGCAGTCAATCTGGGAAACAAAATAGGGCAGATCGGGGCTCTACCTCTTGGTCTTTTCTCCTCACCCAGAGTTTTTCCAAAGATTGGCGGAAGCCTTAGAACCCCTAAGAAATAGTACCCTATTTGGACGATCTGCTACTATTTGCAGAGTCCAAAAATTCAGTTGACAGACAATCTGCAGATGATTCTGCACCTAAACAATTTGGGATGGCACAGCAAGTAAGATTACTGGGTCTAGAGAGGGACTCGACACAGATTTTTCCTTCCTCCTGAAAAAATAGGAAAAGTGGGCAAATGCGCCCTGCAAGTAACCGTGAGGTGCAAGTTCAAATCCCACGTGTGCCATAGGATAGACTCCAAAAGTGGTCGAAACAGGAGTCAATGGAAAATATCAAGATTGCTACAAGAACAGCTGGCAGCACAGTGGCTTAGAGCAGGGGTCTCAAACTCAAATTTCACATCCAATGGGGACCGCATGCAAACTGTCCTTTCCCACAGCACTGGTGTCAGCAGATGCACTATTAACCCCCCCAGCACTGGTGTCAGCGGACTCAATAGTAAACCCCAGCATTACCCCCTGCACTCCAAAAATACCCCCCCCCCCCACTCCACTTTACAAATATCCCCCCTTACACTCCACAAATACCACACACACACTCACTCCAAAAATATCCCCTCTTCACAAATTTCAATCCCAGTCACACAACTAAGGATTTTGCTCAGCCTCTGTGTGATGGCACACTTACCTCTCCTCCTGGCGGTCAGCTGTGGCCTGATCTTCTGCCTCCCCAGTCCCCTCCTCCTATCAGGTCCTGGCTTCATCACAGGCCTAGTGGCAGGGCAGTTGTGAGAATGCCACAATCTTCTGCCCTGAGGTGGCAGCAGGACCCTGGATCCGTGGCCAGTATTCTGTCGAGGTGCCCGCTGTGGAATAGTGCCCGGGACAAACTGCACATGCGCCCTACATAATAGCACAACAGCTGATTTTACGATCAGCTGTTGTGTCGGCGAGATGGTGCCTGCACACAATAGCCGACTAAAGACATTTTTCAGTCAGATTGTGCCTCGCGCTGCTGAGGAGTGTTCATGTAGGTGAGGGATGGAATTTAACATGAAGGGTGCGGATGTTTTCAGTGATGGCCAGTGCTGCAAAGATGGGGGCAGAATTTTTAACGATGCCCAAACAAGTCTGCTAAACAAATCTTTATCTGCTATTCTTCCTGGAGGGCCTACTTAGCTAGCTAAACGTTTCAAAATTCTGCCCCCATCTTTGCAGCAGTGACCATTCTTGAAAACATCCGCCCCCTTCATGTTAGATCAACACTGGCCATCAATGAAAACATCCGCCACCTTCATGTCACCTACATGAGCGTGCCTCGGCACAATCTTGACTGAAAAATGTGGTCAGTCGGCTATGGTATGCAGGCGCCGTCTCGCCCACACAATCGCTGGTTGTAAAATCAGCTGTTGTGGTATTACGTACGGCACATGCGCAGTTCGTCCAGGTGTTCTGTCGAGAAATGCCCCCCATTGAATAGTGCCTGGACTGAAGTGCGCATGCACAACACATATGCCGTACGTAACATCACAACAGCTGATTTTACCATCAGCTGTTGTGACGGCACAGGCGCAATAGTCGACAGAATTTTTTTCCTGTCAGATTGTGCCCCGCGCTCCCGTGGCGAGTTCATGTCCATGATGGGCGGATTTCTACACGTGGGCGGATTTATGGGCACTTACCAAAGTGCCCATGAATCCGCCAAGCAGAAATGTAGAAATCCGCCCATCACAAAGTTTTGTTTTGTAGCACTGAGCATGTAATTCCGCCCCCAAGTGCCCATAAATCTGCCCACAACGTGTAGAAATCCGCCCATCATGCACATGAACTTGCCACGGGAGCGCGGGGCACAATCTGACAGAAAAAAAAAAAAATCTGTCAGCTATTGTGAGCCTGTGCCGTCTCGCCGTCACAACAGCTGATGGTAAAATCAGCTGTTATGCTACGTACGGCGCATGCATTGCGCATGCGCCCTTCAGCCTGGGCACTATTCGATGGGAGCATTTCTCGACAGAACAGGTGGAGCGATGGGCGGATCCTCCCTACACTCTGCTCTACTGTGTTGTGCGGGGGGGGGGGGGGGGGGACAGAGAAAGAAAGCTCCCAGCTGCTGCTACCCGCCTAGGATCGGCCCTGCCTGTGGGCTATTTGTAACCGGTCCGCGGGCCGGTACTTTGAGACCCATGGCTTAGAGGTTAGTATTTCCACCTACAAGCACTGAGGTTCTGGGTTCGCAGCCCAAACATGCCACTTCATGTAGAGAAGTTCTGTTCTTTCTATGTTGTTAAACCGAACTCCTGACTCAGGGACTTCCCTAAATTATAAAAGGAAGATCCTTCAACGGGAGAGAACGAAGGGCGATTTTAACCAAGTCTTTTGTTCTTCCGGCGGTCCTTAGAAAATCAGCATGTCAAGGTTCTGTCAAACAACAGGTCAGCAGTTTTATACCTGACAAAACAGGGCAAGGCGACTGATGGAGCTGGCACATTAGCCCCTTTCCTGGGCAAAATCAAAATCTAGCTTCGCTGTCAGCAGTGCACTTAAAGAGCACACAAAATGTTCTAGTGGACCTTCTAAGCAGAAAGAGGATAAAGGAGTCCGAATGGTCATTGAATCAGGAGATCTTTTGGATGACCTCCGAGAAGTGGGGCCTACCTCAAGTAGATTTATTTGCGGACCAGAGAAACATGGAAACACCTGCCTTCTTTTTGCTCTACAGAGTGGATCAGGCTATGGGGTGGGACTTCCCCTTGTCTTGCGTGTTCCCCGCCTCTAACTGATCCCACAAATGCTAGCAAAGTTCATGGTGGAATCCACGGATCTCATTTTAATCACACCCTTTTGGCAAAAAGACCTTGGTTTTCAGCCCTGCTGAACTTATCAGCGAAGCCCCCTGGAGATTATCAGTCAGAATGAACTTACCGAGTCAAGGGTCCGTCATTCATCCGGACCCAGCATATCCCAACCTGATTGCCTGTTTTCTGTGGAGGACCTACTAAGACGCAGAGGCCTTTCACAAAAGCTTTTCAACACCCTTTTGTCAAGGTTGAAAAAAGTAACCAGGGCAATTTATTCCAAGGTTTGGAAGTATTGTAAACTCCTGGTGTTCCAGAAAAAACTTTGATTTCTGTTCAGAATTTCTTCATGAGGGAATGGGGAAGGGATTAGCAGCGATCACCCTCGAGGCGCATGTGGCAGCGATGTCGGTGTTTCTAGAGAAAACCTTATCTAGAGCCATTTGATTCGTTTTTTGTTTTTTTTGAGCTATGGCTAGGGGTCAAATTATTCCTGAAGTGGGACTTATTTTTAGTTCTTCAGCGGCTCACGAAAGCCCTGTTTTTGGCCCTTTGCACGATATCTCCATAGAGTTGGGCAGGTTGAAAACAATCCTCCTGGTAGCGGTAACTTTAGCCCACAGGATTAGCGAGATGCATGTCCTATCTAATGCTGAGCCTTTCCTGAGATGTTCTCCAGACAGAATAATCTTAGGGACAGATCCGGGTTTTCTTCCAAAAAAAAATTTCTGCAGCGTTCCACTGTATGCAGAAAATTATACCGCCCACGTTCTGTCTAGCTCCCTTCGGCCCGGGAGAGGAGGCCTTTCACATTCTAGACGTCAGAAGATGTCTTTTAAAATATCTTAGAGTAAAGAAACACCTCAAAGTCTACCGCCCTGTTCATCCTGGCAACAAGAGCACGCAAAGGGAAGAAAGCTTCCAGAAGTACTTTGAGAAGGGGGCTAAAAGCAGGCTATCAAAGAAGCTTACCTAGCATTTATAAGGCACTACAGGGTTAGATCTGCTGTCTTCCTTGGATCAGTCCTTTGGTGGGAAGGTCTTATAGCTGTGGTCCCACCCTGAAGTAAGTACTCGGTTATCTCCAAGCTGCTGTCCTGGAAGGCTCATAGAAATACAGTTACCGGTAAGTAACTAAGGTTTTAAGTGTCAGAAAACTGATATTTATTTAAATATATATATTTATATATATATATATATATAATGTAGTATATATGAGTGGAGCTTGACAATTATAGTTGACAAGGAGCTGGCAGCTGTATCAGGTGTACATTGTGCAGAGGGAAGTTGACATTCTTCAAGTGTGTTTTTACTTAAATGTCTTTAAAATGTTATTTTTTTAAAATGCTGCTTCCAGAGCTCGTACTACAAAGAGCTGTACAAGCAGAGCTGAGTAACTCCCGCACTCCTCAGTAACGGTGTCCTCACACAGATTTGTATTGCAAAGAACCAGGTCTGTCACTGAGTAGAAAAGGCTGGATTTGTTTTTTTTTCAATCAGCCATTCAGGCAAAAAATAAAATAGAATGACCTCCCCCTCCACACAAATGAGGTAGATTGCGGAATCCTCCCTGCTGTGTTGTATTCTGACAGCAGGGACTTCTTCACTGTCAGAATACACTAATAATTGTCATTGCAGCCAATTGAATGAAAAATTTCCAACATTCTGTTCATTAAAAGTCAATCGCTAGTTGGACTTATGTCGAGTAGGAACAGCCATTGATAGATTAAAATTCGGCTGGTTCCTGCCGGACTGGATAAATTTCAATTACTCTATGGCCAGCTTTAGGCTATAAAAATGGAATTTGTTACTACGGTGTCAGGTATCTAACAGGTTGTGTATTTCTGTCACTCCAATTGCACTTTAAAACTATATTTTCCTTAGGACATCGGTCTCTGCTACTTTGAGATTTTGGGCTCTCGACTGCCCAGTGATAATTGAATGGGTTAGTTTTCCTACTAAGCACTTTTGTTCTCTACCTCTGGCTGCAGTGCCTTCATTGCTGAACTGCAGACTTAGCCTGCCCATAGCATTTGGCCCGGCTGGATAATGTATGTAGGCTTTTTTTTTTTTTTTTTTAATATCTGTCCTCTTAACTTTTTGTTGATTCTTTCTCTTTAAAAAGCCTGATGCGTTTAACCTACCAGATGATCTCACCTTGTTTGCAAAAGAATCTTTTCCACTATGGACACTTAGTGAATCCGGTGACTAGGGTACTACTATCCTTTGACGAACTTAGAACTGAGC
The DNA here is from genome assembly GCF_042186555.1 of Aquarana catesbeiana. NCBI lineage: Eukaryota > Metazoa > Chordata > Amphibia > Anura > Ranidae > Aquarana > Aquarana catesbeiana. The sequence continues at coordinate 128,745,513 of NC_133324.1, read as the reverse complement.
ACGACCTCCCCCGTACTGCTTTCTTTGGGTACCTTTAAATACGCCATTACGCTCTTACTTTTACCCTGATTCTTTAGGTCTCCACACCCTCCCCATTTGAAGGATTAGTCTTATCTGGCCCCTCACAGAAAGGATTGACCTCAGACATATATAAAATTCTACTGACCGAGTTTCATTAGGGAAACATAGTTGTATGCGTAAACGGGAGGAACATCTTGGGGAGGAACTGTCTCCTGAACAATGGAGAACTATATGGTCCTGTGCATCTAAGAGCTCTACTCCATATTGATTGGAACTGCCCATGTCTTCAGCCTTATTGGCGCTCAGTACAGGGGCTTCTCCATCGGCTGTTTGAAGTAGATATTACCTTCCCCCCTAAGCTGTTTCTACTGGGTCTTCTCCCTTCTAAACTCCCTGGGCTAGCAAAAAAATTGGCCACACATATACTCACAGCAGCTAGGTGCCTAGTAGCCCTTCACTGGAAAAAGCAATATCCCCAAACACTTTCAGATCTCTCTGCCAGAATCAAAGATGTGGAGCTTATGGAGTCTGTGTTGGCCTGCTTGGAGGATCTGGTGGCTCAACATACGGTGATATGGGAGAGCTGGTATCGCCGGATGGATCCCCCTTTATTTACTTGAGCTTCCCCCTGCTTTATGCAGCAAATTTGTACAGAGCCCAGGAGCATGAGTCTAGCTGGTCGGATTGATTCTATTAAACACCCCCCCCCCCCTTTTTTTTCCCCCTTTTTCCGCTATCCTTGGATATGCAGACTATGCAATAATAAGACCATTACTATCCCAATAGTATGTTAAACTGTTGACCCACTTATAGCTACCACTTCTGTATTACATTCTCACCTTTGCAGAGCCGTATCTCAGCCTCCTTTTGTTAATCGGCTATGCTTCATGTATGGTATTTGCTGGACGCATCCGTGCTACTCACAGAAGTTTGTTGATTTTTTTTTTTTTTTATTTCTTTTCTCTCTGTATTGGTGTCTTGCATTTTTGTATTGAAATGTTCAAAACTAATCCCTCTCTGGCCAGTCCTATTCTTCTCTGCGAAATGCAAATGCAACATTGGATACAGTGCTAATATGGGGCAGATTGACAACAAGTTATAGGAGAGCTACAAGTCCTAGGTCTGGTCACTGACCTACAATACATTAAAAGAAAGATGTGCTCAAATCCCAATAACTTTTACATGTATATAATCCAGCAGGTGCTAAAGGGGTGTGACCACGTTAACACTAAAAATTCTGGATGAAGTAATCCTGCCCACCCGCCAGCCTGGTGTGTGAGTGTGTGTGTGTGTGTGAGATGTAAGACGGGGGAACTTCTCCACTGGTCTGTAATTAAACCCGCCCCTTCAAGACACACTCCCTCTGCCGTAGTTAAGAGGGACTGATGGGGCTATTCTATTACATGCCAGCCTCATAAAAAAGGTTGAACACATTTATTTGTTTATTTTACAAAAATAAAGGTGAATGGAGATATGTATTCTATAGGCTGTATTGCAATGGCCTTTTGGAGCAGTGTGTGCACAAATACTTTTTAATGCTGTTATTGGAGCATTGGCATCTTTTCCATGCCAGTAACCTGTTTCTTTTAGGCTTTCTTATTCCAATCTGTTGTATGTGTTTTTTTTTTTTTTATTCAGTTTCCAGTGAAGCACATAAGACAAACATAATACTATAACAATGTTACCCTTATTAGGCTAGGTTCTGTTTAATGCAGTCCTATGAGCTATTCTTGCTTTTTTTTTTTTTTTTTTTGCCATTTTAGATGCAGAGTTTACATGGCGGAGAAGAAGCGATCGCTGTATTAGACGAGTTAGAAGCAGATTATTATACTCATCAGCTTCAGCTATATGAAGTCCAGTTTGAGATTCTCAAATGTGAGGAGCTACTACTTACAGCTCAGCTAGAGAGCATCAAACGTCAGATGTCAGGTAAATTTCCTTTACATTACATGCTTTGTCTGTTCACTGAAATCTTTGAAACCCTGTATATTTATATATGAAAATCGATTCACAGTTACTTTAAAGTGGAACTATAGTGTGTGAATCAAATATTGCTTAGGGTGTTGGGTGAATTAAATCCTGTTGGCATGTGTGTGTTTACATCATCCTGAGCCTGTTGGTGAAGATGTCCAAAATTTCTGTATCCAAAGGACAACCAGACAAAGATGTCAGTGGCGACACCGGGGGATATTGTTGATGTTGCATCAAAAGGTCAAGCGGACCTTAGCTTGGCTTTGTCATATACATTGTACAAACCTTTTGTTCTAACAGTATTACCTACATTCCCCACAAGGCTTTAATCATATTTTGTAAAATTCAGAAATCAAGTCTTCTGTTTTCTGTTCCCCATGGTTTCAGGTTATAATACACATCCTAGGCACAGATCTCTCTCGCTCTTGCTCTCTCGCTCTCCGAGCATTTATATATGCCAGCCTTATAAGCTAACAAAGTGATTGTAAGGCTTAGTTTTTTAAAATAACAAACATGTCATACTTATCTCCACTGTGCAGTTCGTTTTGCACAGAGTGCCCTGATCCTCGGCTTCTGGGGTCCCACGGCGGTGTTGATAGCTCCTCCCCGCATCGTATAACCCCCTAGGAGAAGTGCTGTCCCGGGGAGTTACCGTGCGGGCCTCGCTCCCGAGTCTAGCATTCAGCGTCCATAGACGCCCAATGTAGGACTCGCGCCTGCGTCATTGGATTTGATTGACAGCAGCAGGAGCCAATGGCTGTGCCGCTATTAATCCAATCAAGAGCCGAGAACCCCGTGCAGAGAGGAAGAGCACGTCTCCGGCAGGGGAATACAGAACTCAGGTGAGTAAAACGGGGGGAGGGGGGATCTGGGGGGACGGTCAGTGACAGAAGTTTTTTTACCTTAATGCATAGGATGCATTAAGATGAAAAAACATGAGGGTTTACAACCCCTTTAAGCTGACCATACACTGCTTGAATTATAGCTTAAATTCCAAGGTGTGGTTGGCCCTGTCTGCACCATACAGCATAGAAAGATCTGAATGAAAACTCTAAGGAGACGGGTGAAAAATGGTCAGGCAAACAGTGACTGCAACCTAAGAGATGCAGTAACTGTTTTGGTATTGCTTTACTTGGAAGTGATTGGACACTGGAAAATAGCACATCTAAAACTCAGCCCTGCACGACCCCTCCTACTTCCAGCATGCCTTCCATTTTTTGCTAGTGTCTATGGGTGATGGATGGATCTTTCTCTGCTCTGAAAGACTGTTTCCTTTACTATTGAAATTGATCTTTTAGCAATTCTTTGTGGTGTCCTGCTGCTTAAACTGAAGGCTCTTTTCACAGCAGTATTCTGACCCGTTACCGTCCAGCTCACAGCGCTTTGGGGGCACTGTACCTAGACCCTACAGGATAGCAGAGAAGACCTGTAATGCTGCTAGCTAGCACAGGACCCCACAGGAAGCACATCATTGCAGCAGCTGGAGAGAGCTTGTTAGGGTGCTATACAGGTCCAGGACCATGGTCCACTGCAGTGGAGCCCAGACCATGAAGACTCCTGCAAGGGTTAGTCTGAGGATCTCCATTTTTGGATATCCAGATGGCCTGCTTTGGCAGAACAATTGGCAGACAGGCTGTCAGGCTGGATCCCGAAGTTCCAAACTTCAGCTGTGGATCTGATGCCCCACTTGGAATATCTGGTCATAGACTTGTACACAGCCCTGAGATGCAATATTTGTCTGTAGAAAAAGCTTCTGACCCTTCAGTCGAAGGTACAGGATGTGTGTTTTATGACTCGCCCCTTAGTTTGCTTCTGCATGAGGGTGTTGGCTTGATGGTGGGTCTCCTTCAAGGCAGTCCTGAAACAATGAATGTTCATTTGGGTGCTAAAATCAGAGAAGACCCTTTTCCCAGTGGTCTGAAAGATTCTGAGAATGTACGCCAACCTATTGCGCTAGTCAGGAGTCCTGGATTTCCTATTAGTTCATGGCACATGGGTCATCAGAGAAATCTCAGGAGCTCAAGGCAATTTCACTGTCCCTTTAGCCCAGACCCCCCCCCCCCCTCCAAAATCAACCATATGGCCTCTGTTCATAGGGATGCATGGACCATCTGATCAGATCCACCTGAAAACTGACAGGTGGACCTGATCAGATGGCCTGTGTGAAAGGGGCTTAGGCTCAGTTCATACTGCCTTGACTTGGGATCCAAATTCAAGTAGTGTGACATTTGAAATCCCATTTTAATCATTGATAACTGTCTTAATTAGCACTACTACTTGAAAAGGTTCCTGTACTACTTCAAGGCGACTTCTATCCGACTGGTGCCTATAGACTTTAATAGAAGTCTCCAAGTCGCATCCTTATCTATATTGCTGTGATTTGGATCCGATATTACAAGAAGATTACCCAGGCTTCCCCTGAAAGTTGCTTCAAATTTACATCAAGTAGTACTCAAGTCGCCAGCAATTCACCAGGAAGTTGCTTGGCAAAGTCGCACGACTTTCAGGTTGTGGCAGTGTGGACTGAGCCTCAGAGTCTCAAGGAGAGGTGATCTAATTTAATTTAGGAAACATTACAAGGACTTGTCCCATCATGCTCTTTAAATATATGTTACTTCAACTTGCTGGTTTAAATGAATCCTAAGGATTTGTTTAAGCAGATCAATTATTCTGTGTTTGAAATTCACCATTTAATTCAATGGTGACCATGTGGATGACAGTTCTGAGGCTGTTTTTGACTTGCTTTACATATCATTCCTTTAAACATAGCATGCCCTTTTGAGATGTGTTTGCATTGTAAGCATAGGTCAGGCTTAGCCTTTTTGCATTGAAAAGCACAGGTTTTAGTACTATGTTCAAAGGCAGCATTGTACAACAATTTTCATGTACAACTTTGCCCTTGAGGCATAGTTAAATGTTAGTTCAAAGGACAGGTAATGTTTCAAGACGTGGAAGGATTAAACCTTCTATTTTAGCGACAAAACACCTGCTTACATCTCCTAATTATAGGATAGCAGGCATTCTCTAGTGCGTGTAATGGCAACAAATGGTAGATGCTTCCATTGATATCTGGAAGCCTTCTAAAGGATTTTTGAAAGACTTCACAATGAATTGTAAACACTTGTGAACAGTCATGGTTCCTGTCGGCCTACCTTAAGCCTCGTACACGCTGTCCGAAAATCAGACGACAGATCATCCGTTTTTTTTTTTTTGCATGCTAGTTGCATATCGAAGATGAAGCGTTTACTAAACTTACTAAAATTCTCGTACCACAGAATAAAAATTCGGAAGTGATGTCCTGTGTTGTAGTGTATTTGTATTGTATTTGCGAACAACAGCTGTACTGACTGATTTAACGATAATCGCATGATCTGGTATCGTACAAGAAAAATTTCTGTGCTTGTCCGATCGGATAATATCGGATGAACTGTCATGATCGGCTCTCGAAATCTCTGTACCAACGATCCGATTTATCGTGCGATTGCTTCAAAAGCTGTATTTTTCATACAATTAGCTGTGTGTTCTCTAGGCAAGACTTTTTTTTCTTTTAATTATTATTATTTTAGTTTTGCATACAGTGAAGAGGGTTAGATCTTCTGTCATGTTTATATAGCTTTCTTTCTCTTTTTATTGCTCCTAACCTTAAAGTGGCTGTAAATCCTTAAAAATAATTTTCACAGGGTTTCACTTTTTCCCTATTTTGTTATGTTACAGCCTTATTCCAAAATGGATTTAAATTCATTATTTTTCTCAAAATTTTACAAACAATACCCCATAATGAGAACCTGAAAGAAGTTTGTTTTGAAATCCATGCAAATTTAAGAAAATAAAAAATGAAAAAAAAAATCCCATATACATACCGTATATACTCGAGTATAAGTCGAGTTTTTCAGCACATTTTTTTGTGCTGAAAGTGCCCCCCTCGACTTATACTCGAGTCAAGCATTTTTCTGCAGCAAAAAAATTCATTTTCCGAGCCGAATTTGGGGCCCCGTATCTCAGGGCCACTTGGAGCTAGGAACCCCAAATTTGGTGTGCAAACAAAGTGGACCTGGTACCATAACATATCTAAAGCTGGGGTTCCTAGCACTAAGTGGCCCCGAGATACGGGCCCCCAAATTAGGTTTGGAAAATGTCATTCTCTGCTGCAGAAAAGTGCTTCACATTTTCTAAACCGATTTTTGGGGCCCTGTATCTCAGGCCACTTGGTGCTAGAAATCCAAGCTTTGGATATTTTATGGTGCTAGTTCCACTGGGTTTGCACATCAAATTTGGGGTTCCTAGCACTAAGTGGCCCCGAGATACGGGGCCCCAAAGTCGGTCAACTGTGTCCATCTGCAGCAATGTCATTTCGGGACACTTTGGGTTCAGAGACCCCAAATTTTGGCTGCAGCTAGGGGGCATCTAGGAACACTTAACTACCGAGTTTGAAGTTCGGGGGACCTATGGCTGCAAATGGGCACAGTGAGGCATGCAAATGGGCACAGTGAAGCTGCAAATGGACATTGTTGACCCTCTTTTCCACTTACAGTAGCTGTGCATTTCTCACCCTCGTCTTATACTCGGGTCAATATGTTTTTCCCATTTTTTGTGGTAAATTAGGGCCTCGACTTATACTCGGAACGACTTATACTCAAGTATATACGGTAAGTATTCACAGCCTTTGCCATGACACTCAAAATAAACTCAGGTGCATCCTGTTTCCACTGATCATCCTTGAGATGTTTCTACAACTTGATTGGAGTCCACCTGTGCTAAATTCAGTTAATTGGACATGATTTGAAAGGTACCTACCTGTCTGTATAAGGTCCCACAGTTAACAGTGCATGTCCGAGCACAAACCAAGCCATTAAGTCCAAGAAATAGACTGTAGACCTCTGAGACAGGTCTGTTTCAAGGCACAGATCCGGGGAAGGGTCCATTTCTGCAGCATTGAAGGTTCCAATGAGCACAGTGGCCTCCATCATCCGTAAATAGAAGAAGTTTGGAACCACCAGGACTCTTCCTAGAGCGGGCCGCCAAGCTGAGCGATTGGTGGAGAAGGGCCTTAGGCAGGGGGGTGACCAAGAACCCAATAGTCACTCTGACAGAGCTCCAGTGTTTCTCTGTGCAGAGAGGAGGACCTTCCAGAAGAACACCCTTCTCTGCAGCACTCCACCAATCTGGCCTGTATGGTAGACTCGCCAGATGTAAGCCACTCCCCAGTAAAAAGGCATACGACAACCTGTCTGGTGTTTGCCAAAAGGCACCTGAAGGACTCTCCGAACATGAGAAACAAAATTCTCAGGTCTGATGAAACAAAGAATGAACTCTTTGGCCTGAATGGCAAGCGTCATGTCTGGAGGAAACTAGGCATCGCTCATCACCTGGCCAATACCATCCCTACAGTGAAGGATGGTGGTGGCAGCATCATGCTGTGGGGATGTTTTTCAGTGACAGGAACTGGGAGACTATTCCGGATTGGGGAAAAGATGAATGCAGCAATGTACAGAGACATCCTTGATGAAAACCTGCTCCAGAGCACTCTGGACCTCAGATTTGGACGAAGGTTCATTTTCAAACAGGACAACGACCCTAAGCACATAGCTAAGATAACAAAGAAGTGGCTACAGGACAACTCTGTGAATGTCCTTGAATGTACTTGAACCCGATTGAACATCTCTGGAGATATCTGAAAATGGCTGTGCACAAACGCTTCCCATCCAACCTGATGGAGCTTTGAGAGGTCCTGCAAAGAAGAATGGGAGAAACTGCCCAAAAAATAGGTGTGCCAAGCACATAGCATCATACTCAAAAAAGACTTGAGGCTGTAATTGGTGCCAAAGTTGCTTCAATAAAGTATTGAGCAAAGGCTGAGAATACTTATGTACATTGTGATTTTTTTTTTTTTTTTTGCGTTTTTTTATTTTTAATAAATTTGCACAGATTTCAAGCAAACTTCTTTCACGTTGTCATTATGGGGTATTGTTTGTGAATTTAATCCATTTTGGAATAAGGCTGTAACATAACGAAATGTGGAAAGAATGGAGCACCGAGAATACGTCCAGATGAACTGTAAATCCTCCTACATAAGTTGTACCTGTCTATCTGCAATCTTCTCTTCGCTACATCCATTCAAAGCGTTAAATATTTAAAGCTTGTCTGAGAGTTCGGGAAAGAGGTGGCGGAGAGCTGAAGTCGCACACTGCAAGGCTCAATGAAGAGAACTGATTGGAGGGAAGGGACACACCCCTCTTCACACAGTGCACAGGAACAAAGCTGAGGTTGTCAATCAGCTGCAGGTCCTTCTCTTGTCTCCTTTTGCACTTAGTGCTCTTAAGTACAAGTACAAGTACACATTATAGAGGGATATGCTTTGTTCATATTTCATGTCTGAGGTTTACAACCCCTTTAACGATCAGACAGTGCTGTACTAAAATCTTGATGCAGCTCAAACAATTCTTGTTTGATTTTTATTTGTATTTTTTTATGCTTTTATACTTTTTCAATTAAAAATTCCTGTATTGTAAAAAATAAAATCTTGGTGCAGCATTGTCAGATGCCCCAAAATTATTAGCCTTTCTATAAACTTTTGTGGACTGCAACCCCTTCAATGTTATGTCCTAACACTCCTGTCCTAGGGTTAACACTGCTTCTCTCTAAAGGAAAGGGGTGAGATTTATGTTGTAGAGCATTCCTCAGCGTCTTTTCTACACAGTGTGCTTTTTTGATGAGTGTTCAGACATTTCTTTCCTGACCTATCATGTCAAAGCGCAACTACACTGCATCTGGGCACCACAAACCAAAAGTGCAGTTTCATTCCTTTTTTTTTTTTTTTTTTTTAAAGCGAATCTCCACCCTCAAATTAAAATTCCCTCCTCCTCTCTGCTACATGTGACCAAGAAGAAAACTATGGTTACATTCAAGGCATGCCCACTACAGTCGCTCTCAACTGTTTAAGCCATTAAATGGTTGGTGTCGTATTTGGTCGCATGTGCAGCATTATGGCAACTGCAGATCAAGCTGAGGCTAAGATGGCTGCTTCCTTGGCTGTAAATGATAGGAGGGTTTAGTTTTGTTTAAAGTGGTGTTCCGGCCAAAATTATACTTTTTTTAAAAAAAATACCCCTATAATACACAAGCTTAATGTATTCTAGTAAAGTTAGTCTGTAAACTAAGGTCTGTTTTGTTAGTTTATAGCAGTAGTTTGTTATTTTATAAACTTACAGCAGGCCGTGGCCATCTTAAGTCTGGGCATCTGAAGCCAGACTGTATTTCTTCCTGGATCTCATCCTTGCAGATCGCACACATGCTCAGTGCAGCACAAGCAGTGTAATAGGTTTCAAGTCAGGTTTCCACAGCAACGGCAGTGTCAGAGGAAGTTGCCGCCCCTTCCCAGAAGGCATTGCAAACAGGAAATGATGCGATGGGCCACGGCCAGGGAGGAGGAAGTGAAAAATGAATACAGCAAATATACAGTAAGTGCTGAGAAAATTTTTTTTAAAATATCCAATTCGTTTACAGTGCACAGTTTAGTGAGAGATGCTGAAGCGTTGTAAAAGTGGGTGGAACTCCACTTTAAGTAGCACCGCATTTTTATTTTTTTATATATATTTTTTTTATTTCAGTTAAATGGTGGTTAACCTTTTGCTAGAAGCATCTTTTTGAATGAGGAAAAAACAAACTTTGCTATATAAATTGAACTTTACTGGCAGAATACAGCTATTGTTGCTAAGGATCATCCTCTGTTATTAGTCTATAAAATATCAAACAAGAAAGATAAAATGGGGTGTCAGTTATTTGATTAGCGTGACTCCCTTGTGTCTAATTATATCACCCTACATTTCAGAATCATTTTTAATGACAGCCTAGCCTTACAGTAAGAATGAGTCATGGCTTCTATTTAAATGAACGCATACAGCATTCCAGTGTTTTGACAGATATGTTCTGCAAGTTTTTATTGTTATCATAAAGGTCAGATAAAACTGTACATTTTGTGTAAGCCAGCTCTTTGATTTTGTTTTCTGGATTTGAATGTAAATGGAGAGTGCTTCTTGTTTTATGTGTAGATGACTATGTTTAAATCTATTAAAGATGTATCATATAGTCTTATAGTTTCTTAAAGAAAACGCATTGCCTAAAATGTTTCTAGCTAAAGAAACATGATTGTCAAAAGTTAGTTTATGTAAAAATCTGTCACCTATCTTTTCAGCTTATAATAGTCCATTCATTCTCAGTTTAATCCTCATCTTAGTAAGGAAAGGGATGGTTGGCACTCAGGATGACTGCCAAAAAAATTAGTATGTATTAAGTAAACCTGTACAATGCTGTAAATCAGCCTATGCATTTCGGACGTTAGTCCTTAGCCATGACTAAGGACTAACATCTGAAACACGTAGGCTATTTTAGAGCATTGTACAGGCTTACTTAACCACTTGCCGACCGCCGATATACGTCCTCACTTTGAGGACGGATATCGTTGTTATAGCAGCAGCTGACCGACGGCCGAACATGGGGATACTATAACCCCGGTATCCCCATGTTCGGCCGTCGGTCAGCTACAAGATAAAAGTGGTCTCTGCGGCGGTTTCGCCGCAAGATCACTTTTATCAGTGGCAGGAGAGGGGCCCCCCTCCTGCCGCCTTCGGAGCCCTCCGCCGCTTACCAGAGCCGTCGGCAGCGGCGGAGGCGATCCAGTCCTCTCGGTGGCTGTACATGGAGATGAGTGAGGGGAAGATGGCACCCACCCATCTCCATGACACTGCACCTCAAAACGTCACTTCCGCCCATAGCTCTTAAAGGGCCATTTTTTTAAATCCTTTTTTTTAAAAGACAATTATTTTTTTTTAATTGCATTTTAGTGTAAATATGAGATCTGAGGTCTTTTTGACCCCAGATCTCATATTTAAGAGGTCCTGTCATGCTTTTTTTCTATTACAAGGGATGTTTACATTCCTTGTAACAGGAATAAAGCTCCATGCACACTGAAGCTGATAAACTGCAGTTTATTGGAGTTTGGGCGTTTTTTTTTTTTTTTTAAAGCCCATAAACTCCGCTCTATGTTAGCCTATGTGTCTATGCACACATGGACGTTTTTTAGCTTTAATGAGCAGTGGAGTTTATGGGCTTTTTTCTGAACGTCAGAAATTCGCGTTCAAGAGCAGTACTGGAAACGCCAGACATCGGTAAAAGGTGTTAAACAAGGGTTAACGCTGTAAAAAGACCGTTAAGCCTCCTTCGGCATTTCCCTGCCTCTATTCAAAGTCAGTGGTTCCCTATGGGAGCCCATTGATTTGAATAGAAGTCGCACTGCAAGTCGGATCATCATGATCCGACTTACGGTGCGACTTGTGTGCTGAGGATGAAGGGGAACTCTCGCCAAAATGAAAAAAAATTGGCATGGGGTTCCCCCCTCAGACAATACCAGACCCTTCGGTATGGTATGGATTTCAAGGGGAACCCCCTTCACCGAAAAAACGCCATGGGGGCCCCTCCAAAATCCATACCAAACCCTTATCCGAGCACGCAGCCCGGCCGGTCCCCATGTTGATGAGGACAAGGGCCTCTTCCCGACAACCCTGGCCGTTGGTTGTCGGGGTCTGCGGGAGGCTTATCAGAATCTGGGAGCCCCCAGATCCCGTCCCCCCACCTATGTGAATGAGTATGGGGTACATCGTACCCCTACCCATTCACCTGGTGAAAAAAAGTGTCAAAAATAAAACACACTACACAGGTTTTTAAAGTAGTTTATTAGTCAGCTCCGGGGGTCTCTTCCGACTTCGAGGGTCTCTTCTTTCTTCTCTGCGGTCTCCGGCCTCTTCTCCCGGTCTCCGGTTCTTCTGCCGGGCTCCTCTGCTATCTTCTGCTCTTTTGCCGCTCTTTTGCTAGCGGTGGCCTGGTCTTCTAGGTCGCCTTCTCCCCTCTGGTCTTCTTCCGATATTGACACGACGCTCTCTCCCGCTACAATGCCGGGTGAGCGGTTTGCAACGACTTATATTGGCATGGGGCGTGGTCACCGGGTGATGTAATCCGGTGACCCCGCCCCTTATGACGTCACAGTCCCGGTGCATGATGGTGCAGATGCTGTGGCTGTTTGGGTATTCAGATAGCCGCAGGTCTAGTGGCTGTATGGACATTACAGCTTGCAGGGGAAATTCCCCCACCCATGTGTTTACATGCAGACCAGACCTTGGTGTTGCTTATATTTATATAAAACTGCTCAATTTAATACTTGCACCACATTTACTAAGTAATACAGTTAATAAAAAAAAAAAGTTGCAACATTCTGTTTTAAGGAAATGTACACTGATTATTTTCCCTTGTTTGTCCAGTTTGCTACAGCACTGGAACAAAGTCTTTTCCTAAAGTACACAAAGAAATTGGGAAACGTTTCTTCATTATTTTTTTTTGTTTAGAAATCTTTTTATTTGAATTTTCGATGATGATACAAGCGGAAAAAATATACGGTAGCCAGGCGGTGCATCCTATACAGGGGTGTGCCAACCTGCATAAAGAATAGAAAATACAGGCAACAAGTGCCAATAAAATAAAAAAAATCAAACTAAACCACTTAGAAAACATAGCTTGTGTGAATATGTGGCTCCTACTGAGGAAAAAAAAAAAATCGGATACTCTATATCAGGGGGTTCCAAACTTTGGCCCTCCAGTTGTTCAGGAACTACAATTCCCATCATGCTCAGTCAGTTCTGTAAATGTCAGTTTTACAATGCCTCATGGGACCCTGTTTGTGGGGTGATCTGTAACAGCTATCTGTGTAAAATCATCCTCACACAGAGAGCTGTCACTGATCTGCAGACCCCCCCCCCCCAACTGAGCTTGGCGAGGAGAACTGTCACAGTCCCTGTTTACATTGTGACGGCTGTGATTGGACACAACCGTCACGTGATCGGGAGGGCCAATCACAGCGCCCATATCCCGATCTCTGCTCACCTGGATTCTGTGATTATAATGATTTTCATTTTTTGTATAAGCCTAAATCACACCTCAAAAGTATCAATACTCGGTACTGGCGAGTACTTGACCAAAAGTATCAGTACTCATCTGTAAAAAAAAAAAAATTGGTATCAGTGCAGCCCTAGTATACATTTATAAAGGATGATAGTTATCAATTAGTTGTCAATAACTTTTAGCTACTATTCAAACTAAGAAAAGAGCTGTTTGCAAAATAACCCCTTCCTTTTTATTATCTTTGTTTCCGCAGAGAAAAGAGATGAAGTTGTCTATTATGATACATATGAAAGCATGGAGGCAATGCTTGCAACGGAAGACATGGCAGCTTCTATCCATTTACAAAGAGAAGAACTGCTTAAACTTCAGCAGAAAGTTCGGCAGCTTGAAGCAAAACGTGGCAGAATTTCAGCCAAGAAAGCCTACCTCAGAAACAAAAAGGTGCCGTTACTAAAATATGCGATTCTAGTTCTTGCCTTTCTCATGTAACCTTTCTGTAAATGACATTATCAGCAGCAGAATGTAACCAAAAAAAAAATTAAGACCTTTTACAAACAAGCAAGCCTGGGGTTTATCCACACAGTTTAAAGCAACAGGTTCACTTTAATGTAGCCTTTCCCTTCATACCCCCCCACTGCTTATTTCAGCTTCTGGGAGCAAACACATGTCCTGTGTAAGTTACAAGTCATTAGAGTCATCGATTACACAAGGCTACCTCCATGGGACTGTGCCACTTGGCCCAGGAAGTTTCATATATGGACACAGGGAACACAGGAAAGGTAAGTATATGCTGGGAATATATTGGCGGGCAGAGTTAAAGAACTGTCAATTAAGTGCCACTCATGGCCATCATCGGTATTGTATAGATAGGAAACCAGGCAGAGAACGATATCTGACTGTACAGGCCACACAAGGAGTAAACAATTTGTAATAAAATTATACAATTTATTAATAAAGATTAAAAGAATTCATATAATGTGAATATTATTTGTTTAAAAACAATACTAGTGCTGACAGAATTCATTGTGTATATTCATACACCAAGAGACAATGCTGATAAATTAAGTCCTCATATGCTGATGCGATGCACCTGACTTTGTTTCATCAGGGCCTATGAAGACAATACAGCACTTATCTACAAAAAGGCAATAACATTATACAGTATTCGTATATCAATGTTCAATACATTCATGTAATCACTACGTGGCACCCACCCCAGGCACAAGGAGACACCAGCACCATCACTCCCCGGGCGCCGCTGGAGCATCAAGGATGAGTGCTGTATTGTCTTCATAGGCCCTGATGAAGCAAAGTCTGACGAAACGCATCGGAATATGAAGATTTATATCCTTTATCAGCATTGTCTCTTGGCGTATGAATATACACAATGAATTCTATCAGCACTAGTATTGTTTTTGATAAATAATATTCACATTGTATGAATCCTTTTAATCTTTGTTATTAATAAATTGTATGTTTTTATTACAAATTGTTTACTCCTTGTGTGGCCTATACAGTCCGATATCGTTATCTGCCTGGTTTCCCAGTGCAAGAACTGTTGGTGTACCCAAAACCCGTTTTGCCTTTATTGGCATATTTTTTACTTCTTTCCTGTCTTTTTTTTTATTTTTTCTTTCAGGAGATCTGTATTGCCAAACATACAGAGAAGATACAGCAACAATTTCATAGTGACGAGGAATATGGAGCACATGCTGCACAGCTAGTATGTTTAAACTGTATATTTCACATGCAGGCATTTGATTTCTACAGACTTGGTTATTTTTACACACAAAGAAATATATACTGGATATCACCACCACAAAACAATGAAGCTTTTTAGATGACCATTTACCATTTGGTATTTGCAAGTGTTGCAGAAATGTTGCTGTGTAGGTGAGAACTATAAAAGCAAATATTGTGACATTAGAGGCTCAGTTGATGGCCTAAAGAGAAGACCAATATGAAAACATTGCTTACAACTTAAAGTGGAGGGCCACCCTGAAAAAAAAAAATCACCAAAAACCCTAAAAAAAATAAAAAAAAAACATTTGAAAAAAAATGTAAAGTTACCTAAACCCTTGTTGCTAGGCATTCTTCCTAATCTGCCTCGGTGAGCAGCCCCGTTGTCTTCTGGGAACTGTGTGTGTTCCCAGAACACCACGGGGCCATTCACAGAACGGAGCGCGGCGCGGGCATGCGCAGTAGGAAACTGGCAGTGAAACCGCAAGGCTCCACTGCCTGTTTCCCTTACTTAGGATGGCGGTGCCGAGAGCCGAGGGACGGGTCAGCCTCGGGCGGCCGACATTGCGGGCACCCAAGACAGGTAAGTACTTATTTAAAGTCAGCAGCTACAGTGTTAGTAGCTGCTGACTTTAAATTTTTTTTTTTTTTTTTTTTTTGACGGAATCCCGCTTTAAGATATGGCTGTGCTAAATTGTGCCCTTTTAGTGAAGTTGTACATCCTTTATATGCACACTGCTCAGTAAAATATTTACCTTCTTCCCAGATCGTCACTGATCACCTCTATGATTTAGAAGGCCGGAAGCGACTTCCAGCAGTTTAGGGCAGATGTAAATACTGCCTTTCCTTTTTTTTTTTTTTTTTTTTTTACTTCTTTTATTTTTTTCTTGTTTGTTTGAAAAGCAACATATCAATTTTTTTAATGACTACTTATTTGTTGTGATGGCAATAAAAGTGATCTAAAAAGTTTTTTTTAAAGGGGCAGTTTAAAAATAAATTTTTAAAAAATGAAAGCGCCCTTGTCCCCCCTGTGCTCATGTGCCGAGGTGAACGCATACGTAGGTCGCGCTCGCATATGTAAACTATGTTCATACAACACATGTGAGGTATCAATGTGAATGTCATAGCAAGGGCAATAATTGTAGCTCTAGACCTCCTTTGTAACTCCAAACTGTAAACCTTTTTAAAGCGTCACCTATGGAGATTTTTTAAGTATCGTCGTTTTCTTGTCATTCCACAAGCGTACACAATTTTAAAGCATGATATATCTGCTTGGCATAACATCTTTTATATTTTACCAAAAAATTGGGTTATATCTTTTTTTTTTGCATTAAATTTTTTTTTAAAATAGTGTTTTAAAAAAAAAAAAACGCTGCACAAATACCATTTGACATAAAAAAAAAAAAAAAAAAAACGACCACCATTTTATTCAGTAGGGTCTCTGCTTAAGTTTCTAGGTTCTAAGTAATTCTCTAGCAATAAATAGAGATTTTTACTTGTAAACAAAAAGTCTCAGAAAAGGCTTGTCTTAAAGTGGTTGTGGTAGCTACATTTGTTTCCTTTTTTATTTTCCTTACTTTTCCTTTTTGATCTAGCCAGTAACACGCTTTTTGTCTGTCACTTAGTACATTTCACATAAATGTAAAAAAAAAAAAAAAAAAAAAAAGAGTTGTGTGATGCGATAAAATGAGCATCATACCACTCCCTGCCGCATGGAACTGCAGCCCAAAATGGCTGCTGCCTGCACACTAATCCATTGCAGTTTAGTGTGCAGGCTAGAGTGAATGGGCCCTAAAAGCTGACCATTGTAAGCACCCTGTCCGTGTTAAAGTGGTTCTAATGCCTAAACATTTTTACCTTTTAATACATACCTTGCATTAAGGTATAAAGCGTTTAGGCATCAGCATCCCCCCCTCCATTCTTTCTTACCTGAGCCTTCATTCAATCTAGTGCAGTGCACGTCTGCAGCTCTTCTCTCCCCTCATTTCTGGGTCTCACTGGCTTTGCCAATGGCTGCTGGTGCTGTCAATTAAAGCCAGTGATGCGGGGGGGGGGGGGGGCTGCGGAGCTGAGTCCCGCTGTCTGCATCAATGGATACAGCAGCGGGACTCGGGAGCGAGCACGCACGGATGCCCTTTCCCTTTCCATGGGGGCACTGGACAGAGAGGGGGGACCCAAGAAGAGGAGGTTCACAGCCACTCTGTGCCATTCCATGGCACAGAGCAGGTAAATATAGACATAGGTTTTTTTTATTTACCTTTTACCATCTCTTTAAATAGTTTGTGTCGACTTCTAACTTCCACTTTTGCTGGACAGCTTGGTCTGCTAATGGAAGTTGAAAATTAACAGACCTCCTGGCCAGATCACCAAGTGAAAATAATGGAAAAAAAAGCCTAAAAAGGAAACTAATACAGTCGAATTGGCAATATAATAAAAACATTTTTGGGGTTTAATACTGCATCAAATCACTTGGTGGAATAAGATTAGATTTGCCATGGAGCTTTACATGCAGTCTTCTTTCTCTTAAATGTTGTCATGCCTGGATTTTAATGACTGTTCTTACGGCTGGTTTTGATAATTATGTTTGCATTGCATTGTGTGTTTTCAGAAACGTGACAAACAGCAAGATGAGGAAGAACAAAAGAGCACTTGGGTTAGTCAGGAGCGACAAAAGACCTTGGATAGACTCCGCACTTTTAAACAGGTTGGTGGCAAATTAGGACAGTGCTGTGGTAGCTTTATATTGCCAGCAGCAATTGTACTTTTGTGAAAGTTTGGAGTAAGTAAAATCAGTTTGATGCAATTTATGGAATGTTATATTTCCCAATGGGTTTTATTACCATTGACCTCACTGAGTCTTATTTTTTTTTTTTTTTATATACATAGCGTCATCCTGGGCAAGTAATATTGAAGTCAACAAGATTTCGTTTGACTCCAGGCAGAAGGAAACCCACAGCAAAAACTACCCCAAGCCTTCATGAACCGCAATCCCTCTCTGTCAGTATTCAGACACAAGGAATACCTGATGTGGAAACGCTAGAAGTGTTACAGCCATTGGATGTTTATACAATCTATAAACAACCACAGCTTGAAGATAATTCCTTACCTCCTGACGCAGTTAGCTCTCAACTTCCTGAAACAGCTTCTCTTCCCACTTTCAGCAGTGAAAAACTTGAACTTAATACTGTACAACCCCAGTCTCTGCCTGTGTTCTCTGCTCCACCTCCCCCTCCACCGCCACCACCTCCACCTCCACCTTCTTTAAAAGAGGAGACAGAACCTTTAGATGTCAGAGTTATACATGTCAAGAAGGAGCCGGAGGACACTGCACCTCCAACACCTGCAGGCGCCCCCTTAACCCAAATATTTGACAGCAGTCAACTTGTCAGTGCCAGAAAAAAGTTGAAGAAAACTGGAGCTCTTGAAGGCCTGCAGCAAAGAAGAGGTAGTGTTTTATTTCCAGAATACTGATTTGGTTGTGGTATTGTATTTATCTCTAACTGAAATGAAGAGCTAGTTAAATGTGATTCTGTCATGAAGGCTGCCATTGCTCTATCAAAAATATGCAGGGTGGGTTCATTCCATATACAACAAGTTCTCTGTTGCCATCCCTACTCAAATATCTGCTAGAAACCCCTAGATCATCCCAAGAGATAGAGGGGGAAAATGGAACACTAATTGTACCAACACAGACAGCAATCACATGTGAAATAAAACAAAATGAGTTTTATTGCAAAAGTTAAAAAGCCAAAGACATAAATGTGTTATGACCATCACCTACTGTAAACAACAAAATATATATGGGCCCATATACTTTATTGTAAACGTATGGTGAATTGATTATCAACGCTTTTTGCAATCACATCATTTCCTCAGGATTCATGCCAATGTGTGCATTTAGTGTCATTGGTGGTACACTTTCATAGAAACGGATCAGATAAATACATAATATAAAGAGTAATCAGACAAACACATGATGAATGAAAACCTAACCCCCGAATCAGAAAAGCATGCAGAGGAGGGGGCATGGGATCCTTTGCCATTGCTGACCTTTCCTTTGGGAATGTTGGTTTCCTGGCTGTCATGATAATGTGATGACTTAAAGTGATTGTAAACAAATTCTTTTTTTGTAAATCACAAACTGGTTTATATTTACCATGTCCATACAATTGAATTGCACAGAACAGCCCTAATGCTCCTCTTTTCGGGTCCCCACCAGCATTCCTTGCTCCTTCTCTTCTTGGTGTGCCCCCATAGCAAGCCACTACGGGCTCACTCCCAAGTCCCGTTATCTGCGTATAAAGACACAGCACAACTCGGGGCCCCATCCCCACACACACACCTCCCGGTCCCCTGTCACAGGATGTGCCTGACAGCAGCAGGAGCCAGTGGCTCCAACCACCTCAGGACAGCCTGTGAGAGTGGGGAGAGCCACTACAGACAGGCACAGCGTCGGATTGAGGTAAGTAAAATGGGGAGTTGAGGGGGCATACTGCCACCTAAAAATTTTTTACCCTAATGCAAGGAATCTGATTGCTCTTACTTATGTGCCCTTTTATCTTCCACCTTAGGCTGAGTTCACACTGGCATTAAGAGCAGGCATTTGAGAGGCGTTAAAAAGATCCCTCAAACACCTATGCACAAGATACAATAGACAGCACATAGTGCTGTTCGCCCTAAGCGTTCACGTCGGATGGCTTCAGAATTGAAGCCTCATGTCGAGTCAGGAGGCGTTTGAAGCCTTTCAGCACCTCCCATTCAAGTCTATGGTAACGCCTCGCAAATGCTCTGGCAGGCAGTTGCGGGCCATTAAGATTAGTTAATTTACTGTAATGCAATAGGTGCTTGTGGAGCAGTTTTACCTCTTCAAACGCTTCAAAACTGCCCATAGGGCGTTTGGGAAACATTTTTAACTCATTAATGCTTGTAAAATGCCTGTCTACTCTGCCCATACTAAAGCTCATTGACGCCTGTCTGACGTTCATACTAACGCTATACAAGCGCTTTAGAGGGTTTGTTGCGCGTTAAAAATTTAGTCAAGTGTGCACAAGCCCAAAGAGTCACGAGATAATGTGATGTGACACATGCTGACACACTAGCAGCTAGATGCACATTTGCACTCGAGTCTGGAGCACTTTTGCTTCCTCCTCCTCCCACTGCCAGCTTATAGCTCCTCCCTATTGGGAGTGCAGAGCGCCACTGCATGGCACCAACCATCCATCCTAAAAGGACAAGCAATATGTGAAACAAAAGCCACTGATGGAAAAAAAAGGTAAACTTCATTCCTCAGTGAGGGGAAAAAAAAGGCAGAGGGAGAAAGGAAAGTCTGGGGAGCACCCATCTTCAAAATGGGCCTCCACTTGGGAAACTCCTGAAGGAGAAAATACATATTAAAACATATACATAATGCAAAAGGATATGTAACTATACATATTATATAGAACCTCATATTTATACTAAAGTAAATAGGAAATGCATATATAGAATAATTATACAGAAAAAAAATCTAAAATCTTAAATGTCCACTTGATTCAAATGTATAATAGATGAAGAAAACATATAAAATGTGGAGAATAACAGTTTATATACCATTTATATTCTCATTGTACTAATAACTTCTCAAGATCTCCACCTCTTTTTGGTATAGCGATATGCTCTAACATGAAAAATGTATCTTTGTTAGGGTCATGGTAATAGGCAAAGTGACAAGCTATTGGAGAATGTAAATCTTCATCCTTTCTATCTAAAACATAGTCATGTATTCTTCAGTGTAGTTCCCTTTTTGTTTTACATACAATACAGTATCTCACAAAAATGAGTACACCCCTCACATGTATGTAAATATTTTATTATATCTTTTCATGTGACAACACTGAAGAAATTACACTTTGCTACAATGTAAAGTAGTGAGTGTACAGCTTGTGTAACAGTGTAAATTTTCTGTCCCCTCAAAATTACTCAACACACAGCCATTATTGTCTAAACCGCTGGCAACAAAAGTGAGTACACCCCTAAGTGAAAATGTCAAAACTGGGCCCAAAGTGTCAAATGTTTTGTGTGGTCACCATTATTTTCCAGCACTGCCTTAACCCTCTTGGGCATGGAGTTTCCCAGAGCTTCACAGGTTGCCACTGGAGTCCTCTTCCACTCCTGCATGATGACATCACGAAGCTGGTGGATGTTAGAGACCTTGCGCTCCTCCACCTTTCTTTTGAGGATGCCCCACAGATGCTCAATAGGGTTTAGGTCTGGAGACATGCTTGGCCAGTCCATTACCTTTACCCTCGTCTTCTTTAGCAAGGCATTAGTTGTCTTGGAGATGTGTTTGGGGTCGTTATCATGTTGGAATACTGCCCTGCGGCCCAGTCTATGAAGGGAGGGGATCATGCTCTGCTTCAGTATGTCACAGTACATGTTGACATTCATGGTTCCCTCCAATGAACTGTAGCTCCCTAGTTTTGGCAGCACTCATGCAGCCCCAGATCATGACACTCCCACTGGCATGCTTGACTGTAGGCAAGACACACTTGTCTTTGTACTCCTCACCTGGTTGCCACCACACACGCTTGACACCATCTGTGCCAAATACATTTATCTTGGTCTCATCAGACCACGGGACACGGTTCCAGTAATCCATGTCCTTAGTCTGCTTGTCTTCAGCAAACTGCTTTCTTTTTGCATCATCTTTAGAAGAGGCTTCCTTCTGGGGGGGCAGCCATGCAGACCAATTTGATGCAGTGTGCGGCGTATGGTCTGAGCACTGACAGGCTGCCCCCACCCCTTCAATCTCTGCAGCAATGCTGGCATCACTCATACGTCTTTTTCCCAAAGACAACCTCTGGATATGATGCTGAGCACGTGTCCTCAACTTCTTTTGTCGACCATGGTGAGGTCTGTTCTGAGTGGATCCTGTCCTGTTAAACCGCTGTATGGTCTTGGCCACAGTGCTGCAGCTCAGTTTCTGGGTCTTGGCAATCTTCTTATAACCAAGGCCATCTTTATGTAGAGCAACAATTCTTTTTTTCAGATCCTCAGAGTTCTGTGCCATGAGGTGCCATGTTGAACTTTGAGTGACCAGTATGAGAGCAATAACACCAAATGTAACCACTTGCCGACCCGCCGCCATCACACAGGCTCTCCTGCGCAAATCGACCCGGTGATGCACACCCGCTGCGGGAGTGTGCCCACAGGTCGGGCGGACTCTGTCCGCCGGCTACCCGCGATCGCCTAGTACAGAGGCAGAACAGAGATCTGCCTTTGTAAACAAGCGGATCCCCGTTCTGACATCGGACATGACAGAGATCTACTGTTCCCAGTCATCGGGAACAGTGATCTGTCATGTCCCTGGCAGCCCATCCCCTTACAGTTAGAACACACCTAGGTAAGACACTTAACCCCTTGATCGCCCTCTAGAGTTAACCCCTTCCCTGCCAGTGTCATTTTTACATTGATCACTGCATTTTTATAGCACAGATCAATGTAATAACATCACTGGTCCGCAAAAAGTGTAATTTTGGGTCAGATTTGTCTGCTGCAATGTCGCAGTCCCGCTAAAAATCGCAGATCACCACCATTACTAGTAAAAACAATAAAAAATAAATCCCTAAATCTATCCCATAGTTTGTAGACGCGATAACTTTTGTGCAAACCAATCAATATACACCTATTGCGAATCATGTTTTAGTTTTTTTGGGGTTTTTTTGGATATGTACAGTTGTGCTCATAAGCTTACATACCCTGACAGAATTTTTATTTCTTGGCCATTTTTCAGAGAATATAATTGATAACACAAACTTTTCTTTCACTCATGGCTAGTGTTTGGCTAAAGCCATTTATTATCAATCAACTGTGTTTACTCTTTTTAAATCATAATGACAACAGAAACTAGCCAAATGACCCTGATCAAAAGTTTACATACCCCAGCTCTTAATACTGTGTATTGCCCTCTTTAACATCAATGATGACAGCTTGAAGTATTTTGTGATATTTGTGGATGAGGCTCTTTATCTTCTCCGATGGTAAAGCTGCCCATTCCTCTTGGCAAAAAGCCTCCAGTTCCTGTAAATTCTTGGGCTGTCTTGTATGAACTGCACATTTGAGATCTCCCAGAGTGGCTTAATGATATTGAAGTCAGGAGACTGAGATGTCCACTCCAGAACCTTCACTTTATTCTGCTGTAGCCGATTACAGGTCGACTTGGCCTTGTTTTGGATCATTGTTATGTTGGAATGTCCAAGTATGTCCCATGTGTAGCTTCCTGGCTGATGAATGCAAATGTTCTTACAATATTTTTTGATAACATACTGCATTCATCTTGCCATCAATTTTGACCAAATTTCCTGTGCCTTTTGTAGCTCACACATCCCCAAAACATCAGCGATCAATCTCCGTGTTTCACAGTAGGAATGGTTTACCTTTCATCATAGGCTTTGTTGACTCCTCTCCAAATGTAGTGTTTTTATGGTGGTGGCCAAAAAGCTCAATTTTGGTCTGATCACTCCAAATGACTTTTTGTTCCACGTGATTTGAGGCTTGTCTGTGTGCTGTTTGGCGTATTGTAAGCGGGATACTTTGTGGCATTTGCGTAGTAATGGCTTTCTTCTGGTGACTCGACTATGCGGCCCATCTTTCTTCAAGTGCCTCCTTTTCTTTATCGTACATCACAGGACACAGAATAGCATAGTAATTGCTATGTGGGTTATAGCCACCTTCAGGTGATGGACCCTGGCACACCCTAAACAGGAAGTTGCCTCCCTATATAACCCCTCCCATACTGGGAGCACCTCAGTTTTTTCGCCAGTGTCTAAGGTGTTGATCACAAGTGAAGATGTTCTCTGAGGAGCTCCACTGAGGGATCCTTGCTGGATTTAAATAGCCTCCACAGACCGGATCCATCCAAAGTGCCACTGAGGCCAAGGTGGATGTTACCCGGGCCTCGCATAAGAAGAAACAAGGTTTTGCCTGTAACGCCTCTCCTTGCAGGGCTGGACCCAGGGCTTTGGTCATGCTTACATTACCTAAAGTGTTTCCTGGCGGGGTGCTAATACAGGTCCAATGGAGTGGAACCCCGATAAAAAGGGACTCGGTCCTTGAAGGTTTGCTAAACGCAGCTCGTCGTGATGAGTGAAGGTTGGATCTTTCTGTTAAATCAGCAGAATCCTGCGGCAAGGGTAAGGGAGGAAGCCTAGGAACTGTAAAAGTCCACCTATGTTTTTTTCTTCTTTAGGGAAAAATGTTGTCATGCCTTAAATCTCCACTAGAGGGAGCATATGACCATACCTTAATCTGTTGTCTTCACTACAGCTCAGTGTCAGTCTGTGTGTGGTAGCAGCAGCTTGCACAGTGAGGATTCCTCTAGTAGGTAAGAGATCTGCCATCCTGCTTTTCTCCCCCCTGGAGGGACCAAGAGGGTTAGGGAATCAACAATTGTCGCTGCCCCCCTTGCAATACCATACCCCCCCACCCCCACTGCGGGGGGTGCGGAGGTCCCGGTTTTCGGCTCCAGAGGTTTTTTCCTCCTGCTCGGCATCATTAGGCTCTTCCTTCACCCACCCCCCCCCCCCCCCCCCCCCGTTTTGGACCGTTTTTTTTTGTTTTTTTTTTAAATTGAAAAGAAAGGCGAGAGGGTTGTATGGAGGGGGCGAGGCCTAGGCGTGGCACCGTATGTGGGACAGAGCGTCCACGAGGACAGGGCGCAGGGTGGAGACATTACCTGGAGCAGTCTCTCCTTGGCTGTATAGCAAGGAGAAGCAAGCTGGCTGCACTCGAGACACAGGAGCAGTGGGGCACATGCCTAACATGGAAAGGACATTTTTCCCAGCGCTAGGCTGAACTTTTATTAGCGGCATTATACTGTCAGACTATTGTTCGGCGATTAGTGCATTTAAATAGTGCCTCTGCTTTTTGTGCTTAGGACTATGCCTGCCAAAAAAGACAAAACAAAGACCTCAAAAAAGGTACCAAAAAATTCACCCCCAGGCGCTGGGAACTCCAGTCGTGCCTCCATGCTGTCATCTCCTGAAATACCAGACGTGGCAAGCCAGGGTGAGTCATTGGAACCAATTGGTGGTGCGGCTGTTTCTCACATCTCAGCCCCTGTATACATGACTGAAGATGCCTTTTCCTCCGCTCTATTGGGGCTAGAGGGAAGATTAGCGGCTTTAATCGCATCCTCCATCCAAAAGGATAGGAAGCATGTTAGATCCCCCCCCCCCCCACCTTAGACCCTTTACCAAGGGGAGAGTGGGTAGAGGATGAGGTGTTACCCTCAGGCGATCTGGAGGAAAGACAAATCGATTATTCTTCTGCGGAGGAAACAGTGGATGAACCCTTTTCAGCTTCGCAGTCTGAGAAATTGCTGGTACAGTCCCTTACGGAAATGGTTCGTTCCACTTTCAAGCTACCCCTAACGGAGTCAGGTGAAAATTTGGTTTCTTCTTTGCGTTCCTTAAAACCCTCACAGCCTTTGCATGCGTTTCCTGTTCATGCATTACTAGAACAGCTTATTTATGCTGAAATGGGATCACCCGGATAAGCATTTTCTCCCTCCAAAGAGTTTCTCAGTTCTCTATCCCATGAAGGAGAAATTCATTAAAAAATGGAATGTACCAGCAGTTGACGCTGCGATTTCCAGTGTGAATAAAAGTCTGACTTGTCCAGTAGACAATGCACAAATGCTTAAGGATCCAACAGAATAAAGGTTGGAATTCCTGTTAAAATCCTCTTTTTCTTTGGCAGGTGCGGTGACTCAGCCTGCAGTCGCTGCAATAGGCATCTGTCCGATCCCTAACAGCAGTTTTGAAGGAAGTTCCTGTACAACAAGCCCGGGATTTGGCCAACCGCCATAGACACCATTAAAGATTCTATTCACCAGGCGTCCCGCCTTGTGCTAGTACACATGCGTAGGATCCTGTGGTTAAAACATTTGTCAACAGAAGTACCATGTGAAAGGCTCCTGACTGGTTTTGCTTTTGATGGGGTAGCGGCTATTTGGCGATGATTTGGACAAATGCATCCAAAAGATTTCAAGTGGGAAAAGTACTCTTGCCAGTCAAGAGAAGGTATAAATGCCCTTCATTTAAGCGGGCTCTTTCTCCTACGCCAGGGGCATCAGCCTCTAGGCAGTGACGACAGCCTCTGCCTTAGGGTCAGGCCCAAGTTCAAAAGAAGTTCTGGGGGCAGAAACCTGCAAAACAGATTTCTGAAGCCTCATGATAGGGCATGGGGGAAGACTTCTGCAGTTCTCAGAAGTCTGGCAAGAGGAAATTCAGGACAGATGGGTAATCTCCACGGTAACGCTGGGGTACAAACTAGAATTTCGGGAGTTTCCACCGTCTTGTTTTCTGAGGTCAAACGTTCCCAAAGATCCAGGGAAAAGGCAATCTCTGTTTCAGGCACTAGACCGATTGCTGGCTCAGGGGGTGATCATACAAATCCCCACAGAAGAGGAAGGTTTGGGGTTCTAGTCAAACCTCTTTACAGTCCCAAAACCGAATGGGGATGTCAGACCCATTCTAGATCTAAAGAATCTAAATCTGTTCCTGAAGATCCGCTCTTTTTTCGCATGGAGTTGATCAGGTCAGTGGTTTTTATCCTACAAGAAGAAGAACTTCTGGATGCACATCTGCATGTCCCTATATTTCCCGCTCACCAAATGTTTCTGCCGTTTTGAGGTAGAACAGCAGCGTTTTCATTTTGTAGCCTTGCCCTTCGGCTGAAAATGGTGTTTTTTCATTCAGCCGATAGCAAAACGCAGCCGATACCGAAAGGGGGCGGGGTTCGCCCCAAGTGCCCCCCATTTCGGGACTGTCACCCTGGCTTGCCCTAGGCCTCCACTCCCTCCTCCTCCTCCCCTCCCTCCTCGCCGCAATCTCCGCATGTCACAGAGCGAATTGTCCGGGCCATAGTAACAATGTCCCACCTCCTGTGATAGAAGGCACGCTGATCCAATGGTGGCACAACTCAGGCTGCATATGAAGGGCACTGGTGAGGCTGTTGGGCACAGGCATGCTGCATATGACTGGCACTGGTGAGGCTGCTGGGCACTGGTAGGCTGCATATGACGGGCCCTGGTGAGGCTGCATATAATGGGCACTGGTGATGCTGCTGGGCACTGGTGATGCTGCTGGGCACAAGCATGCTGCATTGATCTCCTGTATCCTATCTGCTAGAGGTGCATTGAATGGAAATTTTGCTAATACTATTAAGCAATGTGTTTAAGTAAGAGATTGCAGACATGATGTAAGTGATGGTTAGAGACTGAAGACTGCATTTTTCTTGAACTTTATTGCACTAAAGGTGCCAATAATGGCAAACAATAAATTCACATTAATTTAAATTGATATTAATTAAAAAGTTGAACACAATAATATATAAAAATAATATAAATATTTTATAAAAACTGTCATTTTCAGTTTCGGTTTTCGGCCTAGTGCAGCTTTCATTTTAGGTATTGGTTTCGGCACCATAGTTTCCATTCAGTGAACCCCTACTTTCCCCATGACTCAGAATCCAGAAACATCAGTGCAGCACTGGATGAAAGATGCAAGGGTCTGTCAGGAGTCCAGAAACTCACTGACCTTTTATACACACACACTAATTACAAGCAAGAGATCACAGGTGAGGATGGTTACCTTTAATAGCCATTCAAACCCCTTTATGTCAACTTGTCTGCATGTTATCAGGCCAAAATCACCAGGGTATGTAAACTTTTGATCGGGGTCATTTGGGTAGTTTCTGTTGCCATTATGATTTAAAAAGAGTAAACACAGTTGATTGATAATAAATGGCCTCAGCCAAACACTAACCATGAGTGAAAAATGTTTGTGTTATCATTCATATTCTCTAAAAAATGGCCAAGAAATCATAAATTCTGCCAGGGTATGTAAACTTATGAGCATAACTGTATTATAGCAAAAAGTGAAAAAAAAAAAAATAATTTCCAAAATTGTCGCTTTTTGTTTGTTTATAACGCAAAAAAATAAAAAACAGCAGAGGTGATCAAATACCACCAAAAGAGAGCTCTATTTGTGGGAAAAAAAGGATGTCAATTTTGTTTGGATGCAGCATCACATGACCGCGCAGTTGTCAAAGTGACGCAGTGCTGTATCACAAAAAATGGCCTGGTCATTAACCACTTCAGCCCCGGAAGGATTTACCCCCTTCCTGACCAGAGCACTTTTTACAATTTGGCACTGCGTCGCTTTAACTGCTAATTGCGCGGTCATGCAATGCTGTACCCAAACGAAATTTGCGTCCTTTTCTTCCCACAAATAGAGCTTTCTTTTGATGTTATTTGATCACTTCTGCGGTTTTAACGGAAAAAGACCGAAAATTTTGAAAAAAAAATGACATTTTCTACTTTTTGTTATAAAAAAAATCCAATATACTCAATTTTAGTCATACATTTAGGCCAAAATGTATTCGGCTACATGTCTTTGGTAAAAAAAATGTCAATAAGCGTATATTTATTGGTTTGCGCAAAAGTTATAGTGTCTACAAACTAGGGTACTTTTTCTGGAATTTACACAGCTTTTAGTTTATGACTGCCTATGTCATTTCTTGAGGTGCTAAAATGGCAGGGCAGTACAAAACCCCCCCAAATGACCCCATTTTGGAAAGTAGACACCCCAAGGAAATTGCTGAGAGGCATGTTGAGCCCATTGAATATTAATTTTTTTTGTCCCAAGTGATTGAATAATGACAAAAAAAAAAAAAATACAAAAAGTTGTCACTAAATGATATATTGCTCACACAGGCCATGGGCATATGTGAAATTGCACCCCAAAATACATTTAGCTGCTTCTCCAGAGTATGGGGATACCACATGTGTGGGACTTTTTGGGAGCCTAGCCGCGTACGGGGCCCCGAAAACCAATCACCGCCTTCAGGATTTCTAAGGGTGTAAATTTTTGATTTCACTCTTCACTGCCTATCACAGTTTCGGAGGCCATGGAATGCCCAGGTGGCACAAAACCCCCCCAAATGACCCCATTTTGGAAAGTAGACACCCCAAGCTATTTGCTGAGAGGCATGGTGAGTATTTTGCAGCTCTCATTTGTTTTTGAAAATGAAGACAGACAAGAAAAAAACATTTTTTTTTTCAATTTTCAAAACTTTGTGACAAAAAGTGAGGTCTGCAAAGTACTCACTATACCTCTCATCAAATAGCTTGGGGTGTCTACTTTCCAAAATAGGGGGGTTTTGTGCCACCTGGGCATTCCATGGCCTCCGAAACTGTGATAGGCAGTGAAGAGTGGAATCAAAAATTTACGCCCTTAGAAAGCCTGAAGGCGGTGCTTGGTTTTCGGGGTCCCGTGCACAGCTAGGCTCCCAAAAAGTCCCACACATGTGGTATCCCCGTACTCAGGAGAAGCAACAGAATGTATTTTGGGGTGTAATTTCACATATTCCCATGGCATGTTTGAGCAATATATCATTTAGTGACAACTTTGTGCAAAAAAAAAAATTTGTCTTTTTCCCACAACTTGTGTCACAATATAAAATATTCCATGGACTCGACATGCCTCTCAGCAAATAGCTTGGGGTGTCTACTTTCCAAAATGGGGTCATTTGGGGGGGGGGTTTTGAACTGTCCTGGCATTTTATGCACAACATTTAGAAGCTTATGTCACACATCACCCACTCTTCTAACCACTTGAAGACAAAGCCCTTTCTGACACTTTTTGTGTACGTGAAAAAATTATTTTTTTTTGCAAGAAAATTACTTTGACCCCCCCCAAACATTATATATTTTTTTAAAGCAAATGCCCTACAGATTAAAATGGTGGGTGTTTCATTTTTTTTTTTTCACACAGTATTTGTGCAGCGATTTTTCAAATGCATTTTTTGGGGAAAAAACACACTTTTTAAAATTTTAATGCACTAAAACACACTATATTGCCCAAATGTTTGATGAAATAAAAAAGATGATCTTAGGCCGAGTACATGGATACCAAACATGACATGCTTTAAAATTGCGCACAAACGTGCAGTGGCAACAAAATAAATACATTTTTAAAAGCCTTTACAGGTTACCACTTTAGATTTACAGAGGAGGTCTACTGCTAAAATGACTACCCTCGATCTGACCTTCGCGGTGATACCTCACATGCATGGTGCAATTGCTGTTTACATGTGACGCCCGACCGACGCTTGCGTTCGCCTTAGCGCGAGAGCAGGGGGGGACAGGGGTGCTTTTTTTTTTTTTTTTTTTTTTTTTTTTTTTTTTTTTTCCTTTATTATTTTTTTGCTTTTTAATCTTATTTTTAAACTGTTCCTTTCATTTTTTTTTTTTTTTTAATCATTTTTATTGTTATCCCAGGGAATGTAAATATCCCCTATGATAGCAATAGGTAGTGACAGGTACTCTTTTTTGAAAAAATTGGGGTCTATTAGACCCTAGATTTCTCCTCTGCCCTCAAAGCATCTGACCACACCAAGATCGGTGTGATAAAATGCTTTCCCAATTTCCCAATGGCGCTGTTTACATCCAGCGAAATCTAAGTCATGAAATGCTCGTAGCTTCCTGTTTCTTAGGCCATAGAGATGTTTGGAGCCACTCTGGTCTCTGATCAGCTCTATGGTCAGCTGGCTGAATCACCGGCTGCATTCTCAGGTTCCCTGTTGAGACAGGAGAGCCAGAGAAAAACACGGAAGACGGTGGGGGGGGCATTCCCTCCCACTGCTTGTAAAAGCAGTCTAGAGGCTAATTAGCCGCTAGGATTGCTTTTACATGAAAGCTGACCGCTGGCTGAAAAGAATGATACCAAGATGATACCTAAACCTGCAGGCATCATTCTGGTATAACCACTCAGTCGTGAATTGCGTACCTGAAAACAAAAAAATGGTTAACAATAAAACACAGTAAACGGTAAAGTATAAAAAAATTGCATACCTGAAAAGCAAACATGATAAAACATAATAACAATAAAACATTGCAGAATAGAATACAGTAAAAAAGAGCAGAACAATAGAGAGAGAGAGAGAACAATGAAACAACTATTTTTTTTTTTTAATTTTATATATTTTTTTGGTGTTTTTTATTTTTTTACACTTTTTTTTGTAACTAACTTTTATAACTGTAACCGGTTCCAGGTTCGGGTCTCTCAAAATGCGATGGCATCTTGGGAGACCCTGTGAAAGTGTGCCTAGTCTGTGCAATGCTGTACCCTACGCTAATACTCAACTAGTGCATGGTAGCGTTCAAAACATTCACCAATGCAAAGACCAGGATTGTCAGGACAGGAGGGACAATAATAGCGGGTGTCACGCCTATATCCGCGCTTGCTGCAGACACGACATCTTTTTTGGGGGGGTTCGTTGGGTAGGGGTACTCGGGAGGACATAAAAACGCCTCTCATGCAGCCGACTGCATTTGGTTGGGGATGTGAATAGGGGAAGTACGGGCGCTGCAGAAGTGGTGGGTTCCCAATTATTAGGATTGGCGAATGCAGCAGAAAGGGCATTATGGGCACGATGGGCCTGTGTTCATCTTCTTGGTGGCAGCGGGACACTACTTGTGCTTGCCACCTCACCAGCTTGAACTGCACTTATGGGACCTGCCACGTCACCAAGTGTTACTGCAGTGCTGGCTTGACTACGACTGGGGTGTACTAGGCCGCTGGCGCTTGCCACTTCACCAAAACGCTACTAAAAAAACAGCGATCGCAGGGATCAGACCTGACTCTGCGAACGCTGCAGTTATGCGTTTAGTGTTTTGTAAGTGACAGTGATCGATTGATACTGCACTTGGGTGGGCTGGGCCGGGCGGAGGGGCAAAATGCAGGTGCTAGCAGGTATCTGGGCTGATCCCACTAACACTGCGTTTTTGGGAACCCTAAACTGCTGGGGACGCTAGTATAGATCTAATCGGATCAGATATTGATCCGTTCAGATACTAAACCACTAAGGGAGGTGTACGGTGCGTGTGCGTGGGTGTTAGCAGTACTGGCGCTAACCTGACGCTGCTTGGGGCTGGTGCTTGCCAGTTCACCAAAATGCTAACAAAAAACTGTTAGCGATCGCAGGGATCAGGCCTGACTCTGCGAACGCTGCAGTTATGCGTTTAGTAAGTGACAGTGATCGATCGATACTGCACTTGGGTGGGCTGGGCCGGGCGGAGGGGCAAAACGCAGGTGCTAGCAGGTATCTGGGCTGATCCCGCTAACACTGCGTTTTTGGGAACCCTAAACTGCTGGGGACGCTAGTATAGATCTGATCGGATCAGATATTGATCCGTTCAGATACTATACCACTAAGGGAGGTGTACGGTGCGTGCGTGGGTGTTAGCGGTACTGGCGCTAACCTGACGCTGCTTGGGGCTAGTGCTTGCCAGTTCACCAAAACGCTACCAAAAAAACTGTTAGCGATCGCAGGGATCAGGCCTGACTCTGCGAATGCTGCAGTTATGCGTTTAGTAAGTGACAGTGATCGATCGATACTGCAGTTGGGTGGGCTGGGCTGGGCCAGGCGGAGGGGCAAAACGCAGGTGCTAGCAGGTATCTGGGCTGATTCCACTAACACTGCGTTTTTGGGAACCCTAAACTGCTGGGGACGCTAGTATAGATCTGATCGGATCACATATTGATCCGTTCAGATACTATACCACTAAGGGAGGTGTATGCTGCGTGCGTGGGTGTTAGCGGTACTGGCGCTAACCTGACGCTGCCTGGGGCGACGCATATCACCGCCGGGCGATCAGGGGGCTAAACCTTTATTTGGTAATAAACGGCGGGTGCCCTGACACTATAAAAAATAAACGAACTAACCAGCGTCACCCATAACAGTTGTATGGTGATCAGTGGTGAAAGGGTTAACTAGGGGGCAATCAAGGGGTTAAAACATTTATTAGGTAGTATATGGGGGTCCCTGACGCTATAAAACGCTGACGGCGCACCTAAATATTTACCTCCCTAACTAGCGTCACCAGTGACACTAATACAGCGATCAGAAAAATGATCGCTTAGCGACACTGGCGATGGGGGTTAGGGGGGGGGGTACTCTAGACCTAAAGTGGGCTAACACTAACTGCCCTACCACACTAACTGTCACAAACTGACACCATGCAGTAATCAGAAAAGAAAAAAAAACTGCTTGGTGTCAGTGTGACGGGGGGGGGGGGGGGGGGGGGTGTAAAGTGTGCCTGGCATGTTCTACTGAGTGTGTTGTGTTGGTGCACTCACATTCCAGTCTTCTCTCCTCGGCGCCGGAACAGAAAATACTAAGCCGAGGAGAGATGACATAATTTCCTTTGCTGCTGTTTAGCATACAGCAGCAGAGGAATGATTCTGATTGGCTGGGAGCGATCGCGATGGGGGGCCACGAACGGATGGCCTCCCCCTCATCTCTCATCGCTCCCAGACCAAAGCCGACCACCTCGGGCACCGGGGGGGGGGGGGGGGGGGACGGGGCGGGCGATCGGACCCCCCCCCCCGCAGCAGGCAGATCACGTACAGGTACATGATTCTGCCTGCCCGTGCCATTCTGCCGACGTACATCGGCGTGAGGCGGTCGGCAAGTGGTTAAGGGGGCAAATCCTCCTTCTGTGGCTTAAGTTAACACACCTGCACCCCATTCACACCTGAGACCTTGTAACACTAACAAGTCACATGACACTGGGGGAGGGAAAATGGCTATTTGGGCCCAATTTGGAAATTTTCACTTAGGGGTGTACTCACTTTTGTTGCCAGCGGTTTAGACATTAATGGTTGTGTGTTGAGTTATTTTGAGGGGACAGCAAATTTACACTGTTATATAAGCTGTACACTCACTACTTCTTACATTGTAGCAAAGTGTCATTTCTTCAGTGTTGTCACATATATATCTGTTAAGATATGATAAACTTCTTTTTTTTCTTCTTTTTCTTTAGGTCTAATAAGAAATGTAAATGCAACCCCACAAGTGGTATATTCCGTATTTATCGGCGTATAACACGCACCCCAAGTTTAGGAGGGAATTTTAAGGAAAAAAACTTACATTTAAATGTCCATCAATGCAGCCTTATCAGTGTCAATCTGCATGCTTGTCCAGTGTCATTTGCAGCCTTGGTGTCATTTGCAGCCTTGGTGTCATTTGCAGCCTTGGTGTCATTTGCAGCCTTGGTGTCATTTGAAGCCTTGGTGTCCGTTTGCAGCCTTGTCAGTGTCCGTTTGCAGCCTTGTCAGTGTCCGTTTGCAGCCTTGTCAGTGTCCGTTTGCAGCCTTGTCAGTGTCCGTTTGCAGCCTTGTCAGTGTCCGTTTGCAGCCTTGTCAGTGTCCGTTTGCAGCCTTGTCAGTGTCCGTTTGCAGCCTTGTCAGTGTCCGTTTGCAGCCTTGTCAGTGTCCGTTTGCAGCCTTGTCAGTGTCCGTTTGCAGCCTTGTCAGTGTCCGTTTGCAGCCTTGTCAGTGTCCGTTTGCAGCCTTGTCAGTGTCCGTTTGCAGCCTTGTCAGTGCCCGTCTGCAGCCTTGTCAGTGCCCGTCTGCAGCCTTGTCAGTGCCCGTCTGCAGCCTTGTCAGTGCCCGTCTGCAGCCTTGCCCAGGCTGCAGTTAAACTGCAGTGACTTGTCAGTGTCACTGCAGTTTGAAAATGGCGCTGCCGAGACACAGAGCCGATCCTGTGTATCTCGGTGGCTCTCGGCCGCTTTCGGCTCCTCTCAAAGTCCCGCCTGGGATGGGCGTGACTGTGAGCGAAGGAGCGAGCGCTGCCCATATACATAGATAGCCGAGTGTACTTGATAGGTTCAGCTAGCTCCGCTCACAGTCACGCCCAGTCCCTGTGTCCATCATAGGGCGGGACTGGGCGTGACTGTGAGCAGAGCTAGCCGAGTACACTCGGCTATCTATGTATATCGGTGGCCGGCGCTCGCTCCGCTCACAGTCAGCGGGGGATCGGTGTATAACACGCACCTGCGATTTTTCCCTGATTTTAAGGGGGTAAAAGTGCGTGTTATACATCCGATAAATACGGTAATTATTGTTGTTTTGGGTTTTTTTTGGGCATTTAAGTCATTCTATAAGGGGGTTCGGCGCTGACATCTGCGAACCACTGCGGGTGTCAACAATTGCAGTGCGGACTGCCATATGGTGCTGGAATCAGATGGCATGGGTGTGAACACCTATGCCATCCCATTCCAGTGCAAACAAAAAAAGGGACCTGCACCATTTTGGTGTGAATGGAATGCGAATTTAGCCATACAATCTGTTTGGCTGAAATTGCATCGCACAGAACATTGCATGTAATCTACACGGCAGTGTGAAATTTGTATTCGATGTAATACCAAGTTAGACCTGGGAAAAATTAAGAGTATCCTTAACCTTGATTGCTGTGAACAATTAAGTGTGAATGGATAGAGGTACCCTTAATGTGTGGGTTTAATTTTATAATTATATTTACTGTATGTGATGTAAAAAAAGCATTTTAAACATTTAAAAAAAAAAAAAATTTAAATGACTTCTTTCATGGTAATTATAACTTGAATATACCTGGAAAGACTTATTAAAATAATGTGTTTGTAAAAAAAAAAAAAAGATATGATAAATCAGTGAGTAGCTCAAACCTCAATACATCTACAACGAATCATGTAAATTATTAATTAAATGATAGCAATCAATCTATATGTCACAGTGATATTAAATATATTTATTATAAATTAAATAAATAAAAGAAGTCTATATAAATAAAGTGAGTCCCATACACCATTCAATTTTCGTGCAATCTCCTATTGCAATTAAGTCTATCCACACCACGCACACCTTCAGGTCTATCCTTCACCACCCCACCTTATGGGTATCTGCTCACCCTAATTGTTGGACCCCACTAATTAAAGGAGGCCAGCCATGTTTTATTTACAAAAGTAACTCCTCTCTAGTCTCCCAATGGCAAGATAATATGTGGGAAGCAGAAAGACACTGATCGTGCAGATCGTGTTTATGATTTTTATTGAAAATGGTTACAAAAAACACATTTCAGCAGATCAAACCAGACACGTCACTTCCATATTCCAATATATGGCGTCCAGACTCCACTCACTGTGATGACTTCACAGCTAGCCACGCTTCCCACATATTATCTTGCCATTGGGAGACTGTCTGTGAGGAAAGAGGAAGACTGGACAGGCGTTACATTTGTAAATAAAGCATAGTTGGCCTACTTTTTATCAGTGAGGGTCCAACAATTAAGGTGAGCAGATACCTATAAGGTGGGGCGAAGTACATGGTGTGGAAACTGGAGCTTCCTTGCACTGTCTGAAGATCGACTTAATTGCAATAGGAGATTGCAGTAAAATTGGTGTATGCGACTTTTTTTTTTTTTTTTTATTATTTATATAGATTTTTTTTTTTCTACAGCTGTTGCACTTTAGTCGGGAGGTGTAGGAGAGCTGAAGTCGGCTCAAACAGTGACAAAAGGCAAATGGGCAAATATCTGCTGGGGACACTGATGGGGAAAATTCTGCTGGGGACACTGATGGAGAGAACTCTGTTGGGGACACTGATGGGGAAAAGTCTGCTGGGGACACTGATGGAGAGAACTCTGTTGGGGACACTGATGGGGAAAAGTCTGCCGGGGGGGGGGGAGCACTGATGGGGAAAAGTCTGCTGAGGGGGGAGGGGGGACTGAAAGTCTGCCGGGGGGGGGGGGGGTGTAGGGGGACTGATGGGGAAAAGTGGAAAAGTCTGCGGGGGGGGGACTGATGGGGAAAATTCTGCCGGGGGGGGGGGCGGGTGTTAGGGCGACTGAATGGGAAAAGTCTGCCGCGGGGGACTGATGATGGGTAAACTCTGCCGGGGGGACTGATGATGTGCATGATGATTCATTCATTTGTACATAACTGATTTTTTTTTCGCCCCCGAATACTTGTAAAAGCTACAATGTGGCCCTCGTGTTGAAAAGTTTGGAGATCCCTGATTTACGTGATTCATTGCACATTTTTATGCTTCATTGTAGATGCGTTTAGGTTTGATCTCACTGATTTATCATATCTGAACAGATATTGTATTTAGATGTGTTTATAATTTATTGATTTGGGGTCTTTGCATTGATAATGCTTCACTGTTTTATAATATTTTTTTTCTGTTGTAGTGTGATGAGTGCACATTTTGGAGTAATAGCTGTTTTGTGATTTATATTTTTGAATAGCGTGTGGGGTTTTAATTATATGATTGAACTTCCTGTTTAACTTCATTAAATGCATTCCAGGTGCATCAAAACAAAGGTGTATAATTTCTTACAATTTTTGTTTTATTTAAAATCAGCCACAGCTTACGTAGAAATGCCTGTTGCCTGCCAGCATGCTGCAGTGTGGGATCCTCGCATCCTTTGTGGAAGTAGTAATTTCTTTGCAGAGGTTTGACATGGCTCCTGATGAGTCAGAACCAGGGCTCTCCAATCAGTTGGGAGGGGAGTATGTGCTTTACTGATTGCAGTACTATAGGTCTGACTCACTATGGGTGAGAGTTAGGATCTCTGCAGTGAGACCACTGCTTTCCCACATAGAACAAGGGTCCCATGCTGCAGTATGCTGGCAGGGGATGGCCGTTTCTTTTTAGGCTGTTGCTGCTAAGAAATCGATTTTTTAAGACATTGAACACTTTTTGTTTTGATGCATCTGGAATGATGTAGCTGCGTTAAACTGAATGTTTAATTGGGCTTTAGGGCCTGAAGTCATTCATCCTTTGTATCATACAGTAAGGCAGGGGTACCCAACCCTTAATATAATCTACATCCAGATATAATAGCTTACCTAGAAACTATAGCACATGAAGCGATTTAAGCTGGCCATACATGGGTCTAATTCTGAAAGAATTTTTTTTTTTCAAAAATCGTAACTAAGAATTTTTGTTCGAATTGCCCACCATTAGTGGGTCCACAGCAACGGCCGATTTTTCGTGCAGCCATCAAATTTGAGTGATCAGGCATGGTAGAAAATTTTAGCAAAAGAAACAAATTTCTAATCAGAGATGGGAGAATAATGCAAGAAATATAACCAAAAAAAAAAAAATGCACATGAACTATAAACTGCAAAATTATTTTGTGTAGCATCATAAGGTGAAATTGAAGGCTTGGTTGGTCGAATTTCAAAATCAGTAGTGCCACCATCGGATCACAAAATGCATCAAGAAAATTCATTCGGAATTCAACTCATGTATAGCCTGCATTAAAGTGGGTTTATTTTCTCTTGTACTACTGATTTCAGTTCTTTCAACAAACCAAAAATGTTTCAAGATGAAGCCTTTGAAATGACAGTGTACAATGATATTACTACTGGTATTGATTTATGTGTCTTTTCTAGTGAGCTCGCCAATGGATGAAGTTTTGGCTTCCCTAAAACGTGGAAGTTTTCATCTGAAAAAAGTGGAACAAAGGACGCTGGCCCCTTTCCCCGATGAGGACGACAGCAATAATATATTGGCACAAATCAGGAAGGGGGTGAAACTGAAGAAGGTGCAGAAAGATGTTTTAAGAGAATCTTTCACACTTTTGAGTGATGCAGACCCGCTGACACGCAGCATTCATGAGGCACTTAGACGAATTAAAGAGGCCTCACCTGAATCGGAGGATGAAGACGAGAGTTTGCCTTGCACAGACTGGGAAAATTAGCTGGTGGTAATGTATTCTTTTAATATTTATTTTGGGTATCATTAATTTAATTTTAATGATTCATGACACTAGTGGCTTCCGATTTCAAGAGATTATTTAGACTAAAATTTTACATCTAAGAATGGTTTTCTGACTGCGGAATAATTATACTACATAGAACGTTAAAAAGGTCAGTTTAGCTTTACTCCTTTTGGCTGAGATCGACTTAAAGCAAAATACATAGTTGGTGAGGTTGAAAAAAAGACACAAGTCAATCCAGTCCAACATATATATATATATATATATATATATATATATATATATATATATATATATATATATATATATATATATATAATGTGTGTGTGTGTGTGTGCTTATATGTTAATAGTACATCGTATACCCCTGAATGTTATGGTCTTAAGGTGCCCATCTATTAGTTTTTTGAAATTATTGATGCTCCCTGCTGAAACCACCGCCTGTGGAGGGGTATTCCATATCCTAACCGCTCTTACAGTAACAAACCCTCTACGCAGTTTAAGGTTAAACAGCGTCTCTTTTAATGTTAGTGAATGGCATCATGTCTTTTTAAATTCCCTATCGCGGAAACCTTTATTCCCTATGCTAGGGTTACCAGTACGGTATCCTTACAGCCAAGGAAGCTGCCATCTTATCTGTTAGCACAAGCAACTGTGACATTTATCCTTCACAGCATTCCTTGAATATAACTGATTTGGGAAGTGGTTTAATTCCGCTTTAGGCTCAATTCACACAGTGAGACCCCAAGTCACGTGACATGTGAAATCTCATTTTAGTCAATGAGAGCTGTCTTAATTGGCACTACTGAAGTCATTCCGACTTTAGAAAAGGTTCCTGTACTACTTCAAGGCGACTTCTATCAGACTTGCGCCTACAGACTGTAATGGAAGTTACCGCCAAGTCAAATCCTTATTTTAATTGATGT
Source organism: Aquarana catesbeiana (assembly GCF_042186555.1). Taxonomy (NCBI): domain Eukaryota; kingdom Metazoa; phylum Chordata; class Amphibia; order Anura; family Ranidae; genus Aquarana; species Aquarana catesbeiana. Next base: position 128,706,317 of record NC_133324.1, on the reverse strand, counting down.
GATTTGGATCTGACATTACAGGAAGATTGCTCAGGCATTCCCTGAAGTTGCTTCAAAGTCGCACTGTATGTTGCGCGACTTTTAGGTGTGAGCTGAAAGAGGCGAGAAGCTTCTCAGGTCACACAATTCTTACGCTGTTATCAGCTTTATGGCATGTAAATCATGTTTCCCAATTCACTAGTATACATATCTGTAATAGAAATGGAGCCTTTCAGGTAAAAGAAGTGCAGATAACTAAGGCGCTCATTTATTATGAAGAGTGGATATCACTAGCCGCTCTACATTGTATTGTGCTTTATAGCGTGACCCTTCCCATTCATAAAAATGGGGCCACGGTGTGGAGCCCCAAGGTGTTTTTTCTGCTTAAGGGAACCGAGAGAGCTCCATTAATAAAGTAAATGTAATATACGGCAGTTTACAGGTCTGTAAATATGGCGACTGCATTTGTTTTGTTTTTTTAGCCAAAGAACATTTTCATCAAGTACAGACATTATCTGTTAATCACAATGTTCTCTTCCTTACTAGCCATCTTCTGTAAAATACACATTTTCTCACTACCCCCTGGAATTGCAATAGTTAAGTTAATTAAGAAAAAGGATACATTTGTATACAATTAATATAGTTTAGGGAAAAATGCTTAAGACACACCCACCCTTTTCCCTTCTACCCCCGACAAAGAATGTATAAAAATATCTGCATCTAGTGTCTGAGCTATATGTGTGTGATTGTGTCTTCACATTCAGGTACAAAAACTCTGCTGTGAAAGTTAAAGCCCAACTCTGGGCAAAAAATATTTTTCCCATGCAGTGGGTTCTGTGCCCACATGCTGATAGAGGAAGGAAGCAGCAGACAGAAATTACATTTAGTGCTCTGGATTAAGACAAGTACACACTATAGAGGGATATGCTTTGTTTATATTTTTATGTCTGAGGTTTACAGCCACTTTAACCACTTGAGCCCCGGACCATTATGCTGCCTAAGGACCAGAGGTCTTTTTCCAATTTGGCACTGCGTCGCTTTAACTGCTAATTGCGCGGTCATGCAATGCTGTACCCAAACGAAATTTGCGTCCTTTTCTTCCCACAAATAGAGCTTTCTTTTGATGGTATTTGATCACCTCTGCGGTTTTTATTTTTTGCGCTATAAACGGAAAAAGACCGAAAATTTTGAAAAAAAATGATATTTTCTACTTTTTGTTATAAAAAAAATCCAATAAACTAAATTTTAGTCATACATTTAGGCCAAAATGTATTCGGCCACATGTCTTTGGTAAAAAAAATGTCAATAAGCGTATATTTATTGGTTTGCGCAAAAGTTATAGCGTCTACAAACTAGGGTACATTTTCTGGAATTTACACAGCTTTTAGTTTATGACTGCCTATGTCATTTCTTGAGGTGCTAAAATGGCAGGGCAGTACAAAACCCCCACAAATGACCCCATTTTGGAAAGTAGACACCCCAAGGAAATTGCTGAGAGGCATGTTGAACCCATTGAATATTTATTTTTTTTGTCCCAAGTGATTGAAAAATGACAAAAAAAAAAAAAAAAAAAAATATTTACAAAAAGTTGTCACTAAATGATATATTGCTCACACAGGCCATGGGCCTATGTGGAATTGCACCCCAAAATACATTCAGCTGCTTCTCCTGAGTATGGGGATACCACATGTGTGGGACTTTTTGGGAGCCTAGCCGCGTACGGGGCCCCGAAAACCAATCACCGCCTTCAGGATTTCTAAGGGTGTAAATTTTTGCTTTCACTCTTCACTGCCTATCACAGTTTCGGAGGCCATGGAATGCCCAGGTGGCACAAAACCCCCCAAAATGACCCCATTTTGGAAAGTAGACACCCCAAGCTATTTGCTGAGAGGCATATTGAGTCCATGGAATATTTTATATTTTGACACAAGTTGCGGGAAAGTGACACTTTTTTTTTTTTTTTTTTTTTTTTTTCATAAAGTTGTCACTAAATGATATATTGCTCACACAGGCCATGGGCATATGTGGAATTGCACCCCAAAATACATTTAGCTGCTTCTCCTGAGTATGGGGATACCACATGTGTGGGACTTTTTGGGAGCCTAGCCGCGTACAGGGCCCCGAAAACCAATCACCGCCTTCAGGATTTCTAAGGGTGAAAATTTTTGATTTCACTCTTTACTGCCTATCACAGTTTCGGAGGCCATGGAATGCCCAGGTGGCATAAAACCCCCCCAAATGACCCCATTTTGGAAAGTAGACACCCCAAGCTATTTGCTGAGAGGCATGGTGAGTATTTTGCAGCTCTCATTTGTTTTTGAAAATGAAGAAAGACAAGAAAAAACATTTTTTTTTTTCTTTTTTCAATTTTCAAAACTTTGTGACAAAAAGTGAGGTCTGCAAAATACTCACTATACCTCTCAGCAAATAGCTTGGGGTGTCTACTTTCCAAAATGGGGTCATTTGGGGGGGTTTTGTGCCACCTGGGCATTCCATGGCCTCCGAAACTGTGATAGGCAGTGAAGAGTGAAATCAAAAATTCACGCCCTTAGAAAGCCTGAAGGCGGTGCTTGGTTTTCGGGGTCCCGTACGCGGCTAGGCTCCCAAAAAGTCTCACACATGTGGTATCCCCGTACTCAGGAGAAGCAGCAGAATGTATTTTGGGGTGTAATTTCACATATTCCCATGGCATGTTTGAGCAATATATCATTTAGTGACAACTTTGTGCAAAAAAAAAAAAAAAAAAAAAAAAATTTGTCTCTTTCCCGCAACTTGTGTCGCAATATAAAATATTCCATGGACTCGACATGCCTCTCAGCAAATAGCTTGGGGTGTCTACTTTCCAAAATGGGGTCATTTGGGGGGGTTTTGAACTGTCCTGGCATTTTATGCACAACATTTAGAAGCTTATGTCACACATCACCCACTCTTCTAACCACTTGAAGACAAAGCCCTTTCTGACACTTATTGTTTACATGAAAAAGTTTTTTTTTTTTGCAAAAAAATTACTTTGAACCCCCAAACATTATATATTTTTTTAAAGCAAATGCCCTACAGATTAAAATGGTGGGTGTTTCATTTTTTTTTTTCACACAGTAATTGCGCAGCGATTTTTCAAACGCATTTTTTGGGGAAAAAACACACTTTTTTAAATTTTAATGCACTAAAACACACTATATTGCCCAAATGTTTGATGAAATAAAAAAGATGATCTTAGGCCGAGTACATGGATACCAAACATGACATGCTTTAAAACTGCGCACAAACGCGCAGTGGCAACAAAATAAATACATGTTTAAAAGCCTTCAAAAGCCTTTACAGGTTACCACTTTAGATTTACAGAGGAGGTCTACTGGAAAAATTACTGCACTCGATCTGGCCTTCGCGGTGATACCTCACATGCATGGTGCAATTGCTGTTTACATATGACGCCAGACCGCCGCTTGCGTTCGCCTTAGCGCGAGAGCAGGGGGCGACAGGGGTGCTTTTTTTTTTTTTTTTTTTTTTTCTTTATTATTTTTTTGCTTTTTTAATCTTACTTTTAAACTGTTCCTTTCATATTTTTTTTTTTAATCATTTTTATTGTTATCTCGGGGAATGTAAATATCCCCTATGATAGCAATAGGTAGTGACAGGTACTCTTTTTTGAAAAAATTGTGGTCTATTAGACCCTAGATCTCTCCTCTGCCCTCAAAGCATCTGACCACACCAAGATCGGTGTGATAAAATGCTTCCCCAATTTCCCAATGGCGCTATTAACATCCGGCGAAATCTAAGTCATGAAATACTCGTAGCTTCCGGTTTCTTAGGCCATAGAGATGTTTGGAGCCACTCTGGTCTCTGATCAGCTCTATGGTCAGCTGGCTGAATCACCGGCTGCATTCTCAGGTTCCCTGTTGAGACAGGAGAGCCAGAGAAAAACACGGAAGACGGTGTGGGTGGGGGGGGCATTCCCTCCCACGGCTTGTAAAGGCAGTCTAGAGGCTAATTAGCCGCTAGGATTGCTTTTACATGAAAGCCGACCGCTGGCTGAAAAGAATGATACCAAGATGATACCTAAACCTGCAAGCATCATTCTGGTATAACCACTCAAAGTCATGAATGGCGTACCTGAAGACAAAAAAATGGTTAACAATGGTTAACAATAAAGCACAGTAAACAGTAAAGTATAAATAATTACACACCTGAAAAACAAACATGATAAAACATAATAACAATAACAATAACAATAAAACATTGCAGAATAGAATACAGTAAAAAAGAGCAGAACAATAGAGAGAGAGAATAGAGAGAGAGAGAACAATAAAACGACAACTATTTTTTTTTTATTTCATATTTTTTTTTTTTTTTTACACTTTTTTTGTAACTAACTTTTATAACGGTAACCGGTTCCAGGTTCGGGTCTCTCAAAATGCGATGGCATCTTGGGAGACCCTGTGAAAGTGTGCCTAGTCTGTGCAATGCTGTACCCTACGCTAATACTCAACTAGTGAATGGTAGCGTTCAAAACATTCACCAATGCAAAGACCAGGATTGTCAGGACAGGAGGGACAATAATAGCGGGTGTCACGCCTATATCCGCGCTTGCTGCAGACACAACATCTTTTTTGGGGGGGTTCGTTGGGTAGGGGTACTCGGGAGGACATAAAGAAAATGCCTCTCATGCAGCCGACTGCATTTGGTTGGGGATGTGAATGGGGGAAGTATGGGCGCTGCAGAAGCGGTGGGTTCCCAATTAGGATTGGCGAATGCAGCAGGAAGGGCATTATGGGCACGACGGGCCTGTGTTTGTCTTTTTGGTGGCAGCGGGACACTACTTGTGCTTGCCACCTCACCAGCTTGAACTGCACTTATGGGACTCGCCACGTCACCAAGTCTTACTGCAGTGCTGGTTTGACTACGACCGGAGTGTACTAGGCCGCTGGCGCTTGCCAGTTCCCCAAAACGCTACCAAAAAACTGTTAGCGATCGCAGGGATCAGGCCTGACTCTGCGAACGCTGCAGTTATGCGTTTAGTGTTTTGTAAGTGACAGTGATCGATCGATACTGCACTTGGGTGGGCTGGGCCGGGCGGAGGGGCAAAACGCAGGTGCTAGCAGGTATCTGGGCTGATCCCGCTAACACTGCGTTTTTGGGAACCCTAAACTGCTGGTGACGCTAGTATAGATCTGATCGGATCAGATATTGATCCGTTCAGATACTATACCACTAAGGGAGGTGTACGGTGCGTGTGTGGGTGTTAGCGGTACTGGCGCTAACCTGACGCTGCCTGGGGCTGGTGCTTGCCAGTTCACCAAAACGCTACAAAAAAAACTGTTAGCGATCGCAGGGATCAGGCCTGACTCTGCGAACGCTGCAGTTATGCGTTTAGTGTTCTGTAAGTGACAGTGATCGATCGATACTGCACTTGGGTGCGCTGGGCTGGGCCGGGCGGAGGGGCAAAACGCAGGTGCTAGCAGGTATCCGGGCTGATCCCACTAACACTGCATTTTTGGGAACCCTAAACTGCTGGGGACGCCAGTATAGATCTGATCGGATCAGATATTGATCCGTTCAGATACTATACCACTAAGGGAGGTGTACGGTGCGTGCGTGGGTGTTAGCGGTACTGGCGCTAACCTGACGCTGCCTGGGGCTGGTGCTTGCCAGTTCACCAAAATGCTACCAAAAAAACTGTTAGCAATCGCAGGGATCAGGCCTGACTCTGCGAACGCTGCAGTTATGCGTTTAGTGCCTTGTAAGTGACAGTGATCGATCGATACTGCACTTGGGTGGGCTGGGCGGAGGGACAAAACGCAGGTGCTAGCAGGTATCTGGGCTGATCCCGCTAACACTGCGTTTTTGGGAACCCTAAACTGCTGGGGACGCTAGTATAGATCTGATCGGATCAGATATTGATCCGATCAGATACTATACCACTAAGGGAGGCGCATGCTGTGTGCGTGGGTGTTAGCGGTACTGGCGCTAATCTGACGCTGCCTGGGGCGACGCATATCACCGCCGGGCGATCGGGGGGCTAAACCTTTATTCGGTAATAAACGGCGGGTGCCCTGACACTATAAAAAAAAAAAAACTAACCAGCGTCAACCGTAACGGTTATACAGTGATCAGTGGTGAAAGGGTTAACTAGGGGGCAATCAAGGGGTTAAAACATTTATTAGGTAGTATATGGGGGTCCCTGTCGCTATAAAACGCTGACGGCGAACCTAAATATTTACCTCACTAACTAGCGTCACCAGCGACACTAATACAGCGATCAGAAAAATGATCGCTTAGCGACACTGGTGACAGGGGGTGATCAAGGGGTTAAAACTTTATTAGGGGGGGTTAGGGGGGTACCCTAGACCTACAGGGGGGTAACAGTAACTGTGCTAACACAGTAACTGTCACAAACTGACACAGCAGTAATCAGAAAAAAAAAAAAAAAAAAAAACTGCTGGTGTCAGTTTGTGACAGGGGGGGGGGTGATTGGGGGGGGATCGGGGGGGGGATCGGGGTGTAATGTGTGCCTGCCATGTTCTACTGTGTGTGTGTGTGTTGGTGCACTTACTCACATGTCGTCTCTCCTCGGGCCGGAACGGAAACTACCGACCCGAGGGGAGATTACATCACTTCCTTTGCTGCTGTTTAGCATACAGCAGCAAATGAGTGTTCCCATTGGCCGGCGGCGATCGCGAGGGGGGGGCCACGAACGGATGGCCTCCCCCTCGTCTCTGATCGCCGGGGGACAGAACGGGACCGCCTCGGGCGGCGGGGGGGGGTCCGATCGGACCCCCCACCCGCGGAAGGCAAATCACGTACATGTACGTGATTTTGCCTGTCCGTGCCGCCTTGCCGACGTACATCGGCGTGAGGCGGTCGTCAAGTGGTTAAACAGTATAGACACTTCTTTTTAATGTTTTACATAGCTATTCTTGCAAAAGGGCCAGCCTGAAGTGACCTAGCAGGACCTCATTTTCTGACTAAAGTTCCACTTTAAGGAATCGTCAGGCCAAAAATATGCATTTTAACATAGTTAAGCCAGTGTTACTTAATTGGTAATAGAAGCTGTTTACACCTAACTTTATGAACATATTGTGTGATATCTTTTGTTTGCATTGAATAGGTCCTTGGCTGACATTACTGTATTGCAGCAGAGCGGAGGTGATCATTTTTGCTGCCACAAGATGAAGAAAAGCCTACGAGGAGGAAGAAGCAAATCCTTCTGGTAGACAACTAGAGGAATCTCTACAGTTTAGAAAATTATAGTTACCGCTGAAGCACCAGTACACTTACAGCTTAGAAGCCAGATGGATTTCATGAGCCCTCCGCTGCTTCCAGAGGCACTTTTTCCATTTAGCTTGGTGGCCAGTTATCGGTTTGAGTTTTTTTTTTTTTTTTCATTTATTATTACTATTATGGCAAACACACTTGATTTATTAGTGAAGTTGGAGTTTACGAAGGACATCTATGAAACTCTAATCACTGGATGCACTGAATCTGATTCGCTTGAAGGAGATTGAATAGAACTGACCTCTTTGCAGCAGCAGTACCAGACACTGTATTGCCCAACTGTAGACTGTCCTCTGTTTACTAGCTATGTAGGATTCAAGGGAAAGCTTTGAGGTTAAAGTGACCCAAGATTTCTTTGAGAAGACCAATATTAAGAGTCAAGTATAACTCAAGTAGTTGGAAAATCATTCCGTGTGTCTCGATGGAATATTTACACTTAACCTCCAATTAGCTGGCCACTGCAGATAGCATGTGTTCATTGTCTACAAGACTGCCAGGCTCTCATCACCGTCTGATTACAATTCTTTTTAACCAATAGCTTCTCACATTTGCTATAATAATAATAATAATAATAATCTTTTTACTACATGATGTGTATTAGGGGACAGTACATCATTTTACAATAACCTATATATTTTTTTTCAATTTTTATGATTTGATTGCTTTTATTCTTTGTCTTAATTGTTTTATGCAATATCATTTTGACTTCCTTTCAGCGATCTGAAGGAAAATGCAAAACATATTTAAATATTGATCAGAAAACGTAGTATTTTCTGTGTGGGTAGTTTTTCTTTATTATGGTTGCTTTAAACTTTGCATGTGTTTTTTAGTTTGGGGAAGTTATTCAAACAAGAGGACCAGAAAGTCACCTAATTTTATTTACACTGTCTGGCCATTAAGTTAAAAAGGTAGATTCTGACTTAAATATATATCTGAAAAAGAACGTTCTGCATATTTTTGATAGAAGAGGCTGGTCTTGCTTATATTGGCTGAAATTCTGGTTTGCTGGCATGAGATACTTTAAAGTTTCAGCATAGGTGTTTTGTTTTAGAACATTGCATGTATAGTTCTGGTTTGGCAGTATGAAGACCAACAATTTTACTTTTATAGCTCTTCCTCTGCACTGTACAAAACCCAAGCTGTTCAGTTGTATTTATTACTACGTTTGAGGGTAATTGGACCTATTAAAACACCAACATCTTTATTCTAATGCAATATTTGTATTGTCCTTGGCTGGACAATCCCAGGAGCCAGGTAATCAAAATTACAAGCAGTGTCTACCATTTTCATCTGCATGTTTTGGTATTGATGGAAGAATGTTCCCCCGTCTCTGTTCGGTGGTCATACACAATTGGAACATTCAGTCCTCAACTTTTTATACTAAAATGGTCTTTAAGTCACTGATTAACGTTGTACGTGTTGGGATTTGTTTGTGTGGCTGATTTTTGTTTCTGATCTTAAAGTGTTACTAAACCCAGGACCCTGCATTCACTATATTTGGTCTCCCACAGTACACAGAACATTGAAATGCAATTACATGATTAAATACCTTTTCTCACCAGCAGTATATAGCAGTTTTATGACTTCTGTCAGTGTCTGGTCAAAGCTTGTGGAGTTTTCATTCTCTTCTCACTGTCTTCAGAGTCTGCGTGGCCCCTGACCCTCTGTCTGCACAGTACTGATTAGCAGTGTGCTGATCACATGCACCCTTAAAACAAAAAAAACACTCTAGCAGTAGACACTAAACTGAGCATGTGAAAACAAAAGGAATGGGGTTGGGACTTTACATGAGGCATGTTGGTGTGTATAATGGTATATAAAATAAACATGAATGAGTTGAATGTCACAATCCCCTAGGGGTACACCATAATGAATGTTAATGATTGTAATAAAGCCAATAGTAGTAAAACATTTGATACATTCTACATCATAAATGTTATACTACTATTGGCTTTATTATAATCCATAACATTCATTATGATGTACCCCTAGGGGATTGTGACATTCAACTCATTCATGTTTATTCTATATACTATTACACACCAACATGCCTCATGTAAAGTCCCAACCCCATTTCTTTTGTTTTCGCCTAGTATTCAGGGATGGAGGCATTTTGGTGTTTTTGCTCCAGGCTGAGACAGGTCTCACTCATTTTTAGGTCCTTTTAAACTGAGCATGTGCAGAGTGCCTCCAAGGCTCTGTACTATCAGCAGGTGGATTGGGGACAGTGAAAGAAAGGGAGGGTCAGAGAAGACAGGATCAAACAGCCTTTTCATACAACATGGAGGATTAATCCCTTAGGTTCCACAGTGAGTATAACAAGCATGCTTTACTACATATACAGACCTATTTTACTATTTGTGGATTTAGTAACACTTTAAGTCCAACCATAAATTTTCAGATTTCCTAACATATAGACACGCTGCCTGTTATAGACAATAAAAATTGTCTTGTCTTTGATACAAAAAAAATTTGGAATTGGTTATTGGTAGATTGTTTTCAGCTAGGTCGGAAAGTCATCACAACCAATATTTCCTCTTTGATCAGCAATAGAACAACTTTTGCAACTTCAAGTGACAGGATACTTTGTTACGTTCATCAGATGACCATCATGTTTATTTAATGTTAGTCCGTATTTGATTCCCTTAGTACTGTCCGCTTGCTCCTGCCCTGGAGTAAAGAGCTGCTGAATTGTATATGGTGTTCCCTGTTGTATACATGAAGGGGAGGTGCATCCTTGTTTAGTATTGGATGTGATTGAAGGTGCCACACCTAACACAGCCAAGCCTTTTGCATAATTAAAATTGTAAGAAAAGAACAGCGTCTGTATTACGCGTAGCAACCATCCTTTTTCATTCCTTAAGTTTTTTTATACATGTACAAACCATGAAGTACCGATATGTGTTGTAAAGTAGTCATATGTGACTTTGCTTCAACATATTTTTTACTCATGTGCTCAGCTTCTTGTTTAAACTTCTTATGTTATAGCTATAAATCTTTGCTTGGACAGGTGAATAGTTGGATTTGGTTCCACTTTCACTTGTATGACCCAAAAGTGCAGCCTTATGAATTTTTACTGTCATTTACCAACCTCTGTTTTTAGATTTAGGTTCTGGTGTCTTACCTAAGAATTGAAGAACGGTGTAGTAGAATACTTGCCTTGGGTAGATGTAAGCATTGTAGCTAAATGGCCTTTTTATTTCTTTGCGTGTCTATATTGGAGTCGTACCTGTATAGTTTGGTTATTCACTTGGATAACTTTTGGCATGATATTTCCAAATCATAACCTATGCAAGAAACGATTTTATAGAGTCAAAATGCTAGCTCAGCACAGTGTATGCTGTGGGAAGTGAAGCCCTTGTGGTGTTCTGTAATCTTTAATTCCTATGTTTGGAGCATGGAAATGTAGATCTTTGTTCGTTCTTATGGGCCATTGTGTTAGCCAGTCTAAGTTCTTTTTTCTGCATGGCCCTTGTGGAGGGCTCATAGGAAGCACTCTTAGACTCCCACTTTAGGAAGTGCATAATTTATTATAAAGCAGATAGGTAGATATCAAAACATCTTTCACTAGAATAAAGCCATCCTGTACAATTTTTTTCCCTAGCTTGATAATTGTGGATATGTCTAGTGGTGCTTGGAAAGCCACAAACTTCTTTAAGGCAGCCATGAACAATAAATGATCGAACGCTTGCGATGTCCATGTGCTCCGATGCATGCACTCTTTGTGGTGCATGCGTTTTTAGAAGGGATCCTTGGCCTTCTTTTGTTTGTGTTGCAATTCTGTTGGCTGTTGTGTGGCCCAAAAGGCTGTTTTAAAGCCACTCATTCATTATACAATTTTCTTGTACAATTTTCCTTTAGATTTATCAAAACCATATAATATGAGGTCAAACCTAAACACTTTCAATTTGTATGCAATCAGTAAGGCCCTTGCACTACATAGTTGAAAGTAAATTGAAAGGAAATGAAAAAAGAAAATTGTATAATGTATGGCCAGTTTAAGTTTTCTTTGGCTAATCAGAAAACCAGCACAGCACTGGATCAGTTTTCTCCTCCGCCAAAGAGTCAGCAAGCATCTTGCACTTCTTAAAGGTAGCACAACATATTGGTCTGCATTTGGAAGCAATTTACGCTTTCTAATTTTTCACTGTGGGAAATAAAAAAAATACCTTTTTGATTCCTTTTAATGGAATAGTTATTTTTAAAGTAAAAAATTTGAGATATTATGGGTACTTTAGTTCTCCATCCCATTATAACATGTTATATAATAAAGTACTTCTACTTTGAGAGATTACTTTGCTTCTTTAGCTTATTTTGCACCTTAATCTTAGGTATATATTTGTGCCTTTTAAAAATGCATGCAGCATTCCTATTTATTTTGCAGTACCCTGAAACACATGCTATGAGTTATTACTGCATTGTATGCCAACTATTTTTTTTTAGGCATTATGTACTTAACTGCTCTGCCTACACCTGTGCTTGATGTGCCAGCACTGATCAAGGAGCTAGAGCATTATCAACATCTACATCCACCACTGAAAACCATTCCACCTTAAAAGTTGTCATGTTTTATTCCAATAGAGCATTGAAGCGCAGTTGAATTTATTTAGCTTTATCACACTTAATAGAAATCAATTCTTTGGTTTCAAACAGAGAACAGAGCTCTGCAAACTTATTTAAATGAATTACAGTGAAAAAAAACGCAAAATAACGAAGTGCATACGTATACATGCACGTCATATCGGTATCTAGTAATTACTGCCGTGTGTGTGTGTGTGTGTGTGTGTGTAGGACAGGTTTCCTCAACCTTTTTATCCAAGAGGAACCCTTGACATTAATTTTAGGTCTAAGAAAACCCCTGCAATTCATCGGGGGTCAGTAGGAAAATGCTACTTACTTCCAGACAGAATATGTCATACTGCTGGCTCTGGGACTTTTTAGACACTATCAAAAGGAATCAAGTGACCCTGATTGAAAGTGACTAGTATAGGGTGTGGCTAAGTTTCTACCAGCTTTGTGTATTTAGATATTGCAACTTTCCTCCTCGTAAAATTTGCTCACGCTTTTTCAGGTTATATAGAGAGTGAGTGGACAGCCACAAATTCTGTATTGGATTGAGTTCTCAACTCTGAATTGGCCATTCTAGCACATTTAAGCTGAATTCCAGGTATGTGTTTTTTTGTTTGTTTTTTGCATAGTTATATTGGCTCAGCTTATCCATTAGGAGGCTGAGATTTATCATGGAATGCATGATGTCGGCAAAAATGACCCAAGGAGACCATTGTGTGTGGTGAACGGGAGCATGTCTGGGACCCAAATAAAGCACAATAACTTATTTCAGATAACCTTTCTATATCGATCTGAACAGATTTTAGCTTTCTAAGGGTTTCTCAAACTTTTTAATTGTGAATAAATATTCAGTGACTTGGAAATTTTTTGTATCCATCCGCTGACTGGTGTTTTTCAGTCCCCTTTATGGAGATGCTTGGAGTGTTCTTGTCTTGTTAATGCAGGTTTTGCTACAATACTGAACGCTATATTAAAGTAGATATTCCTGTATTCATACTACAATCACAAGAAACCTCTTGACTACAAACAGATGGTCTCCATTTCACTTATAATATAACTTTGGGAAGTAATTAGTGGCACCAGTAAAGATTAAGGTGTGTTAAATGGGGTGTATACTTAATACATACCTGAAAGAGTGCTTTTTGTTGCTACAGCCTAGTACAAATGATGAGATTATCAGACGAATGATCGTCGATTTTTTTTGTTTGTTTTTGGATTCTAACCTCCATATGGAAAACAATAGGTTACTAAAGTACGAAAATTCTCGTATTACAGAGAAGATAGTGATTATTGCTAGTGGCTATAGCAGGTACTAGTGATAATCACAAGAGAATTCGGCAGGCTGGTTGTACCCAAGTTAATCGATTGATCAACTTGGCACATTCAGCCTGCCCATTAACGGTTTGAATTTTGGCTGGTTCAGCAGGATTCGAACTGTGTATGGCCAGCCTTAGTTAAAACTATTAATTAAAACTATGCAGGTAAACTGCATACCTCATATGTTATAGTATCTTGGGGTGTGCATACAGACAGGATAGGATTATCATTATCAGATTTCAAACAATTCTTTCAGATTAGCATTTTGATCAAGGTGTGGTGCCTTTTATACATCTGAAAGTTGCATTGTTTTAATGTTGTTGTTTTTTTGTTTTTTTCATGCTTTTTCGAGGAGGGGGGGTTATTTTGTGTGCAGTTCCTTATGTAAGGTGTCCTTAACCAAGCCAGAGGGGCACAAGTAGGATTCAAACCTAAGGTAGATGTAAGCCCTAATTGCCATTTGGTTTTCTAAAGCACTGTGTATCCGAAAATATTTTATTTAAATTAAACATACGTTTTTACCCTTTTCCATCCTTGGTTTTATCTCAATGTCGCTAAAATTGGCAACATTTTTGCAGACACTTGTCTGCATGCATGCATTAAGGAGATGGCTGCATGGTATCTCTCAGGGTTGAGGTTCCTGATGGTTATAGTGGTGCACCATGCCTGTGTAATGTCTCTCATGTAGTCTCCATCGGAAATGTGTGAGACAAGGTGACCATGCAGGAGCCACAGTTAGAAGGCAAGGATGAAACATTGTCCGCATATGGCAGGAAGTGCCTTAGTTAGGACCTTTTAGGGCAGGATCTTCTTGTGTTGTTTTAATTAAAACTACAGATTTAAATTTATTGAAAACTACTTTTGAAATTTGGATTGTTTAGACCTAGAATAAATGTGCAACAGATATACATTATAAAACAAGTGAAAACACTCTGGTCAAGGAAGAAAGCTGATCAGCCTTTGAGAAAGAATGTTGAATGGTATGTTTTAGAAAAGATGCATGGGGAGGACATTTATGAATTCTATCATACAGCAAAGCGGTGCTAAACAGAATCAGTGTGAAGGGTTTGCAATAAGAGTTCAGCTTCAATAATAAATTCCTCCCTCTGCTGCTCTAAGAAAGTCCTGCAACAGAACAAAACCTGCCCCTGACCACTTCTTAGTTGTGCGTCTGAAGTGAAATTCTGTTTCATCTCCAGTGGAGAAAACCTGTTGCATAGACCTAGCTGAATAAGAGGCAGCCATATTTGCACATAATTATGCCACTAATTTGCTTGATAATTGTGTCCCCTATGGTGTTAAAGTGGGAATAGCTGCTCTGAAATACAGTGGTAGGTAGTGGTAGTAGAAGAGATAACAGCCGGTTTTCAAGAGGGAGAGAGCTTCAAGGCTTGTTCACACCAGCTGCCATGTCATGGTGTTCCCTGTGGAGAGAGTGGGGCCAGTGCATTGTAAATTGCACATTGCACGACTTTAAAATGTTAAAGTGACATTTCATTCATCTTTATTCACTGCAGCAGGATACATCACAACAAGGTGCGCTGAAAAAAGTATAGCATGTCCCTTTGCTCCACTCCTCTACCTGAATAGCGACCAACCCCCCCCCCCCCCTTTTTTTTTTTTAAAGACTTTGTTCGGCCCCACCTTCCCTTGTGTGCCATTCGCCTTGGTGAATGACGTGCACTGTGCTCTGTACTGTGCTTCCTTTGCATCTTGGGATATGTATGTTACATATTCCAGGAGGCATAGCCTTTCATTCAGGAAAGGGGGGCGGGGGGGGCCTTTTAGTGTGTCATTGGGAGGCACACTGCCTGAATTCAGAAGAGCTGGCAGCCTATTGATTGACGTCACAGAAAAACATGGAGCCATGAGACTGAGCGCTGCCAGAAGAGCAGGGGATGTCACCTGGGTCCGCTGTGTACATCCCTCACGTGTTTGTAAATATTTTATTATATCTCGTGAAGAAATGACACTTTGCTAAAATGTAAAGTAGTGAGTGTACAGCTTGTATAACAGTGTAAATTTGCTGTCCCCTCAAAATAACTCAACACACGGCCATTAATGTGTAAACCACTGGCAACAGAAGTGAGTACACCCCTAAGTGAAACTGTCCAAATTGGGCCCAAATATTTTGGGTGGCTATAATTTTCCAGCACTGCCTTAACCGTCTTGGGCATGGAGTTCACCAGAGCTTCACAGGTTGTCACTGGAGTCCTCTTCCACTCCTCCATGATGACATCATGGAGTTGGTGGATGTTAGCGACCTTTTTCACTTTTTTTTTTTTTTTTCACTTTTGTGAGATACTGTGTATGTATGTATGTATGTATGTATGTATGTATGTGTGTGTGTGTGTGTGTTTCTGCATTTCCAGGTAGGGGGCACGCACGCCCGATTGTGCTGTGATTCTTCACAGCACATGCCAGTCACCGGGTCCTGGCCAGTGATTGACTGCTGGCGATCAACTCTGAGCTTCACAAAACACATCTCCTGTGAATGTACACAACACAGAGCTGTATTCATTCCCTGCTAAGCACGTGATGCTGCACAGCCGGCCCACACTGTCCCAGTAAATGTACAGTGTACGGTTGGCAAGTCGTTATACTTATCCACCCAGCAGAATGCCCGAAGTCGCTAATCACCACCATTACTAGTATAAAAGAAATCACTAATTCCGGTATACATCCCATAGTTTGTAGACACTAAGCAAACCAATCAATATAGACTTACTGGAATTTTTCTTACCAAAGACGTGTAGCAAAATACATTATGGCCAAGATTTATGAAGAGATTTTATTTTTTATTTTTTTTTTTTTTTTTTATAGGAAATGTTTTACAGAGGAAAGTAAAAAAAATTTGTTTCTTTTCAAAATCGTTAGTCTTTTTTTTTTTTTTCGTTTTATATAATAAAAAAAAAAAACATAGATGACCAAATACCACCAAAAGAAAGCTATTTTTAGTATTTGTGTGAAACAAATTATATAAATTTTGTTTAGGTGCAGTGTTGCATGACCGCACAGTTGTCAGTTAAAGTAGCACCGCATAGCAAAAAATGGCCTGGTCATGAATGCAGTAAAACCTTCCAGGGCTGAAGTGGAAAGGCAGGGGTTTAAAAAAATATCCTGGGGGGGGGATATGCTTTACATTTTTTGCAACTACTTTAGAATTACATCATATGTTTGTTAACATTGAGCTTTTTGGGCTTTTCTTGCCAAATTATCTAGATCTAATACGCCATCAGTGAGGAGAGCTAGGTCAGGTTTGTGTTTGGGGAATAAATGATCTGTTCAAAAGAGGTACATCTTTGATGTAGAACTGTTCTTTAATTCATGTCTTAATTTGACTGCGATAGCTTAAAAAAGGTGATTAACTTGTCACCTAGTTTCTCAGTCCTGCATTAAAGTGTTCTGATTCATCAAAAGCTCCCTTCTCTGTTCATCTTATGAACTTGAGAGTGTCTGTACGCTAGTGAGGAGTCATCTAGCAAATACCAACAAAATCTATGATTGTCATCAGTTGGTTGATGTTGTCATAATCTAATGGCATTAATGGTTTAAAGTCAAACCCTGCTCTCGTTGAAGTGCAAAAATCCATTCCGTGTCAATTAGATGGTTAGCAAGGATTGAAATATATATTTCCCTCGAGATCCTCCTTTCATTCTTCCATAGGCATTAAGATAGGACATACTGGTATACATACATATCAAAATGCTTCTATGGCTCTTGAGTGATTCTTCCTTTAGGCATCATTCACACATTGGCGATTTGAATCGGGATGCATTTTCATAGCGGTGCGATTCTGCCGTGATTGTCGCATGACAAATCGCACTGCAATCACACAAACAAAATCATGCGAAGCGCGTCCCTCCAAGCGAAGTGCCGAGACTTGTTTTGGGAGACATGCATTGAGCTATTTTTGACATAACAATCGTGGTAGAATTGCATTGCGTTTGAGGTGCCATTAAGATAAAATGACACTGCAAATGCACCCTGGGTTTTGCTGCAATTCTGGAATCGTAGGCAGAATCTCGGCAATTCCAAACGCTTATGTGTGAACGGAGCCTTACTGTGATATGATCAGTCAGCACTGTTAAAAAAAAAAAAATACATTGCATGCCCTTGAATCTCTTTAAATGTGCGGCATTCTGTTTGAATCTTACCAAGGATAAAATACCTGCATTAAACCTAAAGACCGCCATACACCAGTAAAATTTTGTTCGAAAATGTTTTTCGTTTTTGGAACTTTTTCATTTTGATTTTCTAATGGTCATTGGGGTCAATTCGACATTTGTATTTGCCCATAGTGACGAGAAAAATGGAGTAGTAGGATGAAAAATTTTCTTGAATGAACATATTTCTAACTGTGAACGTGGTTTTCATTCAGGAAGAATTGTAAATATTGTAATATACATGTTTTGGGCACAAAGAAACATGTTTACTACACCTGGGATTTCATTCAAATATAAAGTCTGCATGATATTTTAAGGGCTTTTGAATGAAATGAGTTGATTTAATGGCGATGCACTGAAACAATTTTTCAGAATTTCCTTAGGAACATTAGAACAGCTTAGATATTGCCAGGGATAACAAGCTGCCTGTAATGTAGCCCCTGACTCTGTTCAGAGTTATGTGACAGACAGTAGATCGGTTACATTAAAATGGAACTAAAGGCACAAATACTTACCATTACATCAACGGCCCAACACCCGCGAGGTCCCTCGCCTGCACCGGCATCTTTTCCCTGGGTTTTTCCAGGTGCTGGTCTTCAGCAGTTTTGATTGGTGGTGTGGGATCACTCCCTTGCATTCATCGGGTGCACTCATCTAGGCACGCTAGCAGTGTGCCTGAATGTAAGCTGAGCTGAATATGTGCAGGTCAGTGTGCATTCTGCAGAGGATTGCTTATAGATAGAAAAGTGCATGTCTCTTCTGCAATAAAAAAAAAGCCATCCTGTTCACCATTTTCTTTTATATTTTACATTTAGTTCCGCTTTAACAGAAGGATTCAGATTCTGAGAAATCCATCTACAAAGCAGATGTTGTTACTATGATTTTTAGTAATGAATATGCAAACTTATTTGGAGGTTAAAGCAATCGTGGCCAGCTGAAGATTAAAAATGACCAAGTCATTGTTAAAGGATGACTAAACCCAAAAACATAAATGTAATATATTGCAGCCACCCGTCCTTAGATGTTGTTGGCTGCATTAGTTACTGTTTTTTAAGCTAGGAACATTTTCATCAAGTACAGAAAATACCTGTTGATCTCACCAGAAATGCAGTGTCCGTGTCTCTTACTGTGCAAAGCAACAACAGTCAAAATTTTTCTTTATTTTGTAAACTACTAATCCCATCATCCAATTCATAGTTTAACCCTAGACCAAATAAAAACAGCAATTGGTGAAAAAAACAATAAATGAGTAAATACAAACCAATCTAACCTGTGCAATAGATCAGTTCGATTGATTTATGCATTTATTTGTTGTTTTTGCAATAAGCACTTTTTTTTTTTTTAATTGATCTTCATTTTATATAATTTTGTAGTATTAATACAGCTGCTTGTAGTTTATTAGTTTATACATTTTTAGCACAGACTTGCACTTTTATGCAATTTTGTGCTTTTAACTTGCATTTCAGGGCAAAATATTTTTTTTTTAATCTATTACATAGCCTGTCAGTAGCATTATCAGCAATTTTTGTTTCTGAATTCCTCCGGTAACATAGTACTTGTGAATACTGCCAGTAGATAGATTGTTTAGCTTTTTTTTTTACCACCTGTAATCGGCCAGGCTGGCAAACAAAACTAGTCGTAGCTACAGGAACTCCCAGTCTCAGCTGCTAAATTGGCCAGCAGGGGGCACAGGCTGTAGTGGATTGGGTGAAAGCACAGCTGCCGGTAAGGTGACTACACTTCTGCAGCATAGGAAGCTGGTGGTCATCCGATTTAGGAGGCCTCAGAGAGAAGATAAACTGGCAGGATAATCAGGTTTTTATTAAACGTTTACTGACACCGGTATGGTGTAAAAACTATCACTACTGTATTTACAAAGCAAAAAGGAAGGCTTGCACAACATTGGTGTTTGGGTTTTCATACATTTTAAATGAATGATGGCATCTTATGGAATATCTGAGGGACCATTTCTGGGTGAAGTTTGGATTTTAGCAATTTAGCCATCTTACCCAAATCCATGTTAGCTGCATTCTCTGACATTTTTTGTTCCAAAGCTGAGACATGCTATGGATCATGAAAGCCATATTGTGTTTTCATAATTGTGAATTTGCTGTATGCATTTCAGTTTTCTGACACAAATCTATGCTGCATATGCCCCCATCCCATTGCATTATACAGATATGGATATGCAGAGCAAAATATTGGCAGTAACTGTTGTACTTTTAGACTAGAACTTTCTTTTCTTAGTTTAGACCATATGTCTTCAAACATTTTAAACAAAGGGCCAGTTTACTGTCCTTCAGACTTTAGGTGGGGCTGAATTGTGGCCATTAGGGGTAGTAAATATGGATTCAGTGAGAATAAGCGATGCCTCAGGCTTTTTGGTAAGTGGGAGTGTAGAACCTGTGGTCAGTAGGATAGTGTTCCATCATTGATATCGTGTTGGAGGAATTATGCCCCACTGTTGGTGTCAGTGGCAAGAATTTTGCGCCAAGGGCCAGATAAAGGCTAGCAAAGGGCCAGAGTTTGGAGACCAATGGTTTAGACCAAAGTCATATTGCATAACAGAAGTCCTGAGTGACTGCTGACAATAATTAGAAAGTGAGTGGATGAAGTTGTGTATTCCTTCTTTCACTCTTGTGAAAAATAAAACAATAAAGGTCGGTGTCTTTTTCTTTCCCGTGTGGTGACACCTAAGTGCAGGGTAGCCTCTCACCTTACAGCTGTAAGGTAACCGCATATGAGGATACTATTGAAGATCCTGGATGGTAAATCACTCTTGCTGTGGGCTTCTGTGAACGAATGCAAACGATTCCTCTAGAGGGCCTTATTTTCCTAGTAGATGGTTCCCATCTGAATATATGTATCATGTATACTTCTTTGGAGCGAATATATATGTTCTTAGTATCCCTCCCGGTCTGTCCACCCTGTGCTGTAGAAGACGTCTGTACCATCCAGGATCTTCAATAGTATCCTCATATGCTGTAAGGTGAGAGGCCACCCTGCACTTAGGAAAGGAAAGACACCCACCTTTATTTTATTTTGCACAAGAGTGAAAGAGGGAATGCACCACTTCATCCACTCTGTCTTATTATTGGGAGCACTGTTACCAAGGACTTGTTTTGTTATACAATACTGCACCACTGTCATTTGTGATATTGCACCCTTTGGATTTTTACTGTTTACTGTTTAATTGATATGTATGTAGATTTGTTTAACACTATGCACATGAGTTGTTTATCAATCTGATCTCCTATCCATTAATGTTTTCCGCTTATAACAGCGCAGCATCGTTCACATTATTTATATTTCCTTGGCCATGGATTGACCATTTCGGTGTTTGCAGCAGTTAGCTCATATTTATAATACTTTTGTTAGCACAGGAATATCTTTTTTATTAGCTGAGCAAGAGGAGTGGCCACACACACAAACTAAAATCCAAACTCATGCATTCCTTATTGGCAGTTAGAGGGCATGCCAACAAATTAGGCCTTTATACAAGTTGGTTTGTGGGTTCTCTGAAATTCTGATGTATGTATAATAGTGCTTATCAGGGTATTTCAATTATTCCCTCATTTCACTGCAGCAGTCCTT
Source organism: Aquarana catesbeiana (assembly GCF_042186555.1). Classification (NCBI taxonomy): domain Eukaryota; kingdom Metazoa; phylum Chordata; class Amphibia; order Anura; family Ranidae; genus Aquarana; species Aquarana catesbeiana. The sequence goes on along the minus strand of NC_133324.1, from coordinate 128,685,420 downwards.
GTTCTCAAACCCCCATATTCTTGATTATTATAATACTAAGGTAGCCTGGGTCTTCATAGCTATTGTTGTAATAAGCTACATTTACCATTGTGATAAACTGACTGCTTTAACATTTGTTAACTTGTGTCATTAACCACATTTTAGTCTGTTAATTCTAGGTTTTTCAAAGGTCCTTTTAATCTGCCAGTGTTGTAGTATAAACAGTACATGTTCTGTTTCTGTAGGATGCATCAACCAAAGTAATGCATTTCCAGCACAAAACCTGTAAGACACATGATATGGTGTCATGGCTACATTTTTACTACACTATGCGGTATTTGCAAGGGTCACATACTTTCACAAGTCTAGCTGCCACTTTCAAAATTACATTGTTGAGAGGTCCAAAACAAAATAATTTTAGTTTAAATAAAAAATGACTCTGAGGTTGATTTACCAAAGGCAAGTATACTCTGCACTACAAGTGTTGTTGCTCTAGATCTGAGGGGAAGCTCTGCTGATTTCTATCACCCAATCATGTGCAAGCAAAAAATGCTGTTTTTTATTTTCCTTGCGTGTGATTGGGTAATCTTTGCAAAGTGATGCTTTACCTCATTAACTGAGCTCTGGAGCAAGTGCACTTGCAGTGTACAGTATATTTTCCTTTAGTAAATCAACCCCTAAGTGTGGAAGACAAGTATACAGGAGGCACTATGTTGCCAGAATGCAGAGAAACGACTGTAAATGTAAATGGCACACTACATGAATTAAATGAAGGAAAATGCCCTTATTATAAGCACATTCTTTCATCTTTAGATTACCAGTTCACCAGTGGGAACTGTTTGTTTCCAAAGTGTAAAGATGCAGAAAAAACAGGCGTCATCCACACCTCTGCATGTGGGACACTTTACATGTGTAACCGTTCATCTCTATGAAAGATGCATTTTGGTGGAAACTGCACCAAAGATGCAAGATTTTTTTGTAATAATTTACATAATCAAAATGAAAAGGTCTGAATGCAGCCCAATAGTGAATTTGTTTAGATAATAGGAGAAATGTATCATCTTTGTTGCACAGCAAGGCAATGCAAAATGGCAACAGAACTGTGTTTTAAGTAGAAGAGATCATAGTTGTAATTTCTCCCATGTGCTGCTCAAAGGCAGTTTGTATACAAAAACTATTTCAGTATATTATCTTAACACCTCTCAAGATCCTAATATGCACATTTCGTCATGTTTTGTCTCTTTAGGAGTGGTGGAAGTACAGAAAATACCTGTTGAACCACCAGAAATCCAGGGAGCTCCTAACTTTCCATAGCAAACTTAACAGCACAGTCCCTCCTTCTGTACTAGGCCAGGCAATGCTTTCACCCCTACCCTGTCTTTCGCTAGACTGCAGAACGTATCACCTCCCCTTATTTCTACAAATTAAGGGGGGGGGTCTGTAGACCAGTACGAAGTGGGAAGACATGATAACGTTGCTTGGGATTTCTGTTCAGTAGATCAGTGTTTCTCAACCTTTTTTTCAGTCAAGGCACCCTTTAAAAGTATAGTCTTGAGGCACCCCATTATAAAATGTATAAAATGATTCTAATAGTTTTACATAATGCAGCAACATCCACACATGCGGGACACCCAACATTAGTGGTGATTCTTTTCTTCTAAAGCAAATACACTTTTCACACTGGTACTGACTAGTATTCCAATGCTTCTCTTTTCCTAAATTTCTCTCCATCAGTCAGCTAATGTGACCCCTGTGCTGAGGTAGAGAGGCGGTGGGTCAAACATGGATGCTGTGGAGGCAACAGACATCCTCCTTATCAACTGCTGACATCATTGGTTGTTAGAATGGCAGTATCTAGACAGTTGTAATGGTGCACATTGAAAACGTGCGGCTTTGTGTAACTAAAAGGCAAGTTATATCCACCTGCTGGCTTGTATACAATTTTTGATCAAAAATTTTTAGCCATTTTGTCAATGCACCCCAGAAGAAGCCTCAAGGCACCCTGGTTGAAAAAGGCTGCAGTAGAGGTAATATGTTTCAGCCTACTACAGAAAGCAACTAAATGGATTTCTGGCAATTCAACTGGTATTTTTGTTTACTTGCAGCATTTATAAATGGATATAACATGAAGCAGTGCACATGTGTTGCAGAGATGTCCTGCATATTTTATTTATTTTGCTCAGATATATTTATTAATTGAGATACAGTCAGATTTCAACTTCATAGGCCCTGATTTTGTCCACAAGTCACTTGATAATCCAGCCCCCCCTTTCCCGTGTTACTTTAGTTCTGCAACTACATGACTTGTTACTTATTTGCCTGTACATACTGACGTTGTCACTTTAACATTTAATTTGAAACTGTGTAGTCGTGCTTAATTAAGCAGCATTGAACACGAGTTTTTTGCTTTTCTAGCACAAGCTACAAGGCTGCCTATTGCTTCTCTGATTAGATTTATGAGACCTGTCAAAGCTTTCATAAATTGAAGGCTTTTCCATCCTCATATACACTGTCAGTAGATGTCCTACACTGATGGCATAGAGACGTGGTAGGGTTCTTATGTGATTGGAGCCATTCATCTTCATTATCCAAAACTGTATATTAGTCATAGTGTACCTGTTCATATACTGTATCCTGGGCTAATATTACAGCTGTGAGATCTACTAGCTCCTAGAGTAATGCCAGGCCAGATATTGGTTTAGCCCACAAAATGACTGACATTTTTATTAGGCTGTGGGGCCAATTTGTATTGTGTTGCACTTGATTTTTCTGAAGCAGTTTAAATTTTTAAAAAAAGCTAGCTCCTGATTGGTTGCAAACCACAACTGTCCTATTTTTTTCCAGCTCCCCGTGAGCTCTACTTTGTACATAACCTATTTTTGCACAAAAGCAGCATTCTTTTTGCCCAAGCCTATAACCTGTAGTTTTGGTTCACTTAATGCCATGAACTGCTTCTGCAGTCATGAGTTGAACTTTCCCACTTGTAGGTATGTAGAATATCTGATGCTAAGTACTCACATTCTAGCTTTGTGCAATATTCTGATGAAGTGAACACTAGCACACTGTGCTCTTTATACAAGACAAAAATCACTTTAAGATAAAGAACATTTTCAGATGCACATTGTATTGTAAATGGCATTGCGGGGATTTACAATACTATTATTTGCTTAAGTAATCTAAAGTATTTATTAAGTGACAAAAGTATAATTTTTTTAAACAAACATTTATATATAGCAATACTATGAAATGATTGATTTGCAATTCTGCCTCATATTTTTTAAATGGTATCGCCAATTCTATTGCTTCTTTTTCCGTTAGTTTTTTGTTTTTGTTTTTTTTTTTAATCATTTGTCACTGTAATGTATTTTGAATACCGTACTTTGTCCCGAAATCACTTTTCTCATATTAAATGTAACCGCATACTCAGTTTTGGTGCTTAAACTATTTGTTTTCTTGAATAAAAATTATTTATTTCAACCATATTAATTTGTGGTCTCTCTTGTTGAATTAACCTGCCTTCTAAAGTAAACTTGATGTTAGAATTCATTAAAAAGAAAAAGCTTTTGCACAGATAGTTTGACTGAACAAAAAACACTTTCCAATGTTTTAAGCACAATTTTACATGTAACTTGTGATACCTTTTTCTAGAAGTTGTAATCTATGATCTTCTGTTTTAGAAGGGACTTATAGAAATTAGAATTTTCTGTGTTTTCACCTTCTGGCTTTTTTTTTTTCAGTGTTACATCATCTCTGGAGAAAATGAAAGCAGCAAAAGAAGGCTATTTTTCAGTCTTTCTACATACGCCTGTAATTTCATTAAAATGAGTGAAATTGAAGAAATAGTGTATTAATGTATGATATAAAATGAAAGTGCAGGCTGTCGGCATTAAAGCGCTGCTCGTTTTAGCAGCGCTTTAGCGCTGTTTAAGCGGCGCCGGTGCTTTCAAATCAGTGCCCATTCATTCCAATGGGCAGGGCATTTTGGGAGCACTAAATACAGCTGCTTGCAGGAATTTTCGGAAAGCCCCACAAGCGCACAGCCCGAGTATGAAAGGTCACACTGGAATGAATGAGAGGCGGTTTTCAGGCACTTAGCAGAGGCTATTTCCAGCACTAAAGCGCCTAAAAACCGCCCCAGTGTGAAAGTGGTCTCACATCCCACTGCTGGGTTTCTTTCCCCTCTGGCAATAAACAGCCATAAAAATGAATGAGGCCATCTTGGCTTCTGTAGTCTTTGGGCCCATTCAGCTCTGTGGGGGTTGATTTACAAAAGATGAATAGACTGTGCAAACAAATACAGTTACACGTTTCCCCCAGAGCTTTTTTTTTTTTTTTTTTTTTTTTAAATTTTCCTTGCACCCGATTGGGTTTTCTTTACAAAGTGAAACTTCATAATGACTAAGCTCTAGGGAAAATGAGCATACTTGCAAAGTCCATTTGCCTTTGGTAAATCAACTTCCATGGCTGCTTACGAAGTAGGTGTGGCCAGTAGACGAGAAAAAATTAGTTATTCTCACCACAAGCTTTTCCCACCAACACAAATTATTTTACTGAGGAGTCATTAAATTAGGTCCTGCTTTTTCAGTATGTGGAGAGAACCATAGAGATGGACTGAAATGCATAAGTCAGGGATTTAACTAAGCTTCCTGTGCAATTAAAATGGTGCAGAAAATGGTCGGAAGTGGCGTGTGCGCTACATTAACTAATCATATAACCTGTTTCAGGTCTATCTGTGCCACCAACCCTAATTTCAAGCTTGTGCTTGCACCCCTCTTTGTGAATTACCCCCAGGGAATATTATATTATATATTTTTTTTTTAGCAGAGAATCTAGAGAATAAATCGGCGATTGTTGCAATATTTTATGTCACATGGTATTTGTGCAGCAGTGTTTTAAACGCAACTTTTTGGGAAAAGGGACAATTTCATGAATTTAAAGAGACCCAAACAGTAAAGTTAGCCCAATTTTTTTGTATAATGTGAAAGATGATGTTACGCCAAGTAAATAGATACCAAACATGTCATGCTTTATAATTGCACGAACTCGTGGAATGGCGACAAACTACGGTACCTAAAAATCTCCATAGGCGACGCTTTAAATTTTGTTTAAGGTTACCAGGTTAGAGTTACAGGGGAGGCCTAGTGGTAGAATTATTGCTCGCACTCTGACGATCGCGGCGATATCTCACATGTGTGATTTGAATACCGTTTACATATGCGGGCGCGACTTCCGTATGCGTTTTCTTTGCTGTGCGAGCTCGCGGCGACGGGGGTGCTTTAAAACATCTTTTTTTCTATTGTGTTTAAAAAAAAAATAATTTGATCACTTTTATTGCTGTCACAAGGAATGTAAACATCCCTTGTGGCAGTAATAGGTGGTGACAGGTACTCTTTATGGAGGGATCGGGGGTCTAAAAGACCCCCGATCCCTCCTTTGCACTTCAAAGTATTTAGATCGGCGTTTTCGGCGATTCTGAATACTGTATATTTTTTTAAAACCGGCGCCATTGGCAGCTGAGTAAACGGAAAGTGACGTCATGACGTCGCTTCCGTGTTTACAATTAGGAGACTGGAACGAAGCCGCTTACGACTTTGTTTCAGTCTGTCCGTAGCCGCCAGAGGCGGCAGATTGTTGATCGGGTCTCCCGGTGGAACGGGAGGCCCGGTAAGAGCAGCGGGAGGGGGGGGTGTCCACACCCGCTCCTCCGGTATAACAGCTGAGCGGCTTTTAGGCGCATCAGTTGTTATCCCTGGAAAGCCGGTCGCCGGCTCTAAAAAACAGTACCGGGATGATGCCTGCAGCTGCGGGCATCATCCCGGTATAACCCCCGAATTCCAAGTACGCACATCTGCGTACGCTCGGCGGGAAGGGGTTAAAGCCTCCTGTAAACCAAGTTACCAGTAAGACTAACTTTTAGTTTCCTCCAGTCACTTCCAGGACATCGCCTAAGAAAATGAGAACTTACCAGCTAATAGGGAGGGATTACCATTTGAGGCATCATGCCTTTGGGAGGAAAGTTCTCTCAGGATATCAGATTTAGGTGGAAATGCCAGATGGATGTGGACCAGCTTAACCATGCCAATGCCTTGTAAATTTGCTCCAGAGACGTATCAGTTCAACAAATGACTCGAGCCCTCGTAGAATCTGCTAAGACTCCTGAAGATTTGTTAGCAGTGCATGATCCTTGAATAGCCATTTTAATCCATCTTGTGAGGGATCCTTTGGAAGCTTAATGACTCCAGTGAATGAAAATCTAGTTGCCTGGGTTGAGCTGAATGGTTATAGTAATTTCCTTGGAACTATGAAACCAGGCATATACCCTAGGTAAAAAAAACAGTCCATCCTAAAAAGCACTGTATCCAAGTAGATCAACAAAGACTGCTATTGACAGGGATAATTCTTCTAACAGAAGTAATAGTTGAAAAAAAAGCTGCTTTAATGGTTAGCATTTTCAGAGAGGCATAAGATAAAGGCTCAAAAGGTTGCTTGATAAGGCCCTGAAGCGCTATTGACCAGCCCCATTGAAGAAATGTTTTTTAAGGTAACGTTCTAGACCCGAAAAAAAAACATTTTAAGAACTTCATGAGCAACTTCTTAATCTGCAGTTTATAATTTTAAGGTACTAATGGCTAGTTACAGCTCTGCTCCATCTTGCAGGAACTCTAATACTGCTGCTGTAATATCCAAAAATGTTTTAATTCAGTGCCTTGAAAAAGTTGTCATACCCCTTGCAATTTTCCACATTTTGTCACGTTACAACCAAAATCGAAAATGTATTTTATTGGGGTTTTTTTGTGATCGACCAACACAAAGTGGTACATAATTGTGAAGTGGAAGGGAAATGATAAATGGTTTTCAAATTTTTTTACAAATATCTGAAACATGTGACGTGCATTTGTGTTCAGCCCCCTTTACTCTGATGATACCCCTAACTAAAATCTACTGGAACCAATTGCCTTCAGAAGTCATCTAATTAGTAGAGTTCACCTGTGTGTAAAACCCTTAGAGGTTTGTTAGAGAACCTTGGTGAACAAACAGCATCATGAAGGCCAAGGAACACACCAGAGAGGTCAGGAATAAAGTTGTGGAGAAGTTTAAAGCGGGGTTAGGTTGTAAAAAAATATCCCAAGCTTTGAACATCTCACGGAGCACTGTTCAGTCCATCATCCGAAAATGGAAGTATGGCACAACTGCAAACCTACAGTACCAAGACATGGCCGTCCACCTAAACTGACAGGCCGGGCAAGTAAAGCATTAATCAGAGAAGCTCCCAAAGAGGCCCATGGTAACTCTGGTGGAGCTGCAGAGACCCACAACTCAGGTGGGAGAATCTGTCCACAGGACAACTATTAGTTGTGAACTCCACAAATCTGGCCTTTATGAAAGAAGGAAGCCATTGTTGAAAGAGCCATAAGAAGTCCAGTTTGCAGTTTGCGAGATGCCATGTGGGGGACATGGCAAATGAGGAAGAAGGTGTTCTGGTCAGATAAGACCAAAATTGAACTTTTTGACCTAAAAGAAAAACGCTGTGTGGCAGAAAACGAACACTGCACATCGCCCTGAACACAGCATACCCACCGTAAAACATGGTGGTGGCAGCATCCTGTTGTGGGGATGCTTTTCTTCAGCAGGGACAGGGAAGCTGGTCAGAGTTAATGAGAAGATGGATGGAGCCAAATACAGTGCAATCTTAGAAGAAAACCTGTTAGAGACTGTAGCGGAGATTCACCTTCCAGCAGGACAATGACCCTAAACATACAGCCAGAGCTACCATGGAATGGTTTAAATAAAAGCATATTCATGTGTTAGAATGGCCCAGTCAAAGTCCAGACCTGAATCCAATTGACAATCTGTGGCAAGACTTGAAAATTGCTGTTCACAGACACTCTTTAGCCAATCTGACAGAGCATGAGCTATTTTGCAAGAAAGAATGGACAAAAATGTCACTCTCCTAGATGTGAAAAGCTGGTAGAGACATACCCAAAAAAGACTTGCAGCTGTAATTGCATAATTGCAGTGAAATATGGTTCTACAAAGTATTGACTCGAGGGCTGAAAACAAATGCAAGCCACACTTTTCAGATATTAGGTCCAGAATGCCGTAAGGTACTTCATTGGTAAGAGGCACTTACTGAGTAAATTGATTCCATTCATAATCTTTTGCACCTAATAAAACAATTCCAAGTCTTGAGGTTTAGGATGAGGCAGTATTTCCCTGAGGATTTTTGAACCAAAAAAACTAAAAACCCTGGTCTTCCTTCAACGAGGGCACTGAAAACAGAACTCACTGATTCACTAGTTCCCATGAAATATAGTTAAGTGCTTGAGCTTTCAAAGCACACTTTGGAGGCTTTGTGATAAAACAAAAAAAATACTTACCTGGACCCCATTGCAGTCCAGCAATATGCACAAGTGGGGGCACGCTAATGCAGGAGGTGTGTTACTGGCCATATCATCTGGTGAAAACCTAGTGGAAAAAAAACAACTAATGCAACCACCACATCTGATGAACGGTAAGCTGCAATATATTACGTTTTGAGTTTAATACCACTTAATCCATACTTCCTAAATAGGATAAAAATATATATATACCCTGAAGGAATTGTTATTATTATATATATTATTATTATTTGTCTTCCAAAAAGCAACTGAAATTTAAAGCCCCCTCAATCCCAGGGTCCTCAAAGACTTAACTGGTAAATGCACCTACATTCTCTTTGCAGGAGAAACCAGTCCATTTCCATCCCTTCTACTTTTATAAGCACAATCCACAACAAAAGGTCTTAGACCATCTGTTTTGATGGAAAAGAATCTTACGGAATCATACACACAGGAAAAACGTATTTCTTCTGCAGTGCCATATATATTGGGCCATGCAACAAAAAAAGATTGGTTTTCTTTTCCTGGATGTTTCAAATTTAAATGGCTCTGAGAAGATCATCCAGCGTTAAATTAAATCTCAATGCTCTCATATTCTTGTCATCCTGACATTAATCTGCATCTGAAATGTTTGGATGAGAATCTGGGTCAGAATTCTCAGCGACCTTTTGTCTGTCAACTACACAGTATGAATGCTAGTGGAAGGGGTTACTGATGAGGCCAAAGTAGACTGTGGTGTATTGGATTTGCAATCTGTCAAAAGTGTTTGAAAAATTAAAAATGAAGAATGAAACTCGTCAAAGCATTTGCAGCTTTTTTTTTTTTTTGGAATGGCTGATGTTTCTTAGTCATGTGAAAGGTCACCCGAAGTCTGCAGTTGCTGCCCTGTCTACTGGCTGACGTCACACGCTATCTCACAGCAGTTTATTAGGGCAAGCGACTACAACTACAGCAACCAAGGCAGGCGAGTCAGAAATAGGCCAAGTAAATATGGGGACAAATGTTGATCTTTCTTAAGAAGCCTATGTAGTTTTAATATTGTAAACCCGCCACAAATCTGGTCAATATTAACTGAGAATTTGAAGAAGAAAAGGCTAATGCAGAGGTTGCCTTGAGTTTAAATCGTGTATCCAAATGTTCAGTAGGTGTGAAGGCAGCTGAGATTTTATTTAGTTCTCAACTTTTCATGCAAAAGTCAAGCTTTGCCTCACCATTCTCACCCTCTTATTCTCCCATAAATATCCTTTATGGCTATGGGGCGGCAGCCTTGTGATGGGGGCGGGACATAGCCAGGCTTGACTTGCACAGAAAACGTCTAGATTGCATTTCTAAATTGAAATAGTTAAATAACGGATTGCTAGTTTTTTACTACAGGTAACCTCTGATTATGCATGCTTAGTATGAAATGTCTCGATCAGGTGCCAGGATTCCTGTTTCAGGGTGGCACCTTTCTCTAGCAGCATCCTATGGATCCACCCCTGCATACAGGGACTACAGTTACGTCTCTATGCACCGTTTGCATCAATAGAAACACACAGCCCCATAGCTTAGGATGGCAAGGCCTGCTCCCTCGCTCCCCCCCCCCTCCTTTCTCCAAGCTAACAGACTGATTTGAGACTGCACTGTCCACTGTTAAAGTGGTTGTAGCCCTAAAAAAAAAAAAAAAAAATGCTCCTGTTCCTTTAAGGCACAAGATATAGCATAGTGCTTTGCTATGTCAATTGCCCCTTTCTATGTTGTACAACACCTGGTTGATCCTGCCTGCTCCTGTCTTCACCTCTGTTAACTGACTACATTTATCATGGCTGCAGATCTCTGATAGCATGGCCAGTTTATGTGCCTCCGTCATACAGCTATCTCCTCAGCATCTCCCCCTCCCTCTCTCCCTGTCAATTCTATAGTCTGTAAGAGCCGATCTCCTCCCTGCCCCTCTCCTCTCATGTCTGTGAGATTCTATTCACTGCAGCTTCTCCAGTGCTTGTAAAGTAAAGAAACGTATTAATTACTTTCATCCTCACTGTTTTAGGTCCCTGTTCAGTACAGTGTGCGTGTCTTTTCCTAAAATTATAATGTGAAATACCTTCTTCGCAGAGCCCTGCTGTGCAGACACATGACCTCCCTCTGCTAGCTTTCATTCATCACAGGGGGATCTCAGCCCATCCCACTGTGCTCTCTTAGATCATAAAGGAAAGCAGAGGGTTATCACATGACAGCACAGCAGGGCTCTGCAAAGAAGGTATTTAGCATTATAATTTTAGGAAAACACATACACTGTACTGAACACGGACCTAAAACAAAGAGAATCAAAGAAATGAATGCATGTGACTTTACAGTTCTTTGCTGTTAAGATTGGAAGTTTAGGGAAGTAGCACTGAGAGCAGGAGCCAGCAGCATTGTAAGTTGTAAACTGTACATGCAGGTGTAGGAATTAAAAAGGTTTACTAACCCAGCTTGAGTCACCCCCCCCCTTTCTTTTCTGCTACTCCTGTTTCAGGCTAGTTCCCAATCAGACAGGGTAACCATCTCTAAAAAGATTTGAACATCTAACTCATTTGGCAAAAAAAAAGCAAAAAACAGATTCTTATGAATTGGAATAAACCACTTCTTTCCTTAAGATCAGACCTTTCATAAAAATTATATAAACCTGGGGGCGTGGCCTGGACATGGCTGAGTGAGGCTGCTTTTCTTCTGAGCTCCCGGCCTGTCCCGAAAACCCCGGCCAAATACACATTACTAGAGGCATGCTACCAACTAAACGGCATAGAACAAGAGCATCTACCCGGGGTACACCCGTTGGAAGGAGCCCAGGAGAGATCCGCCACTATTTCCAGCAATTACAAGCCGCATCTCCGGGAGCCACTGTAGCAGCGCCGCGAGGCCTACCACGCGGTGAGCAGCGGAAAACCCCCAAACAGAGCGGACACCCACCAGCAGTATCCTGTCCCCGGGACGCTGTTAACAACTCCCCGGACAGTAACGGAGGCCCTACGAGGAGCACAATGGCATCCCCACGATCTCCGGAACCCATCATGCTCGAGCAGGACATTCGGGCCTTGCTTCAGGCCCTCCCCACCCATTCCGACATTGAGGCGCTTATCCTCAGGCTGGAAGAGACCCACCGGAGGGATATGCAAGAAGTAAGGGGCAAGGTGGCTACGCTGGCGGAACGAATGACCACAGGGGAAACATCGGTGTCCTCCTTGGAAGGAAGAGTGGCAGCGCTAGAGCAGGAGAGGGATCACCACCGAGACTCCGCCGTCGCCTTGCAGCTACACCTGGAGGACATCGAGGACCGGAGTCGCAGGAACAATCTGCGGCTCCGGGGGATTCCAGAAGAAACAACTGCGGAGAACCTAGGAGAGACGGTCAAGGACATTCCGTACAGTGCTGGATAACCCTGAACTCAACATCGGGTTAGACAGAGTGCATAGAGCCCTTGGCCCCAGGTCTGAAGACCCGAGCAGACCGCGAGATGTGGTATGCAGACTGCACCGCTACACTCAAAAGGAGACTATCCTCCGCCGTGCCTGGGAATATGGTGAAGTGGAAGTGAGAGGCAAGCAGGCCAGAATACTCCCAGACTTATCGAGGGCCACACTGAGACGCAGAGCCCTCCTCCGCCCTCTCCTGGAACTTGCCTTGCAAAAAGGCTTGACATACAGATGGGGATATCCGCTGTCTGTAACGTTCCGCAATGACACAGGCTCTTTCTCCCTTCAAAAAAACGCAGACCTACCAGTGCTCTTCAGATTCATGGAAGCAGAACCGATCCAAGTACCCGACTGGCTCCAATTTCTACCACGTCCACAAGGTCGATCGGGCCCCCTGAGACTGCACGGACCCCTCCCTCCTCGCCAGCAAAGGAACAGAAGAAGACGCAGGACGGCTTCAGAGGGAGAACCGCGTGAGTATGCCTATGGCCACCCCTCCCCATATCCAGCCTTACTTAACTCAGGACAGACCGCAAGGAACTTAGCCCCTGCACACAGGGAACTGTAGCCTGGTCACCTCTGCCGTTTAGAGGGAGAGGGAATTAGACAGACCTTACCCTAATTCCCCCCTGCCTGACCTCCCCTCCCTTCCCCCAGCCTCAGGGAGTACACTGGGTCTGGCGATGGACGGAGATGAGACCTAGAAGATCCCTTGACATTCTAGAGGGAAAACAAAGGCCTAGTGTCTAATGGCATTTGCCCCTCTCCTGGACTTAAGTCACACCTGAATTTGTTTGCCCTGAGGTACGGTACCTGTCCTCTCCTGTCCATCGTATTTGGTCCTCCCCCGCATACCTGAATGGACTTTATGTAAGGCACTCAGGAACCTTTCCTTTTTTAATTGCTTGAAACTTTGCAAACTAAATGGATGCAGGAGGTTGTGTGACATGGGAACGGCAGGAGATGAACCTACACCGATACTCACCGCCACACACCTCACATTTGGGGATAAGCGTACCATTGAACTACTGAGACGACAGAAGCCACACATGATGTGACGACCCGGATTCATCCAGCAGTTACTGTTATTTACCTTGCTGCTAGGGCACAAGTCGGTACTAAAGATCTGTCATTTATGCTATGAGAAAGGGAGGGGATCCACCATAGGGTTGCCAGTAAAAGGTTTTTTGACCACGTAAAACGTTTGACCACTTCGTTAAGGCCTTGTGTGGAACCGAACACTAATAATCCTGAGGTCTCATCCTGTACTTGGAACTGTTGAGCTGAGGTTGAATGTTCCCCTTACTATACAGTTTACTTTGCTCAACCACTTTATACGTCACTGGATGGGGAGGAAAATAGGACTTTATGTCGTTGCACTTGCCGAGTTATTATGTTTACACAATTGTGTTCGTTGGACCCTAGATAGGAGAGCTCCACTCTATTATTAGTTTTTCCTATTGGTGTCTCTCGTTATACCATGCTCTTTAATGGTAATAATTAGAATGCTAATGTGTCTAGAGTGCTACAACTTACCAGCCTGCTATGTTACTGCTAATGACACTAAGTACACACGTATTGAAATCATAGTTGGCCGGGGGTGGAGGGAGAGGTTCGGGGGTTCACTCCCCGGCCCTGTCTATCCACCGTCCCACATAGGACAGCGCTCCATTCCCAGTACATCGGCTGGGGAGCGTAATAGCCTGATTGGCTAATTTAGTAGCTGCACTAAGCTGCACTATCTAGTGACAGCCTCTTTATTTTCTCATTCACTCTTTCTTGAGTTGATCTATTTTCTTCTACTTGACCTACTCTACACCCTCTTTACCCATCCCTCGCTAGTCCCACCCCCCCCTCAACTTCCCACCCCCTCCCTGGGATTCAATCTTCAAACACCAGCAAACCCACCACCCACAACCATGACCACCATAAACATAATTTCCCTGAACGTAAAGGGCCTTAACACGCCTGAGAAAAGACGCATGCTAACCAATGACATGAGACGCATGGGAGCGGACATTGTTTTTTTGCAGGAGACCCACTTCAGGGAGGGTGCCCTACCGACACTACAGAACAGATTTTTTCCAGTGGTATACCACTCCAGATACACAGAGGCTAAGTCTAGAGGGGTCTCCATCCTAATCTCATCTAAAATACCATGGTCACTTACGGAAGTAAAGTATGATAGAGCAGGCAGATTCCTCTTCTTAAAGGGGAAAATAGGGGACACAAAAGTAACTCTAGCTAACCTGTACGTCCCCAACACACAACAAGACAGATTCCTTAAACGTCATCTGGACCTACTATCACAATTCTCAGACGGACACCTGATCCTGGGAGGAGACCTTAATGTTCCCCTCTCCCCTACGGAGGATACTTCCACTGGAACCTCCTCGACCTCGCGAGATCTACGTAAACGTATCGTTACGACGTTACACAATTCACAACTGATCGACGCCTGGCGCCTTCTCCACCCGGGGGAAAAGGATTTCACTTTCTTTTCCAAACCACATCAGACGTACTCCAGAATCGATTACTTCCTGATCCCCCACAGAGATTTACAAGCGGTTAGAGAGACCACTATAGGATCAATCACATGGTCAGACCATGCCCCGATTACATTGCGGTATGTTCTCCCAGACATGAGGTCGACACAGAAACCACCGTGGAGACTAAATGAGGGACTACTGAAAGACCCAGAAGTTCTAGCTGAGATAACTAAAGAGATAGGACACTATTTCTCCTCTAATTCTACCCCTGACTGTAACATAGGACTAGTGTGGGAGGCACACAAAGCCGTTGTCAGGGGGATACTCATCAAACACGGTTCACGACTTAAACGACAAAGAATCGCACAATTGAACACTTTGCTTAAAAAATTAGAAACACTAGAAGTACGTCATAAACAGACACCCACTAAACAACTGGAAATAGAGTTAGACACGACCCGTACACAGATCACCGACCTACTGCGCTATAAAGCGAAAGCGGCGATACAAATTACCAAAAGGAAATATTATGAATCAGGTAACAAATGCGGAAGACTGTTAGCCCAATCACTACGAGAGCAGAAAATAGCTTCATATATACCCCATATTATGTCCCCTAAAGGCCAGAAAGCCTCTTTACCACAACACATTGTGCAGGAGTTTAGCTCCTTCTATTCATCCCTATACAATCTAAAAGAGACACAAGCTACCCCCGAAAAAATGACAGATTACATTTCATCCTCCCTGATGCCGACCCTTCCGGACGACGCAAAATCCATATTAGAAGACCCCATCACGCTAAGCGAACTACAACTTGCTTTAAAAAGTTCTAAATCAGGTAAAGCGCCAGGCCCGGATGGGCTCACAATACCTTATTATAAGACCCTTCTCCCCTCCCTAGGTCACCATCTGGTTAGACTCTACAACAATCTAGGATCTGGGGGAAAGTTTCACAAATCCACATTACAGGCACAAATCTCTGTTATACCAAAAGAGGGCAAAGATCCAAGCCAATGCGGCTCCTACCGCCCGATCTCTCTTTTAAACTCAGACCTAAAACTCTTCACGAAGATCATCTCCATCAGGTTGCAACAACACCTTACCTCACTAATTCACCTAGACCAAGTAGGTTTCGTCCCAACTAGGGAAGCTAGGGACAATACGATTAAGGTCCTCAACCTACTTCATATAGCTAACAATACCAAATCCCCATGCATTCTACTAGGAACAGACGCCGAGAAGGCGTTCGACCGGGTCAGCTGGAGGTTCATGTTTGCGACGCTGAAACACATAGGACTAGGTGATAAGATGCTACACTGGATCTCTGCAGTTTATACAGACCCATCAGCCAGAGTAAGAGCGAACGGCGTGCTATCCGAAGCTTTCCCAATTACTAATGGGACCCGTCAAGGCTGCCCCCTGTCACCACTGCTCTTCGCGCTATCCCTGGAACCTTTCCTATGCCACATTAGATTGAACCCAGACATCACAGGAATAGAAGTAAATAAAAGTCAATTCAAAGTATCCGCATACGCTGATGACTTGATGTTCTCCCTCACGAACCCAACCATTTCTCTCCCCAACCTTATGAAAGAATTCCACATCTATGGCCAACTAGCTAATCTGAAAATTAACTTTAGTAAGTCCGAAGCGATGGGCCTGGGAATCCCACAACCACATCTCACACAACTCCAAAATAGTTTCCACTTGAAATGGACCACTACAGCTCTGAAATACCTAGGCACACACATACCCCCGACATTCTCCCAATTGTTTAAGCTTAACTTCCCACCCCTATTAAAAAAAAGTCCAACAAATTCTAGATAAATGGAATGGAGGTCTTCACTCCTGGTTTGGGCGTTGCAATATCCTCAAGATGACAATTCTACCCAAATTTTTGTACCTTCTGCAGACTATCCCAATACACATACAACAGAGGGGGGAATGTATATCTCCATATACTGGGACTTTAAATGAAGCGCACAAGGAAAGGGGGGTAGTGCGCCTCCATCCCTAATTATAAATTCAAAAAATAATAAAAGAGTATGGGACTTTAAATGAGGCAGGTTCAAACACAAATTTGAGAGTAAAAATAAATATTTTTAATGTACATGAGTATCAAGTTGCGTAACGTTATATATAACAAAAAATTGCTCAGTGCATATGCAGACATCTTGGGAAGTAAATTGCATACATATAAACAGAGTGTAAAACATAATTGCCATAAGGGGACAATAATACATATTTCATGAGTATAACTTGTAATATACAGTAAAATTCATAAAAATCTTGGTGGAAATGTGAGGGGTTACATCCTCAACAGCTCGACGCGTTTCGTCGGTTAGCCGACTCATCAGGAGCGGATATTGAATATCTGTAAATAATGGAGATGTTCTAAATCAAAAAATGGGGCCCATGATATGGAAAGTATTATATGTAAAAAGATATATATAGAGCATAGAGATGGTCAAATCCACAAACTTACATCCCATAGTTTCCACTTGAAATGGACCACTACAGCTCTGAAATACCTAGGCACACACATACCCCCGACATTCTCCCAATTGTTTAAGCTTAACTTCCCACCCCTATTAAAAAAAAGTCCAACAAATTCTAGATAAATGGAATGGAGGTCTTCACTCCTGGTTTGGGCGTTGCAATATCCTCAAGATGACAATTCTACCCAAATTTTTGTACCTTCTGCAGACTATCCCAATACACATACCCGCCGACTACTTCAACCAAATACGATCAATATTTATCAAATTCCTTTGGGCAGGGAAAAAACCACGACTACACAGGAAGATCCTCTCATTGCCCAAACGATGCGGAGGACTGGCAATGCCTGAACTCCAAACCTACTATAGAGCTACACATCTGAGTAGGCTCATTGACTGGTGCAGACATACAACCACCAATCTATGGACGCAACTTGAACAAGCACAAAGCGCATTCCCTATACACAGGATACCATGGTGTTACACGGCACTCCCAACAGACCTCAAACACCACCCGTTAATAGGCAACACGGCACGCGTCTGTGCACATCTGATAGACTCGTCCCCCCTCTTTACCCGTAATTCACCACTCAAGCCCATATTAGGGAACCCTTTATTTGAACCAGGAATAGAGGAAGGAAGATTTCGGGAGTTAAGGGAAGTGGGGATATACCAAGCCTCGCATTTCAGTGTTGGGGGGAGGTGGAAAACTATCACAGAGTTGTCCGACCCTGAAGGACAGTTCCGTCTGGATTTTTTACGATCGCTACAGCTCCACCATTTCCTCAGTAGTATGCCACCACCCAATGTTACCGACCAAACCCTCACGCCCATGGAAGACCTATGCTCGGGAACGGAACCCTTGCTACACTCACTTTCTCTAACCTATAGCATGTTAATCACTCCAACAGGAGATTATAAATTACGGGGCCTCTCCAAATGGGAAAAAGATCTAAAATGTCAGTTCACCACTAACAAAACACAACACATCCTGCAGTTCACCCACAAATCCTCTTTATGCACCAAAATTCAAGAAACAAATTTTAAAATCCTTACTCATTGGTACAGAACACCAGCTCTGCTTAACAAAATATACCCCTCGTCACCAGATGTCTGCTGGAGATGCCAGGAGGGAAAGGGCACACTCCTCCATATTTTCTGGTCCTGCCCTAGGATCCAGAACTTCTGGAGAGAAGTCCGCCAATTAACGCAGAGATTCACAGACCGAGTTGTACCAAATGACCCAGCGTACTTTCTATTACACGCCAACGACACCCCAACACGGGTTTACAAGAAATCGGTAGTAAGACACTTGCTGGATGCAGCGAAAACTTGCATCCCAATCCTTTGGAAGTCCACCCAACCGCCAACCATAGCTCTCTGGCTCCAAAGAGTGGAGGAAATAAATCAGATGGAGGACTTAATCTTCACAAGCCAAAACAGACAGGAAATATACTCCAAAACTTGGCAATTATGGAATATGTTCAAGTACTCAGAAGAAGGCCAGGCACTCCGAGGTAGATGAGGTTGCCATGCACTCTGTTCCCAGGCTTAACTGCATGTAGATACAGGCAAATACACATACTCGCTAATCACTATCCGAATCCCCAGCCCCCCCCCCTTCCCTCCTCCCAAGTGTACAACCCCCCCCCCTCATACCCCTCCTCCCCTTCCTTCCTAACTTTGTCCATTCCCATTTCTCTTTTTCTAACCTGTTCTTCGTTACACTAGACACTCTTTTTGTTTCTTGGTTCTTCCTCTTGAAATATTAAAATAAATGGGAAGCCGCTTGATCCGGGATTAAGTTCCATCGCGGTGCCGAAGACACATGCAAGACACACTGACAGGCAGAGGACTAACAGTACATGATAGATGATTTCATAGTTTTATGCCACTACATGGAAAACATGTCAGAAACTAGGTAGTAATATAACCTGTAAGTTATCGACCCTGTAATATGTTTGTACGCCTTCAAAATTATGGAAAAGAATTGTCATATCTTCCATTTCTGTCAGTGTACGATATATATTATTTCTATACTTATGTATGTACTTAAGATGACTGCAGTCATACCATTGTTGCGTGTCCCGGTGATCCGGTTTTCTAATATAAATAAATAATTTAATAAAAAAAAAAAAATTATATAAACCTGTTTTTTGACAGAATTTGCAAGCTTCCACAAATCAGGGTATCCTTACCAAAAGGTTCTTCCACACATGGACTTGCTCTAGACTCAGATACCTACTTAACGTAAAGAAATTATTTGGTTTCAGTATTGTAGCACCCTCTAATGTGCTAGAATAGGTTGTACATAGGGTTTTGATAGAGTAGGTAAATTGTTAGGCTTGGTTGGCAGCCAAGCCTGTGTTTAATCTGGGTCAGGGTGAGTCATCCAGGGAGGCTGGATGACTCATCAGGCAGCACTTCTGGTACCTCCCCTTACTTGCTGGAACCTTGGAGAAGTTTCTAGAAGAATGGGAGGGATTTTAGGAGGAGCTACTTGGAGTATTGAAGAGGGCCGTAGCCAATCCCCAGCAAAATGGGCTGGCAGGGGGTAGGCCCCTCTTAACCACTTAAGCCCCAGACCATTTGGCTGGCCAAAGACCAAAACACTTTTTGCAATTCGGCACTGCGTCGCTTTAACTGACAATTGCGCAGTTGTGCGACGTGGTCCCCAAACAAAATTGACGTCCTTTTTTTCCCACAAATAGTTTTCTTTTAGTGGTATTTGATCACCTCTGTGGTTTTTATTTTTTGCACTATAAACAAAAAATAGCGACAATTTTGGAAAATAAAGCATTATTTTTTACTTTTTCCTATAATAAATATCCCCAAAAAAATATTTAAAAAAAACATCTTTTTCCTCAGTTTAGGCCGATACGTATTCTTCTAGATGTTTTTGGTAAAAAAAAAAAAAAAAAAAAAATCGCAATAAGCTTTGATTGGTTTGCGCAAAAGTTATAGCGTCTACAAAATAGGGGATAGTTTTATGGCATTTTTTTTACTAGTAATGGCTGCAATCAGCAATTTTTATCATGACTGCTACATTATGACGAACACGGACAATTTTGGCGCGATTTTGGGACCATTCACATTTATACAGTGATCAGTGCAATACAAAATGCATTGTTTACTGTGTAAATGAGACTGGCAGTGAAGGGGTTAACCACTAGGTGGCACTGTAGGGGTTAAGTGTGTCCTAGGGAGTGATTCTAACTGTGGGGGGGGCGAGGGGCTGTGTGTGACACCACACTGATCAGCGCTCCCGATTATAGGGAGCTGTGATCAGTGACAGTGTCATTAGGCAGAACAGGGAGATGCTTGTTTACATTAGCATCTCCCCGTTCTTCCTCACCGTGAGACGATCGCAGGTATCCCCACGAACATCAAGGCCGCGGGACCCGCGATCACGGTCATGGAGCTCCCAGCGGGTGCGCGCGCAAGCCGCCTCTTAAAGGGCAACGTACAGGTACGTTAATCTGCCTGTACGGGCCCTTCTGCCGCAGTATATCTGCGTGAGGCGGTCGGGAAGCGGTTAAATAGTCAGGCCAACAGGGGCAGTGTGGAGTGCAGGTGAAAGCTGGAGATGGAGTCCTGAGGAGGTTGTCATAGCCCTTCAGGGTACCCCCTAGTCTGGGGGGGGGGGGGTGACCTATTACAACATATAGAGAAGTCCTGTCCAGAGGCATGGGAGCAAGAGTGAGGACAGCAGGAGCCAGCTACCACATCCGGGAGATCTCCGGGAAGAAGACAGCTGGGTGGATGGTGAGTGTGGCAGTCTGGGAGGACTGTGGAGAAGTAGCCAGGAGGGCTAGTGAGAGGGGTAGCTGCAGCCAGCCAGCCAGGCAGTGCCTGAAGAGGTGGTGCTGGGATCAGCAGCCACAGGAATGTAACTGGACACTAGACTTTTTCTCTACACACCAAAGGGGTCCGTAGTCCCTGCCTGTAAAGAGCTTTTGCTTAATCTGCCTAGCCAGATTTACTAAACTGTGATCCAGCTGGGTCTGAGTTGTTTTGCAAGCAAGTGATGTGCTGGAGGAAGCGTGTATACAGAGAGTGTATATACTGTAGTTAGTGTCCCTGAAGAGACACTTGTTCCAGTCAAGTGGGCATCCCATAATATTCTTATCACTATCCAAGTTTATTAACCCCTAAATAAAAATAACAAAACAAAGTTTCTGGACTGTTTTCCTGACTCAAGCAAGCATGTGGAAATTTGGTGTGCCTGGCTGTGCAGGGTGGGGATCCCTATTCACCAGCGGCTCCTAGGGGGGGATACACTACAGTATTTTTAATAGATATCATTAAAAATTTGAAAGGTTCCTTGGGTCTCTTAGAATTTTTCTGTTGCAAACATCATCCCTCTTCTATTAGACACTTCCTGATATCCTTGACTATTGGTTGGATTCTGTTGAATTGTTGTTAAGACTGTTGATTTACTGTTAAGAGTATAATGGAAATCACGCTTAGACCCAAAGGGGAGACATAAAGACACACACACAAACACTTTTCACATGCTGCATTGTCCAGGGGAGTATAGTTCCGAGTCTTTTTTTTTTTCTGTTTTCATATCAACATTTATCAATCTCCCCAAGCATGTACTGTAAAAACAGATTCTAGATTACCTTGACTTTCAAAACCAGCGCTTACAAACAAAAATTACCCTCAGAAGAGTCCACCATATTACTCAATCCTATGTCCAATAGAGTGCATGTATACAAGTTCAAAAATGTCTCTTGCTTCCTTGATTTCTTTTGCTCATATGGTTCAGTCCCAATTTGCAAGCTGATCCCGCTTTCTCTAGGTGATCGAGCGCCAAGAAAAATTCAAAAAACAACATATAGGGTTTGATTTACTAAAGGCAAATCCACTTTGCATTGGAAGTGCAGTCGCTGTAGATCTGAGGGGAAGATCTAAAATGAGGGGAAGCTCTGCTGATTTTATCATCCAATCATGTGCAAGCAAAAATGCTGTTTTTGATTTTCCTTGCATGTCCCTCTCAGATCTACAGCGACTGCACATCCAAGTGCACGTATAGTGCTAAGTAGATTTGCCTTTAGTAAATAAACCACATAGTGTAGTATATTCTACTCAAAAAACAATCTTCATAATAATACTCTATCTGCTCACATTTAAATAGGTGCAATAAAACATCCTTTTGATCCACTTGTGATCCCTTCCTATATACTCTTAGGCCCCTTTCACACGAGGCGGACTCCATTTCTACGGAGCCCGCCTCGGTCCGCCGGCTCAGAGAGAGATCAGTCCGTTGATCTCCGCTGAGCCGGCAGATGACAGGTCCCTCTCTGCTCACTGAGCGGGGAGGGGCTTGTCAGGCGCCGCTGTCGCCTATGGAGGGATCGGATGAAAACGGACAGCATGTCCGTTTTCATCAGATCTCACCCGATCCGCCAGCGACGGACCTGGACGTAGAGCCATCCGTCTGCCTTTAGCGGATCGGACCGGGTCGGATGTCAGCGGACATGTCTCCGCTAACATCCGACGCTCCATAGGCTAACATGGAGCGCCCGTTCAGGTCCGCCGTCAAAACTGACAGGCGGACCTGAACGGTCCGATCGTGTGAAAGGGGCCTTAGGCCCCTTTCACACATGTGGACTATTTGTCCGTTTTTCATCCATCAGTTGACAGATGAAAATCAATACCTCTCTATGGAAAAACGGATGATCGTCCATTTACATCCGCTTACTTCTGCTTCCGTCAACATCTGTTTTTTGAAACGGACCAAAGCTCTATTTTCTTCTGTTAAAAAAACATATTGGACGATAAACGGATGTAAACTGACAAATGGTCCATTTTTGCATAAAAAAATGGCTCCAGGACTCAAGTGGTTAAGGACTCTAGCTGGAGGATGTAGAAAAACTGTTATAAAAATAAATGAGAAACTGATGTACACTTCTTTCATTTTTTCTTTAAAAAAAGTGACTGAACTGATGAAATTAACAGTCTGCATGTGTGAAAGGGGCCTGCCTTCGGTGTTCTCGCTGTTCTGTTTCTTTCCCAGGGGTATTCTTCCTTACCCGCTCCAATGTGAAAGCAGTAAAGATTCTAGATTGTCATGACTGCTGTCTTTTTTTCCTTGATTTCTCTGTTTCTATATGCTATAGATCTGTTCTCTATACTTTAGAAAATCCTCACTAAACATATTTTAAAAAATAGTTTACTGGGGAATGTTTATTTTACTGTGCTCAATGTGTTAAGTAGGGTACACACTATAACAAAATCGGGCGAGTTTCCTCATTGTTTCACAGCAAGTCAGAACCGAGGAAGGAAATAATGTACGAAAATTCTCGCAAGACAAAGGCTTTTTTAGGGCTGTTACTGCTTAAAATGTTAGTGTTCGATTGATCGATTTTTTTTTTTAATCGATTAATAATAAAGCACATACAGATCCAAATACTTTTAGCTGATTTAGCACTGTTGTTATGGCAGTAGCGGGGCATGGCTAGGACGTCATACGTCATAAACTCAACCTCAATCGCAGCCTTACCGCGCCCATAATCTCAGACTTACCATGCCCATAATGCAGTCTCACCGTGCCCATAATCGCAGCCTCGCCGCGCCCATAATCGCAGCCTCACTGTAGTCAGTACCTGGATTACACAGTCTGCGGGCATCTCCCGCTGTGTGTCTCGGGGCTGAGTGTGAAAACTTTGGCCTGCTGTGAGAAAAGTCCCGCCCTCCTAGATCAGCTCGTGTGATAGACAGAACACTGCTTCTATCACACGAGCTGTTCTAGGAGGGCGGGGCTTTTCTCACAGCGTGGGCAAAGTTTTCACACTCCGCTTGGAGACACACAGCAGGAGATGCCCGCAGACTGTATGACAGGGATATGCAATTAGTAGACCTCCAGCTGTTGCAGAACTACAACTCCCATGAGGCATAGCAAGACTCTGACGGCCCCAAGCATGACACCCAGAGACAGAGGCATGATGAGACTTGTAGTTTTGCAACAGCTGGAGGTCCGCTAATTGCATATCCCTGGTGTATGACATATAGTGGAGGAGGGAGCAGAGGGCTGCACTGCAGCCACAGCTTGGCCCAAAGCGGCCCCAGGGCAGGCAGCCTGGCCAATCAAAGTTTTGATCGATCAAAAAAAAATTACCGATTTATTGAGGAATTAATCGTTAAAAGCTCTACTTTTTTTTGTTATTGTTTCTGATCATGCGCAGTCTTTTGTTTCAGATTTTTCTCCTGTTTTAGAGTTTGTCCCTTTGGAAACTTTTGTTTGGAAGGTTGGAATCGGCTGTCGAAAGTTGTTTTCTCAGTATCAGAAAATTGTACGATCATTTGAAAATGTTTGCTTGATTTTCTTATAGTGTGTACGAGTCTTTAAGCCAACAAACTGAGGGTTTAATACTACTTTAAATGATCAGAAGTATGAAGGGTAGTCACGTACTTGTATTGTACATCCAGTCTCCTAGCAACATAGTTGTCTCATTTAAGAGCTTCTGCCATCAAAATGTTGTATAATCGTACTGATATTTACAGGAAGTGTTTGGTAATACTTTTGTTTGGATAGAAACGTCCTTAAAGATACCCTACAGTCAGATATGGAAATGTTGCTTTTAAACTGACTTGCAAGTTAGTGTTTTTTGTGATTTGGGGTTGTGTAGCTGTCTTGAATTATCTGAAGTGGAATGGTG
Source organism: Aquarana catesbeiana (assembly GCF_042186555.1). NCBI lineage: Eukaryota > Metazoa > Chordata > Amphibia > Anura > Ranidae > Aquarana > Aquarana catesbeiana. The sequence continues at coordinate 128,660,981 of NC_133324.1, read as the reverse complement.
GAATTTAATCCTGCAGATTTTTTTTTCTGTAGGTCTAAATTTAGACTTAGTTTGCGAGACTGATCTATTGTGTGTCGGTCCTGAAAGAAGGTATGTGCCTATACAAGACCCCTCTGTTATCATGTGCCTACACGCACGCTGTCACAGAGCATGGAACACCTCTAGGTTCTCATCTTCAGTATGCTGGTGATCTGAGACAGCTTAGGTGTAAATCAAGGTCTTTCTGACCCTGGTTTGTATCTGATGAAGAGCTAACGGGGTCTAATGAAGAGAACCTGTCACCACAGTAAAGAAAAATGTGTTGTTGGTTTAATACATTCAGATCAGGTGGGATTTACCCCTTGGAGGGAAAAGAGAACACACAGCGGGTGGTGAACACGATTTATCTTGCACAAAGGCAGTGGAGACCACTGGTGCTAGTCTCCGCTGATGCAGAAAAAGCCTTTGATAGGGTAGACTGGATGTTTTTAAAAGCTACTTTACAACACATAGGTTTGGGAGATGGGATGTTGAGCTGGTTTTCCAATCTATACTCGGCACCAAGCGCCGGGGTAAAGATAGGCGATAGAATCTCTGAGCCTTTTTCCATTCAAAACGGAACACAACAGGGATGCCCACTCTCGCCCATTATTTTTATTCTGACAATAGAACCTTTTTTAAGAAAAATACGGGTGAATCTGAATATTAAGGGGATATTAGTAAAGGGAGAAGAACAGAAACTCGTGGCATATGCCGACGATTTAATTTTTTTTATAACCTCCCCAGTTATATCGCTTCCATCCCTGTTGTCGGAGTTACGTGAATATGGGGAAATATCCAATTTTTAACCACTTGACCACCGGGCACTTAAACCCCCTTCCTAACCAGACCAATTTTCAGCTTTTGGTGCTCTCACATTTTGAATGACAATTACTCAGTCATGCAACACTGTATCTATATGAAATTTTTGTCCTTTTTTTCACACAAATGGAGCTTTCTTTTGGTGGTATTTAATCACCGCTGGGTTCTTTATTTTTTGCGCCGTAAAAGAAAAAAGACCGAAAAATCTGTAAAAAAATACATTTTTCTTTATTTCTGTTATAATATTTTGCAAATTAGTAATTTTTCTTCATATATTTTGGCCAAAATTTATACCGCTACATATCTTTGGTAAAATTAACCCAAATCGGTGGATATTATTTGGTCTTTGTGAAAGTTATAGAGTCCAAAAGCTATGGTGCGAATATCTGAAAATTGATCACACCTGAAGTACTGACGGCCTATCTAATTTCTTGAGACCCTAACATTCCAGAAAAGTACAAATACCCCCCAAATGACCCCTTTTTGGAAAGAAGACATTCCAAGATATTTAGAAAGATGCATGGTGAGTTTTTTGAAGTTGTCATTTTTTCCCACAATTCTTTGCAAAATCAAGGTTTTTTTTTACTTTTTTTTTTTTCCCACAAAATTGTCATATTAGCAGGTTATTTCTCACACACCGCATATGCATAGCACAAATTACACCCCAAAACACATTTTGCTATTACTCCCGAGTACGACGATACCACATGTGTGAGACTTTTACACAGCGTGGCCACATACAGAGGCCCAACATGCAGGGGAGCACCTTCAGGCGTTCTGGAGCACCCAGGCCAATTCTGACATTTCTCTCCTACTTGCAAAAATCATCATTTATTAGCTAGAAAATTACATAGAACCCCAAAACATTATATATGTTTTTTTAGCAAAGACCCTAGAGAATACAATGGCGGTCGTTGCAACTTTTTATCTCGCACGGTATTTGCGCAGCAATTTTTTAAACGCGTTTTTTTTGGAAAAAAAACTGTTTTGTGCTTTACAAAAACCAAAACAGTAAAGTTAGCCTAATGTTTTTGCATAATGTGAAAGATGAAGTTACGCCGAGTAAATAGATACCCAACATGTCACCTTTCAAAATTGCACGCGCTTGTGGAATGGCGCCAAACTTTGCTACTCAAAAATCCCCATAGGCGACGCTTTAAAATTTTTTACTGGTTACATGTTTTGAGTTACAGAGGAGGTCTAGGGCCAAAATTATTGCTCTCGCTCTACCGATCGCAGCGATACCTCACATGTGTGGTTTGAACACCGTTTTCATATGTGGGTGGGACTTACGTATGCGTTCGCTTCTGCATGCGAGCACACAGGGACAGGGGCGCTTTAAAAAAAAATTTTTTTTTTTTATTGTTCATTTTACTTTATTTATTTTAGTTTGATGCTTTTTTCCAAAAAAAAAAAAAATTTTTGACCACTTTTATTCCTATTACAAGGAATATAAACATCCTTGTAATAGGAATATGGCATGACAGGTCCTCTTTACAGTGAGATATGGGGTCAATAAGACCCCACATCTCACCTCTAGGCTGGGAAGCCTGAAATAAAAAAAAAAAAAAACGATCCTGGCTTCGATCGTAGCGGTGAGTCGGTAGAAGCGTGGGAGGGGGGGGACATCCCCTCTCGCCTCCCGTAAGAACGATCAAGCAGTGGAACAGCCACTATGATCATTCCTATGGTGTAGGGAATCGCCGGCTGAAAAAGCTGATATCTGAATGATGCCTGTAGCTGCACCCATCATTCAGATATCACCGCACAAAGTCAAGGACATTGTATGACGGCCGGCGGGCGGGAAGTGGTTAAAATGCTTTTTTTTTTTTTTTAACACAAAGTTGTCCATTTATACAATATTTCTACCACATAACATGTACATACCAAAAATTACACCCCAAAATAGATTCTCCTGCTCCTCCTGAGTACGGCGATACCACATGTGTGAGACTTCCACAGCCTGGCCACATACAGAGGGCAAGTACAGCTGAGCATGGCTCAGCATGGCGGGGTATTGCGGAGTATGGTGGGGTATGGCAGGGTATGGCGGGGCATGGCGGAGTATGGCGGGGGCATGGCAGAGTATGGCGGGGGCATGGCAGAGTATTGCACAGCATTGGAGAGTATTGTGGGGGTATTGCAGAGTATTGCACAGCATTGCAGAGTATTGCACAGCATTGCAGAGTATTGCACAGCATTGCAGAGTATTGCACAGCATTGCAGAGTATTGTGGGGGCATTGCAGAGTATTGCACAGCATTGCAGAGTATTGTGGGGGTATTGCAGAGTATTGCACAGCATTGCAGAGTATTGCACAGCATTGCAGAGTATTGCACAGCATTGCAGATTATTGTGGGGGTATTGCAGAGTATTGCACAGCATTTCAGAGTATTGTGGGGGTATTGCAGAGTATTGTGGGGGTATTGCAGAGTATTGCACAGCATTGCAGAGTATTGTGGGGGTATTGCAGAGTATTGCACAGCATTGCAGAGTATTGTGGGGGTATTGCAGAGTATTGCACAGCATTGCAGAGTAGTGAGGGATGGCTGAGCATGGATGGATGGATGGATGGCTGGATGTCTCTGTGCAGCGCTGTGGGCACTACACATCCAGCCCACAGCGCTGCAGACATCCATCCATCCCCCTCCCCGCTCACTGTGTACCGATCGGTACACAGGAGGGGAGGAGAGGAACCGGCGTCATCAGATGACGCCGGTCTGTTTACATGTGATCGCGCCATCATTTGACGGCGCGATCACATGGTAAACGGACGCGATCAGCGGCCATTTACCGGGATCCGTGATGCGCCGGGTCCTCTGGACCCGGCGGTCACGGATGTGTTCGGGTGCGCGCCCCAGGGGGCGCGCGAGAGGGGAATTCCGGGAGGACGTCATATGACGTCCTCCCAGAGTTATCCAACCGCCCTGCAGCCGTCATTCGGCTATGGGCCGGTTGGTAAACTAGAAACTACAGGAAATCTGAGGCGATGGGGATAGAAATAAATACATCCCTATTACATCTGATAATTACACAATTCGATTTTAGTTGGACTGAATCCCATATAAAAGTTATTTAGGGACTAAAATATCGAAGAATTTGAATAAGCTATGAACTATGCCATGGCGAGACAGATCAAACTTGACCTCCTGAGATAGGATAAAGAAATCTTTACATGGTTCGGGAGGACAAATATTATAAAGATGAACATGATGCCAAGGCTTTTGTATTTGATACAGACCCTGCCAATTAAGATCCCCCCAAGTTTTTTAAGATATCTTACATCAAGGTTTTGAGGTTTATTTGGGCCGGGAAGCCAGCAAGAATACGTAGAACTATCCTATCACTTCCTAAGGGAAAAGGAGGGATCGGGTTTCCGGACCCAATAAGATATCAGGAAACCTCACATTTAGTCAGAGTTGTGGAGTGGTGCAGGCTTAATAAGAAGAAACCCTGGATACAAATGAAACAGGCGATGATAGACATTCCTCTGGAAGGTCTGGTATGGATACCAGAAGCTGATGTGCCACTGGAAGTAAGGAAACATCCGCTGATAGGCGCCACCCTGCTAACGACCAAAAAGGTATATAAAAAAAATGACTCTAAAAATAATCTCGACACACCCTAGTCCGCTGACCCCGATTTTAGGTACGCCGGCGTTTCAGCCAGGTCTAATGGACCTTGGGTTCGGAGCAATACATCGTAGAGGTATCAGTAGGATCATCCATTAACCGCTTAATGACAAAAACAGAAATCGAACAAAAGATAGCACCAGAACTAGATTTTTTTTTAGGATGATGCAACTAGATGCCTTTATTCCATTCAAGTCAAATACATACACAGAAGTCAGGGCACTAACGGGGTTTGAGCAGATATGCCTGAAGGGGGAGTCAGTGAGACACTCGTCATATTTCTATGCCACATTAACTGGATTAGAAGCACCGCAAGAACTTACCTTCCTTCAGGCATGGGAAAGGGCTTTAGGTGTGTCATTTTCCCCAAGAGCAGTTGGACAAGATCATGCTATTCAACCATAAGGCATCAGTAGCGAGTAGATATCAGGAGGGGGGATATAAAAGTCTTACTAGGTGGTATATAACACTGACTGTATTACATCGGATATACCCCTAAATGTCAGATGTCTGCTGGAGGTGTCATGAAGCAGAGGGTACTATATTGCACATTTTTTGGGAATGTGCGAAAATTAAGGAGTTCTGGAGAATGGTTGCTGAAACCATTAAAACAATAACAGGAGTGTCTCTAGGAGATAAACCGGCAGCTTTTTTGCTATTAGACATTCCTATATCAGTGGAAAAATATAAAAACTCTTTGCTGAGACATCTTCTTACAGCAGCAAGAGCGTGTATCCCTGTCCTGTGGAAAAAGAATAGCCCTCCATCTAGAGCACAGTGGTTTGCTAGGATCGCAGAAATCCAACAAATGGAAAATCTTACTTTGGCGATGAAAGATCAAGATGGGAGGTACCGGAAGACATGGGCCCCTTATGTGGCGTATAGGGAGGGGGTCGAGAATAGAAAGTTAGAAGGGTAAGGTGCCCGGCCGAGAGGGGAGGAGGAGGGAAGTGCAGGGGAAGGGGGGTCTTATTTCTTCTTTTTGGGTATTATTTAGATTTAGGGTGTGGGGGTAAAGTAGAAAAATTGAGTTAAAGCGGGGTTCCACTCAAATTTATAACTTAATCTTACCCCCTTCAGTTAATTGCATAGATGTTCAAATGCCGCACTAAATTTTTTTTTATCGCTGTAATTACCTTTATATTGTATTTTATTGTGGCACTTCCTGTCTCTCCTCCCATGGGAGTAGGCGTGCTTATTGCCTTTCCCGGCGCCGCACTGTCTCCTGGGAGCTTAGTGTCAGGCTTCCCAAGATTCAGTGCGGGAACAATGATCATGCTTGTGAACAAGCTGTGAATGAACAGCATTCACCGCATCCCGGAAATCAATGCTTGTGAGCTTCACATGCCCACAAGCAAGATGGAAACAGCCAGCATCACATTTTTAAAGTTATTCTTCAGTACGAAAACTGACAGAGGCGGAAATATTACACCCAAACTGTGAGTATTATTTTGGGATTAGCAAAGTGTCTCAATGACCTAAAAAAAAAAAAAAAAAAAAATGGTCGCCGGACTCCCACTTTAAGGAGTTATTTAAGAGGCAACACAATGTACATAGTTAGATGGAAGTATTAAAGTGATTTTTTTTATTTTTTAAAAACAACAAACATGTCATACTTACCTCCACTCTACAGCTTGTTTTGCACAGAGTGGCCCCGAATAGCATTTTCTGGAGACACCCGGCGGCACTCCTAGCTCCTCCCCGTCTCAGATAACCCCCTGGGAGAAGCACTCTCCCGGGGGTTACCTTGCGGGCGCACTCCCGAGTCCTGCATACGGCGTCTATAGCCGCCAAGTGCAGGACTCGGCTCCGGCGCCTGCGTCATTGTATTTGATTGACAGCAGCACGAGCCAATGGCTGCGCTGCTATCAATCTATCCAATGAAGAGCTGAGACGCCCAGGCAATGATCAAGCGCGGGACTTTCGAGGGCTCAGGTAAACGGGGGGGGGGGGGGCTGGTAATCAGATGTTTTTTCACCTTAATGCAAAGGATTCATTAAGGTGAAAAAACATGAACCTTTACACCCTCTTTAAGGATGTTATAAAAAGACATTGTAAGATCATGATGAATTGTAATGTGAAATCTATGAAAAATAAAAAAAAATAAAAATGTTTTGTGTATGCTGGCATAGCCCCCACCACCTCTTTTAAATATTGGGTGTATTGAATCTTACCCATCTCTCTTCTGCACTTACTGACCGCCATCATACTATACTCCTTATTTCCGCATACTGGCAACTGTTGGCTCTGTTCTTTTCTCCTACACATGCTGCCTGTCATCTTACTCTCTACACTCCTCTCTTGTGCATACTGCCCACTGTAATACCCTCTGCACTCCCTTATGCACATACTGCCCACTGTCATACCCACTACACTCCTCCACACGTACTGTCTGCCGTCATACCCACTATAATCCTCTCCCTCTCTATCGTCAATACTCTCCTGCACACATCGCCCATTGTCATACCAATTACACGCCTCCCCTGCACATATTGCCCACTGTCATACACTCTGCATTCCTCCCCTACTTAGGGTGACCAGAGTTTTAAAATTAAATCCGGGGACATATTTTTTTTTATTGGCAAATAGCACAGGACTACATAATACACAGAGCACTGGGCACAGGACTGCATAATACACAGAGCACTGGGCACAAGACTACATAATAAAGTGTGCTGGGCACAGGACTACATAATACACAGAGCACTGAGCACAAGACTGCATAATACACCGAGCTCTGGGCACAGGACTTCATAATATACAGGAGGGTGTTAGGCATAGAGTGCAGGATTCAGAGATTTGCTATGCACAGAGGACACTTCTGCCCCCACATTCATAGCTCACCTCTGCACTTTTCTCTCACAGATTATCTCTGCAGCCACCCCTTCGCTCTTCCCCCACAACAGCTAAATTCTCCATCCCTCCATGCGGTTGCATCAGCTCTGACCCCTGCTCCCCCACTGCCCTCACCTGTGTACAAACAGACCCACCCATTCATCTTCTCACCTCCCGGTCTCAGCCCTCCACAGTCAAATTTTGGCTTCTCCTCTCCTCCACTGAACAGCAGCAGGAGCGGCAGTGAGATCGTCCAGCAGGGGGCGTTGGCATCCAAGCCACCAGGCTGTTTCTTAGCCAGCATGGGATGCCTTGTGTTCATCAATCTGGCCCTGCATCTGGGGACAGACTTTGTCTGGGGACGTCTGGTCACCCTACTATATATATACTCCTCCCCTCCATATTCTTCCCACTGTCATAAGATCTGCTTTCCTTCCTTGCACATACTGTCCACTGCCATACCCGCCACACTAATTCCTTGCATATACTGCCTGCAGTCAGACATCTAGCGCAGAGAAACAGTTTATTGATTGAAAAGAACATTTAAAAAAAAAAAAAAGTGTACTTACATTTGTTTGGTGTAAATCGCCACATTGGAAGGGGAAACCGCAAAATATAATCACCAGGACCAGTGATGTAGTAAGGATATCCTTATTTAGGCTGGAGCTTGTGTAAATCTGGGCAGGATCCCATGCCTGTCAAAAGTTGTCTCGCTGAAATCATACTCTCCTTTCCTGTTAGTGGTTGCCAACTTGAGAAAGAAGGACCCATTCCTGAAACTATTCACAGCTCACTGCAGCGCTCTGCACAGAGGAGTGTGTCAGCTCTGGACCTCATATAGCGCACATGTGTGTGTTTTTCTGGTCACTATAATGCCTGCTGTCATACCCTCACTATTCCGCCCCTGCCCATACTACCCTCCATCCCAGGGGTATTGAATTACATTTTTCGGAGGTCCGATCAGTGATATTTACTTCCAGCAGAGGCCCGATTCACATATTTGTGGGAATACTCCTTTACTTCACAGCCCCCCTTATATCACAATCCCATTCTTACATGACAGTCCCCCACTTCATTTCACACTTTTCCCTTCAGAGTAGTGTTCTCAGGCCCCTTTCACATCACTTGCCTCCCCAGCACACACCCTACTCCTCCCACAGCACTGCCCTCCCTCTAATCACCTGCCCCCTTCTCCACAACACCTGCTTCCCCTTCACATCACCCCCCCCACACACAGCACTGCCCCGCTTCACATCACCGGCCCCCTGCACATCACCCCCCTTATCACCGACTCTCTTCACATCACTCCCCCTGCACATGACAAATCCCCCCTCCCCAGTAGTTTGATCTACCCTCTTCACATAATCTGTGTCTCCTTCACATCACCCCCCCCCCCACACACACACACACACACACAGAACTGCCCCACTTCACATCACCGGCCACCTGCACATCACCCCCCATATCACCGACTCTCTTCACATCACTCCCCCCCCACAGCACTGCCTCCTCACATGACAAATCCCCCCTCCCCAGTAGTTTGATCTACCCTCTTCACATAATCTGCATCTCCTTCACATCACCTCCTCCCCCCCCCCGCTTCACATCACTGGCCCCCTGCACATCACCCCTCCATATCACCGACTCTGTTCACATCACCCCCCCCCCACAGCACTGCCCCCCCCCTTTACATTACAAATCCCCATGCCCTCTTAATTCCCCTATAGCACTGCCCCTCTCAAATCACAACCCCACCTCTTCACAAACCCCCTCCCCCACAGCACTGCCTCCTCACACATCACCCCCCCACACACACATACACACACACACTCTCACACACACACACACACACACACACACACACACACCCCTGCCTGTAGTGTCCCCTGCCCTTCACTCTCCTACCTTAGATCGAGCGGAGGGCAGGAGGCAGGAGTCACAGCTCTGCATTGGGGGGGGGGGGGTCAGGCTGCGTGGGGGTAATAATCCTGAGTTCGGGAGATGGCTCTGCATTGGACAGGAGTGGGAGCTGCCGGTTGTAAACTGGCTAATATATATATTAGCCACTGAGTAACAAGAGTAATAGCAGTATAAATGTTTATTAAAATTAATGTACATACATGGATAATATAGCATATTAGCTCAGCCAATGGATTTGCACATAATAAAAAGAACAATTAACGTTGATACAAACATTATAAAATGCAGTATATACAAATGCACCCATCAGAAAACCCAATGCACATTTCGCGAGATCATTGCTCGCTCATCATGGGTGGATGCGGATGAGATGTATCTAAACAAACAAAAAGATGGGTCACAGTGGTAAATGTAAGAACAATGGCAGAATGGGCCAAAGCAAAACAGCCCAATACTTACCAATGAACGAAACCAGAGTTTCCATCGCTGAACCCCCAAATGGACGGCAGCAGCCAGAGTATGGCACAGGAGCTGAGGGGGAGAAGATGGACACGGGTGCCCCCAGGGGGGGACACCAGGAGGCAGACATGGCATACGTGAAGGTGAATGGTCCTATTGTCTCAGTATGTAGCTTGATAGATATCAGCTGTAAACATAGATGTATATGTCTCAATGATTTGCCAAAATTTAGTAAAATGAACATCAAGTTATATAATGTAATAATATTTTTGTATGAGAGCATGTATACTCTAGCATAAGTATACGTGTCAAGCTTTACTAAAAAAGCAGAGTAGACAAAAGTTGTACAGTTATTTGTATAGAAACATATGTGGACTAACCTGATCCAATAATGGAGCAGACATAGAGACCATGGGTAAAAAAGTAAATCCTGAAAAAATGTGTTTGTCTGAGAAAGAAAGAAGGAAAGGGTTGTGTGAAAAACAGTGTTTTAAAAGAAACAAAAAAGTGCAGGGAATGCAGATAAAGCACCAAGTGAGTGCTGGGGGGTGGGGAGAGTGTATTTACCTTGATATAGAAACAGCTGAACAGCAATGAAAATCTCTGTGGTGTGCATAGTATTGGTGAGCGAAGGAAGTGATCTCAGACATGTCTCACCCCTGACTTATATCCCCAAAGGGGGCCGGTCCGCCCCGCCCCTGCCATGCAAGGATGGATTGGTGTGCCGATGCCCAGGGTGTCAGCTACCAATGGGAGTATGCATGCGCAGTAGACTCCCGTCCATCCAAGATGACAAACTGCACTGCCACTGTGTGACACCGCAAATGCGGAAGCCACCCAATGGGTGTAGGAGCATGGCACCGATATCAGGTTAGTCCACATATGTTTCTATACAAATAACTGTACAACTTTTGTCTACTCTGCTTTTTTAGTAAAGCTTGACACGTATACTTATGCTAGAGTATATATGCTCTCATACAAAAATATTATTACATTATATAACTTGATGTTTACTAAATTTTGGCAAATCATTGAGACATAGATATCAGCTGTAAACATAGATGTATATCAAGCTACATACTGAGACAATAGGACCATTCACCTTCACTTATGCCATGTCTGCCCCCTGGCGTCCCCCCTGGGGGTACCCGTGTCTGTCTTCTCCCCCTCAGCTCCCGTGCCATACTCTGGCTGCTGCCGTCCATTTGGGGGTTCAGCGATGGAAACTCTGGTTTTGTTCATTGGTAAGTATTGGGCTGTTTTGCTCTGGCCCAATCTGCCATTGTTCTTACATTTACCACTGTGACCCATCTTTTTGTTTGTTTAGATACATCTCATCCGCATCCACCCCTGATGAGCGAGCAATGATTTTGCGAAACGTGCGTCGGGTTTTCTGATGCGTGCATTTGTATATACTGCATTTTATAACGTTTGTATCAACTTTAATTATTCTCTTTATTATATGCAAATCCATTGGCTGAGCTAATATGCTATATTATCCATGTATGTACATTAATTTTAATAAACATTTATACTGCTATTGCTCTTGTTACTCAGTGGCTAACTGTGACCACCTCATTTAAAGTCCCAGGGCGACTCTCTCTCTTTTTTTTTTGTATATGTATATAGGGATGGAGGTGCATCAATGGTGACTGCAGACCTTTTATTTTATTTTGCTTCTGACATAAAGAGAATGACAGCGACCGAGGCTGGGGGATAGAAACCGCTCCTAAAGGGCGTGACCGCGGGTCCAGATGGGATAGTGGCTCGATCCAGACCATGGTCTGCCATTTAGTGATGCCTGCGCTATCCTATCCTTAGCACTCCTCCTCTGCACATACTACCCTCTAAAACAAATATATTGATCACATCTGATGTACTGAGGCCTATCTCATTTCTTGAGACCCTAACAAGCCAGGAAAGTACAAATACCCACAAAATGACCCCTTTTCGGAAAGTAGACATTCCAAGGTATTTAGTAAGAGGCATGGTGAGTTTTTTGAAGTTGTTGTTTTTTTCTACAATTGCAAAATGAAGATTTTTTTTTTTCCCACACCAAATTGTCATCATAACAGGTTATTTCTCTCACATGGCATGTACATTACACAAATGACACCCCAAAATATATTCTGCTACTCCTCCTAAGTATGGGGATGCCACATGTGTGGGACTTTTACACAACCTGGCCACATAAAGAGGCGCAACATTGAAGTAGCACATTCAGGCGTTCTAGGAGCATAAATTACACATCTAACCTCTCAACCACCTATTACACTTTTGAAGGCCCTGGAGCACCAGGACAATGGAAACGCCCACAAAGTGACCCCATTTTGGAAAGCAAACACCCCAACCTATAATCGGTTCATTTTTTTTTTTCCAGAAGTTTTTGGAAAATGTGGAAAAAATACGAAAATGCATTTTTTTTTTTTTTTTTACACAAAGTTGTCCATTTCTAAGTTATTTCCAACACATAGCATGTACATAGCAAAAATGACACCCCAAAATATATTCTGCTACTCCTCCTGAGTATGGCGATACCACATGTGTGAGACTTTTACACAGCCTGGCCACATACAGAGGCCCAACATTGAAGTAGCACATTCAGGCGTTCTAGGAGCATAAATTACACATCTAATTTCCTTACAATCTATCACATTTTTGAAGGCCCTTCATATTTCTAACACATAGCATGAACATACCAAGAATTACACCCTAAAATACATTCTGCTGAGAAAAGGGTAAACAAAAGATTACCTGTGGTTTTATTAGTGCAGTTGTCCACAGGAAGAGAGCCCTGATCCAGGCAGCAGGCAGGGAGGTGGTCAGCGACAGTGAATGGAATAGTCCAGGCAGCAGGCAAGAATATTGTCCATAGTACAGGCAGGGATACTGTACTTATACAGTCCAGGGTCAGTGCAAGCAGAGACATTGCCAGCAGTGCCAAAATATTGGTCCTGGTAGTAAGCAGGAACATGGTCCAAGTAGCAGGCCAGGAAAGATTGGGGACAGGGGTAGAGGCTTCTCCCACCCAAATCTCCCACCCAAATCTCTTTGAAGCCTCTGAGTCTCCAGACCCTAAATCTGGGAATGAGAAATGAAAAAATTTTCTTCACCCAGAAAAAACATTTCTGTAGCCCCTCACATATGTGAGACCCCTGTGTTCCCACTAGCATAGCAGGGTACATGATCAGTCCAAGAGGCAGGCAAAAAATGTGGTCATACAGTCCAGGGTCAGTTCCAGGGCAGGCAGAGGTAGGTACAATTTAGTGTTAGGCAGAAGCTTGGTCGTATAACAGGCCAGGGTCAGTTCCGGAGAAGGCAGAGGTAGGTAAAGTTTAGTGTTAGGCAGAAGCTTGGTCGTATAACAGGCAAGGGTCGGTTCCAGACAAGGCTGAGGTATGTCAGGTTCAGTGCAGTGGCATAAGGGGTGTGGAGGAAAATGACAGTAAATGAGCATTACGTTTACCATACTTCCCTAATAATGTAGAGAAGTATGGTAGCGGCGGAAACATTCACCTATACAGAGGCCTGGTTGGGAAGGACATTGGGGACAATAAAATGTGGTGTCTCTTCTAATTCCTCCTCTGGAGCACACCCGGCATTTCTTCCGACGTCTGTGGCCTGATTCACTGGGGGGGGGGGGGGGGGGATTTATCAGGAAAGTGGCGTTCGTGGAGTCTGCTCATGGAATCAGAGCGAATATTTTCTGGTGGGCTTTCAGGGTACAAAAGGGCGGAGATTACTTGTTCCTGGTAGTGCAGATAGGATACGGGGGTCTCAATAGATTTTTGGTAAATAACATAAGTGTTATACATGGCCAAACTGAAAAGATAAATGGACACTTTTTTTATACTCATGACGGGATTTTCTTGTGGGAAGGTAGGGTTCAATCATCTGATCATTGAAGTCCACTCCCCCCATAAACAAATTATAATCATAGATACAAGTTGGTTTCTGGACTGGGCTGTTTCTCCTGGAGACTTCCACGTAGGTGTCATTATGAATTGTCGTCAGCATGTGGACGTTTCGTCTGTCCCTCCACTTGACAGCCAATAGCTCCTGGTTCCGCAAAGACACCGTCTCCCCTCGTCGTAGCCTTTCATTGACCAGTTTTTGCGGGAAGCCCTTTCTACTGGTTCTTACGCTACCACATGCTGGGGTGTCCCTCCGGTGAAGATTGCGGAAGAGGGGCAAACTTGTATAAAAATTATCCACATAAAGGTGGTACCCCTTTCCAAGGAGTGGATAAACAAGCTCCCAGACAACTTTGCAGCTGGCTCCAATATATTCTGGGCATTCAGAGGGATGCAGTTGGGAGTACTTCCCTTCATACACCCGGAAGGCGTAAATGTACCCCGTGGCTCGGTCGCAAAGTTTATACATTTTAACCCCATATTGGGCCCTTTTGCTGGGGTTAAACTGTTTGATGCTAATGCCGCGTACACACGGTCGGACTTTCCGGCATACTTGGTCCGGCGGACCAGAGTGTGCCGGACAATCCGCCCGTGTGTGGGCGGCGGCGGACTTTTCCGGCGGACTTCTTCCCAAAAGCCCGCCGGACCTAGATTTCAAACATGTTTGAAATCTTTCCGTCGGACTCAGTTTCGGGCGGAAAGTCCGCTCGTGTGTGTGCTGGTCCGACGGAAAGCCCGCTCGTGTGTAGGCTGGTCCGACAGACCAAATACGACACGAGGGGATGGTATTGCATCTCGCGCTCGCTGCAATAGGAAAAACAAATCTTCCTATTGCGGCGAGCGCGGGGCATACCAGGCCCTTAGGTCTGGTATGGATTATAAAGGGGAACCCCGCTACGCCGAAAAAACGGCGTGGGGTCCCCCTAAAATCCATACCAGACCCCGATCCGAGCACGCAGCCTGGCCGGTCAGGAAAGGGGGTGGGGACGAGCGAGCGCCCCCCCCCTCCTGAACCGTACCAGGCCGCATGCCCTCAACATGGGGGGTGGGTGCTTTGGGGGAGGGGGGCGCCCTGCGCCCCCCCCCCCCCCAAAGCACCTTGTCCCCATGTTGATGAGGACAAGGGCCTCTTCCCGACAACCCTGGCCGTTGGTTGTCGGGGTCTGCGGGCGGGGGCTTATCGGAATCTGGGAGCCCCCTTTAATAAGGGGGCCCCCAGATCCCGGCCCCCCACCCTATGTAAATGAGTATGGGGTACATGGTACCCCTACCCATTTACCTAGGAAAAAAGTGTAAGTAATAAAACACACTACACAGGTTTTTAAAATATTTTATTAAACAGCTCCGGGGGGGGGATCTTCCTCCGGCTTCGGGGGTCTTCTTCCGGCTTCGGGGGTCCCTCCGCTTCATCTTCTCCCGGCGTCCGGTTGGTTCTTCTCCGCTCTCCGGCCTCTTCTCCCGGTGTCGCAGGTCTTCGGCCGGCCCCTCCGCTCTCTTCATGTAGCTCTATTGCGAGCGGAGGTCCGGACTTCTGGGCTTCTTGGCTTCTTGGCTTCTTGGCTTCTTGGCTTGGCTTCTCTTCTCTTCCCCCAGATGTTGACACGACGCTCTCTCCGGCTGGACTGGTTTCTGAGGGCTGCGTTGTGACTTATATAGGCGGAGACCCCGCCCCCATATGATGTCACAGTCCCTGGGCATGCTGGGACTGTGACGTTTTAGGGGGCGTGGTCGACCACGCCCCCCGACCACGCCCCCTAAAACGTCACAGTCCCAGCATGCCCAGGGACTGTGACATCATATGGGGGCGGGGTCTCCGCCTATATAAGTCACAACGCAGCCCTCAGAAACCAGTCCAGCCGGAGAGAGCGTCGTGTCAACATCTGGGGGAAGAGAAGAGAAGAGAAGCCAAGAAGCCAAGAAGCCAAGAAGCCAAGAAGCCCAGAAGTCCGGACCTCCGCTCGCAATAGAGCTACATGAAGAGAGCGGAGGGGCCGGCCGAAGACCTGCGACACCGGGAGAAGAGGCCGGAGAGCGGAGAAGAACCAACCGGACGCCGGGAGAAGATGAAGCGGAGGGACCCACGAAGCCGGAAGAAGACCCCCGAAGCCGGAGGAAGATCCCCCCCCCGGAGCTGTTTAATAAAATATTTTAAAAACCTGTGTAGTGTGTTTTATTACTTACACTTTTTTCCTAGGTAAATGGGTAGGGGTACCATGTACCCCATACTCATTTACATAGGGTGGGGGGCCGGGATCTGGGGGCCCCCTTATTAAAGGGGGCTCCCAGATTCCGATAAGCCCCCGCCCGCAGACCCCGACAACCAACGGCCAGGGTTGTCGGGAAGAGGCCCTTGTCCTCATCAACATGGGGACAAGGTGCTTTGGGGGGGGGCGCAGGGCGCCCCCCTCCCCCAAAGCACCAACCCCCCATGTTGAGGGCATGCGGCCTGGTACGGTTCAGGAGGGGGGGGGCGCTCGCTCGTCCCCACCCCCTTTCCTGACCGGCCAGGCTGCGTGCTCGGATCGGGGTCTGGTATGGATTTTAGGGGGACCCCACGCCGTTTTTTCGGCGTAGCGGGGTTCCCCTTTATAATCCATACCAGACCTAAGGGCCTGGTATGCCCCGCGACGGGGCTCGCAAGGTGTCAATCTAGCCGATAAAAGCGGCAAGATTGACATCCTTTTCTAGTCCCGTCGCACCTGAGTCACGTTCAAAATGAACGGACTTGTCCGTGTGTGGGCAAGTCCGTTCATTCTGAAAGTCCGCCGGAACTCCGGCGAAAGTCCGTCGGAAAGACGGGCGGACTTAGCCCGCCGGAAAATCCCGGCGTGTGTGGGCAAGTCCGTTCGTTTTAAAGTCCGGCGCACCTGGCGGACAAAGTCCGTCGGAAAGTGTGCCGGACCAAGTAGGATAGAAAGTCCGCTCGTGTGTACGCGGCATTAGCCTGCCTGTGAATTTTACAAGGGACTCATCAACAGAGATATTCTGGTCGGGGGTATATAACTGGGGAAATTTTTAAGAGAAATAATTTAGGAGTGGCTGAATTTTGAATAATTTGTCAAAGGGGTCATTTCGGGGAGGGCACTGGGTGTTGTCATTATAGTGGAGGAAGCGCAAAATCATAAGGTATCTTGATCTTGGCATAATCGAAGTAAAGAGTGGCATGTGGTAGACTGGGTTAGTTGACCAATATGAGTAAATTTCGTTTTTTTTTGTGAGACCCATAGTAAAAGTTAGGCCTAAGAAAATTTGGAATTCCTCTATGGTAGCAATCTCCAATCAAAGGGACGGGCAAAACTAGAGCCAGGGTTGCTTACTATGTACTGCTGTGCATAGAGGTTGCACTGGGCCACAATGGACGATAGTAAGTCTTCAGTGAAAATCAAATAAAAAAAAAAAAAATCAAGCATGACAAAATCATCGGTGTTCACCTGGACACCTGGCTGGGCGGTAAAATGGGGGATATTTGCTGCTCCGGAATTAAGGGGAAGTCACAGGGGGTTTTGAAGGGCATAGGGAAGGCTGGCATGGCTTCTATCCCTTTTGGGGCTGAGATGACACCTTATTGGTGCTTGGCCTTTGTTGCAGTGGCTCTGCGCTTGAGGTGGACAGCACTGCGCTTGAGGTGGTAGTAGGCTGCTGCTCCACGCCAGAACGCCTTCTTTTCACTGGCACACGTTCCTCTTCCGATTCTGTATCAGACCCGCTGCTTGTCACGGGTTCATAGGCTGAATCCGAATCGGACTGAGACTCAGAAAGCTCCCCGCTGCTCTCATCGGTCATGCTGAGATGCTGGTAGGCCTCCTCGGCCGTAAATAATTTTTTTGCCATACTGGTGGCTGGTGAGGTTGATGGGCACAGGTGGCACTGGTGTGCACTGTAGTGGTACTGGTGTGGCTCTGGCGGCACTGGTGGGCACAGGCGGCACTGGTGGGCACAGGCAGCACTGATGTGGCACTGGTGGCGCAGATGAGCACAAGTGGCACTGATGGGCACAGGTGGCACTGGTGTGCACTGTAGTAGCACTGGTGTGGCACTGGTGTGGCTCTGGTGGCACAGGTGGTACAGATGTGGCACAGGTAACACTGTTGTGGCACTGTTGGGCACTGACATATGTAAAAAACTCACAGTATGGCACTGTAAAGCTCTCCTCTCCTCTCACGCTGCGTCGGTGTGAGGAGAGGAGAGCGATGAACTTCTGATAACCCTGCTTCACTGTCTTTGTTGACATTTGTGATCGCTCCGTCATTGGACGGAGCGATCACGTGGTAAAGGGGCGCTGTCATTGGCCCTTTACAGCGATCTGTGTTGCGCCGGGTCCCGTGAACCCGGCAAACACGTATGTTCCCGTGTGCGCGCTCTAGGGGGCGCGCGGGAGCGGTTTTCCGGGAGGACATCATAGTACGCCCTCCCAGAGTTATCCAACCGCCCTGCAGCCGTCATTCGGCTATGGGTCGGTTGGTAACTGGTTAATTGACTACTTCCCACCCGCCCATTGTACATATACGGCCAGGCGGGCGCTTCCTCCTTCTGAGTGGACATTCAGGAATGTCCCTCAGAAGGAGGGGGATTGGGCGCGCGTGCCCATGCAGCAGTGTGATCCCGATGCGCTCGTGTCACCCGGACACGGCGCATCTCCGATCGGCAGGAGGGCACTGTGATTGGCCCTCCTGATCACATGACGGCTGTGTCCAATCACAGCCGTCATGTGATGTAAATAGAGAGCCGGTTGCTAGGCGATCGGCTCTCCTCTCCTCACTCAGAAGCTGTCCGTGAGGAGAGGAGAGCGGATCTCTGCAGCCGGCCGGTGATCAGTGAGTATGAGCTGTTTTTTTTTACAGCTTTTTACACACTGATCACCGGCCCAATGTCCCCACACATGTAAACACACAATGTAAACACACAGTAAAAACACCTGTCCCCCACATATGTAACAGTAAAATCACATGTCCCAATGATCATCTGCACACCTATGTCCGTGATCACCTGCGCACATCTGTACATGATCATCTGCGTGCATCTGTCCGTGATCAAACAAACCAATTATTATACACTTAAGCGGATTTTTTTTACCAAAGACGTAGCAGAATACATTTTGGCTTAAATTTATGACAAAATTCGATTTTATTGGATTTCTTTTAAAATAGAAAGAAAAAAATATTGTTTTTTTTTCAAATTTCTGCTCTTTTTCCGCTTAAGTCGCAAAAAATAAAAAAATGCAGTCATGAATAAATACCACCAAAAGAAAGCTTTATTTGTGGGAACAAAATGATAAAAATTTCATTTGGGTACAGAGTAGCATGACCGCGCAATTGTCATTGAAAATGCGAGAGCGCTGAAAGCTTAAAATTGGTCTGGGAAGGAAGGGGGTGAAAGTGACCGGTATTGAAGTGGTTAAACAAAAATAGGTATCATACTCACAAGTTTAAACTTAAATAAAAGCACATCATATCATTCGTCCATATGAATCCATGTGAAGTTGTCCCCCTCATATGGAACTATCTCGCAGAGGCATAACGCCGAGTTCCTCTTCCGCAGAGCCTGTCAAATAAGTCTAGCTTGCACGCTTATAAGTGATGTACTGGATTGATGGTAACAGACCAGGGGGTGTGTCCTTCCCTCTCCAAAGGGCGTGGATAAGACCCGTACCAATCACAGTACACCACATCAAAATTCACCAAAGATATTTAAAAAATATATAAGATTGAAAACCACAATTTTATGCAAAATGATCAAAACCAATATGGTGTGTGTAAACCAAAAGAAAAAGGGGACATACAAAGAGTATATCTGTATAGTCATTTGAGCTCACATGAAGAGCCACAGTATAATTACTAACAATAGTGTCTCTGATAAAAAAAAGTGCTAAAATACAAGAATATGTGTATAAAAACATGATAGTAAAACATATTATGCTGACCTACCCGATCTGTAGTGGTTATTAGTGTATTCCCCCCACGCCATTCCTGGTGGATGGATGGTATGAGTCTATTTCATATGGTAGGGCTGGGATACATAAATATTTCACTTTAGATCTTCCACAGGGCAAGTAATATGTGTTTTGATGCTGTCCCCTTACACATGCCCTGTTCATCCAGGTTTGGGTACGATCCAAAAAAATAATGGTGGCCACACAAAATATTGACGCTTTGGGCCCAATTTTTGACATTTTCACTTAGGGGTGTACTCACTTTTGCCAGCGGTTTAGACATTAATGGCTGTGTGTTGAGTGATTTTGAGGGGACAGCAAATTTACACTGTTATACAAGCTGTACACTCACTACTTTACATTGTAGCAAAGTGACATTTCTTCAGTGTTGTCACATGAAAAGATATAATAAAATATTTACAAAAATGTGAGCGGTGTACTCACTTTTGTGAGATACTGTGTGTGTGTGTGTGTGTATGTGTGTATATATATATATATATATATATAAGAGCTAAACACCAGGCATATGAGCCTGGACTCTAAGTAAATGTCGTACTTCAGGCAACAGATGCCACTAGTGGCTGCACATGTGCATGTGTACACAGCTACATGTGCACAAATGCTGTGCACACAAAGTATGTACATCTGCGCGTGTCACCACACAGGCTCATGTACATTGGCTCCATCGCTCACACTGGCCGGTGCAGACACTCTAGACAATCCATTTTTGCAATTGTAAACATACTGGGTTGTCGATGAGTGTATTTAGCACCTACAGAGAAGTCTGAAATGGCTGGGTGGCACTAGGGGAATGTCCTAAAAGGAGGGACTTTTAGCCTCAAAAAAAAGATTGCAAGGTCTGTTGCAAAAAAAGGTTGGTACTAACTGCATAAAACTGGGGTGTATAGCATCACGCCAGAATGTTGTGTTAAGTATGCCTGTGTGTGCGTGACGCACTAGCTACAGACTCTGTCTGTGCACCCTCTGTTCACTAGATAACCCCATGGACCTCAAGATCTTCGTTTAACCCCCTAGGGGCCAAAGACTCCAGGGTAAATATCCAGAACCTTTCTCTCTTACATAACCTCTGGAATCTTCGCCCAGCTTCAGGGTCATTACCTATTGCTTCTATGCCAAACACTTTCAAGCCAGCCAGGTTCCCGTTGTGATGCTCTTTGAAATGACGTGGTACTGAGTATTTATATTTATTCTTGTTCTTATTATTTTTATTTTTATCTTTATCTTCTTCTTTGTTGATGATATTGCACTTGTGTTCACCAAACCTCACTCTTAATGGGTGTATTGTACGTCCCACATAGAGGAGGCTGCACAGGCAAATAATGCCATAAATCAAATAGGAGGTTCCACAGTTAATGAATTGTTTATCGTGTGGTTGTGACTGTCTCTTCCCGTTATCTCCTTCTTCTGATGCCACATATACATACAGGTCCTGCAATTCTTCACTCCACACTTATAATTCCCTCTTTGGTCGAACACCAATGACCAGAGGCCCATCTTGATCTTGCTCTCACCTTGAACTTTGCAGACCCTGCTAGGAGCAATGTAACTTCTCAAGTCCCTCGGTTTTCTGAATACAACTCTGGTCTAAGGGACAGTGTCTGACCCAGGACAGGGTCTTGCTTGAGAATATTCCAATTCCGTTGCATATCGAAGGCCTTGGTGTTCTACCTGGTGCTGAATCTGATGGATTCTGTATTTTTATAATATGTAACTTTTTTTCTTTGGTTTGGTTTCTCCATTCGATTCATGCATTTCTAGTGGGGAACCTTCACTGTATTGTATCTAATATTCCATGTAGGCTTTTTCCACATGATCTTCTTCGTACCCCTTTCTCTAGGAATATATTTTTGAGGATGGTCCCTTGTTCTTCATAGTCACTCCTTCTTGTACAGGTTCTCTTCAGCCTGCAGAATTGTCCAAACGGGACGTTGTATATTAATCTTGGGTGGTGGTGGCTCTTGGCATGTAAATAAGAGTTTTCCCGCCCTAGGTTTGAAGTGTGTATTTAAGAGGATATTTCCTTCTCCGTCCACCTGTAGTTCAAGATCTAAAAATACCAGTGATTTGTTGTCAACAGCATGAGTGAAGGCTGTACCAAAGGGATTGGCATTGCAATATTCCAGAAAGTTGCTTAATTCGATTTGAGATCCATTCCATACAAACAGGATATCATCTATGTATCTCGCGTGTTGAGCTAGATTGACCCCAAATGGGTTGTTTGCCGATATAAACTGATGCTCCCAAAAGACCCATGAACAGGTTGGCATAACTAGGGGCAAATCTAGCTCCCATAGCCATGCCTCTAACCTGCCCATAGAAATCACCTAGGTAGGAAAAATAATTATTGGTCAGGGTGAATTTTTTTTTTTTTTAATCAAAACATTTTTTTTGTTGGTTGTTGCATAAAGTGACTATACAGCCGTACATAGCATAAAGATGTAGCAAATGATAAAGTACATCAGGTGTATATATGGAGTCAGTGGCAGTGAGTCACAATACTTGAGGTACAGTTTATGTTAGACAAACAACTAATAAAACTGGCACTCGGTACAGTATCTATTGAATCAGTAGGGAGCTTTTTTTTTTTTTAGCTATCGAATGCTGAGGAACCGGGTACCCTTTAAAACAAAATGAAAACATTTAATAACCTCCTTTCTCTTCTCTTCCTTTTTTACGTGCGACTCTTGGTGGGTTAGAGTCGCAATAATCTATCCATCACTAACTGCGGTCGGGCAAGGATTATCCAACCAAGGCTGTCAAATAAGATCAAATTTTGACGGTAAGCCAGTTGTTTCCTGAGGAGAAGGGAGTTGACATATGCAGTCCATTGTTTCCCAGTAGGTATTGTAGAGGCCATCCAGTATTGGGCTAAGAGCTTTCTAGCCAGATACAGCAGTCTGGTGATCATAATATACATCCTTTTTGGTACATTTCTACATCAATTGCACCTAATAGGCACACTAAAGGAGTTAGAGGCACAGGTACCTGAGCTAAACTGGAAATACACTGTATGACATCAGTCCAGTAACTGTTACATTTTACATGTATAAAAGTGCCTTGCTGCACTTTACATTTTGGGCACAGAGAGGAGTCTCTCAGACCCCAGTCGTATAGTTTCTCAGGCATCCGATAGGCCTATGAAAGGCCGAGAGAGAAACTACAGGAATCGATTCTAGGGCCATATCTGATGAGACCAAGATAAACTTATTTGGCTCAGATGGTGTCAATCGTGTGTGGCGGCAACCAGGGGAGGAGTACAAAGACAAGTGTGTCTTGCCTACAGTCAAGCACGGTGGTGGGGGTGTCATGGTCTGGGGCTGCATGAGTGCTGCCGGCACTGGGGAGCTGCAGTTCATTGAGGGAACCATGAATGCCAACATCTACTGTGACATACTAAAGCAGAGCATGATCCTCTCCCTTCGGAGACTGGGCGGCAGGGCAGTATTCCAATATAACGACCCCAAACACACCTCCAAGACAACCACTGCCTTGCTAAAGAAGCTGAGGGTAAAAGTGATGGACTGCCCAAGCATGTCTCCAGCCCTAAACCCTATTGAGCATCTGTGGGGCATCCTCAAATGGAAGGTGGTGGAGCGCAAGGTCTCTAACATCCACCATTTCCGTGATGTCATCATGGAGGAGTGGAAGAGGACTCCAGTGGCAATCTGTGAAGCTCTAGTGAACGCCATGCCCAAGAGGGTTAAGGCAGTGCTGGAAAATAATGGTGGCCACACACAATATTGACACTTTGGGCCCATTTTGGACATTTTCACTTAGGGGTGTACTCACTTTTGTTGCCAGCGGTTTAGACATTAATGGCTGTGTGTTGAGTTATTTTTGACAGCAAATTTACACTGTTATACAAGCTGTACACTCACTACTTTACATTGTAGCAAAGTGTCATTTCTTCAGTGTTGTCACATGAAAAGATGGAATAAAATATTTACAAAAATGTGAGGGGTGTACTCACTTTTGTGGAACGAACCAAACCCCCTTTTGTCTCCATGTAAATAATCCTTGTAGCTTATTCAGTTCCGGGTATTTTGGTTTATTCCACAGAGGGGTAAACCCTAGTGGGCCCTCCAAAGAAAAAGCCTCTCGGAATGCTTACCAAAATTTCACTAATTGTACTATATGATCGTCATTATCCTCCTGACCCCATCCAGCGAACTGTTGCATCTGGGAGGCCAAGAAGTACATTTTCGGTTGAGAAACAGCAATTCCTCCCCTATCTTTTCCATACTGTAGAGTATACAAGCTAATCCAAGCCCTTTTCTGTTTCCAGATGAGATCATGCATCTGTGTATCCACCTACTTGAACCGCTTATGAGAAATCCACAAAGGTGAATTTTGAAAAATATACAAGCGCTGCGGAGCCCAAATCATTTTTATCAAATTCACTCTACCCACTACCGAGAGGGGAAGCTTGCACCAACTGAGGCATTTTTCCCGTTGTCTATTTAGCAATGGGCACAAATTTAACCAAAGGTAACTAGAGTTGTCCGGGGCTACCACCACACCCAGATAGCTAAAAGAGTTGGCAATGGTAATTTTTCCAGCGCCCGTAGGCAAAGGTTCAGTTTTTGGGTCAAGGGGCATGAGAATAGATTTAGACCAATTAATAGAGAAACCTGAAAAGTCACCAAATTTAGTAATAGTCTCCATCAATGCCTGCAAGGAGGCAGCGCTATCCCCCAAATTGAGCAAAGCGTCATCTGCTCATTATTACACCCTTTTCCATAGTTCAATCTAGTAGTTGTTTGAGAGATATTGTATAACAGGATAGGGGGTCCCCAAGAAGTTTTTCATGGGTGGCATCATCTCCCAGTCTCAGGGCCTCAGCCAAGTAGGCCTCTCTGTCCTGGATAACCAGACCACCTCCTTTATTGGCTTGTCTAATAATTATACCTTCCTTACCCTTCAATTTCTTAATAGCTTCTTTTGACGCTTCACAGTTGTTTCTTAGGGTGTACTCATTTGCTGTTATAATTGCTCTTCTGGCATATCCTTTTTATTTCTTCCAACACTGCTTCATAAAATGTTGGAATATACAGTGCCTTGAAAAAGTATTCATACCCCTTGAAATTTTCCACTTTTTGTCATGTTACAACCAAAAATGTAAATGTATTTTATTGGGATTTTATGTGATAGACCAACAGAAAGTTGCACATAATTGTGAAGTGGAAGGAAAATGATAAATGGTTTTAAAATTTTTATTACAAATAAATATGTTAATAATAAGGAAGAGCGCCTATATTAGAAAAGTTAAATTACCAATTAAGCGTACCATCATCCCAATTGTCTAATACAAGAAAAGGTAGAGGGGTAAGGGGCGGCCGCAGTTGGCTGCTTCTGTCGGCCGATATCCCAAACCCCCACACAAGGAGAAACAAGGGGAGGGGACTATTACGGTACTCAAGATAGTTGGATATTTAGTAAAAGAAGGTTAAGAGGGAAATAATAAGATAAAAATTGAATTTTTAATAAGAAACAATTTTAAAAATTATTACAATGTCACATACAGTTGATATTCAAAGCAAGGGCAATATATACAACCATACGGATTACATCCAATAATGACAGAGGGTACATATATAGCTTGGATTCTCGACCGGTTTCGCGGTATTCACCGCTTCCTCAGGAGAGTAAAGTCTATAATGTAGCATGGAAATATAATAATAATGAATACAAACAAAACCAAAGATACATAGGAATTTTAAGTTGCAGCAAAGTCATTTCAATAAGGCATTAAACAATCACATACAAATTAAATATAATGAGGACCAGCTCACCCGTTCAGAGATTCTCTGTGAATATGTAGGGCCCCATATAATTCCCCCCGCGGCGAACACAGGGGATAACAAACAGCCTCTAGTAAATAAAATTTATTGAATAATTAATTTATAAGGGTCACTGGACCAGGAACTGAAAGAGAAATAAGGTATAGGGGTACCAGTGATACAGCTCTAAACATCAAGAACCAGTGTGCCAAGAAAGATGAAGGGGATTGGATATATGAAATAGTGGTAGAGAGGGGATTAACAGGGGGAATGGGGGAGAAGGATATGGGTCAGGAGGGAAAGGGGGGGGAAGGGGAGGGGGAAGGGAAAAAGGGGAATGGAGAGGAAGGGGGAGAGGGGGGAGGGAGAGGAGGGGAGGGGGGGGAGGAAGAGAGGGGGGGGAGGGGGGGAAGAGGGGGGAGGGAAAAGGAGAAGGAAGGGGGGGGAGAGGGAGGAAAAAAAAGGGGGGGAAAAAAGGGGACTGTGAGGGTCAGTAAAGACGCAAGGCCCAATACTTCCATATATGTGAAAAACAGGTCAGGATAAGGAAAGGTTGCACACAGGTATTAAGAGCTGACACTTACCCCTAGAGCGTTATTCAATTGAACAACGCCTGAGTTGGAATAAACAAAGGCAGCATGATAAGGATCATACAATGAGAAGTTGACAAAGCCAACGCTGTTGGATTAGCAAAGAAGCTGGAACCATCGATGTGGGCAGCAGAAAAGTCACTGCAGCAACTGCAATCAGAGTTTGTCAAAATTACAATCCACACTAGTAAAAGGGGGGATTTTTGCCCACAAATAAGTGGGAGTAGTGAAAGTAACAAGCTAGGGTTACAGTTTACCAAATTATGGGTGATATAAACTGATAATAAACATACAGCAGTGTCAGATTAGCAGTGTCAAATTAGCAGTGTCAAATTGGGGTATTGGTTCTTAATGAAAGAGACACAGTTTGAAGTAGCCATACATAAGCATACAATAACGCTGCAAATGGTACTGCATAGAGGGACTGTATTCAATAGACTTGGTATGAGAATACAAAAAGAAAGCTTTACTGGGAGCAAAGGGGGAGAAACAAAACTTACCCACAATGATATCTTTCAACTAGCGTGGCAACAGGAGGCTGTAGGCTCACACAGCGGCCGTGTCCGGCCGCTATAAGAGCACCCCAACCCGGAAGTCGAGGACAGCGTAGCAGAGGCGGTCCCTGACGTCACCGGGTCCGCTCGCCCGCACTGCGCAGGTGCACAATCTGCAAAATAGTGCAGCAATTCAAATAGCACCAGTATAAAACATGATGAAATAAAGGAAAAAAGCAATACATTGATTATATGTAGAAACATATGGGTATCAAACACCCACAGCATTTAGGGGTAAACCTAAGGCAGAAAAGGCAATATAACTGATAATAGAGCCTAATGATAGCAAAACACATGGGGAGATGAGATAAGAAGAAAGGGAAGGGAGGGAAGAGGGAAAGGGAGAAAGGAGGGAGAAGGGGGAAGATGGGCGAAAGAAGAAAGGGGGACGGAAGACAATGGTGGGAAGATGAGGGAAGGGGAGGGGGGAAAGGGAGGGAGGGGGAGAAGGGAGGGAAGGGAAGGGAAGGAATGAAGGGGAAAAAGGGGGGGGGGGGGGAGGGAAAAAGGGGGGGGAAGAAGGTACCGGACAAGGCCTCATAAAAAGGCCCTATAGGACACTGACTCGTTTAAGCCGGGAGGGGTGGTGGCATTGAGTCGCTCGATCCAGAGGGATTCCCTCTGGAGTATCGAGCGATCCCAATCGCCACCCCTGGGACTAGGTTGAACCACCTCTAGTACCAGAAATTTGGCCACAGAGTTGTCAAATCTATTGTATAGGCCGATATGTCGGCCGATAGTAGTCAGTTTGCCATTTTCTGAGTCATAGAGGTGGTCACCGATTCTCTGTCTCAGTTCCTGAATAGTTTTGCCCACATAAAAGGCTTTGCATACACAGTTCATAAGGTAAATAACCCCCTTTGTACCACAGTTGGCGAAAGTCCGTGGAACCAGGATTTCTCCATTGG
Organism: Aquarana catesbeiana; assembly: GCF_042186555.1. Taxonomy (NCBI): domain Eukaryota; kingdom Metazoa; phylum Chordata; class Amphibia; order Anura; family Ranidae; genus Aquarana; species Aquarana catesbeiana. The sequence continues at coordinate 128,633,600 of NC_133324.1, read as the reverse complement.
GTAGAACCACAGTTCTGCTTTCGTGGACCCAAGGGCACCGGGGACATTCCCCACATTGAAATGTGCCATTGGGGCCACTCTTCACAGGTTTTATGGGATTATAATGGCTGGCAGTTAATTGATCACGTAGTGATCGTGCTCTGCGGAACACCACTTCCGGTGCATGTCTGATGTATTTAGTCAGTGTGTGATGTTCGGCCAAAAGATGCCAATGTTTGGCTAGAATGTTGCGAAGTACATTATGGTGTGCAGAATACGTAGTGATGAATCTTACGGTTTCTGAGGGGGGAGACGGTTTCCTATCTTTGAAAAGAAGAGAGGTCCGTGAACGTGTCAAAGACCTATTATACGCTTTTCGCAGATTGGTAGATGAGTAACCTCGTCGTAAAAGGCGTTCGCGCAATGCTTTAGCCTGGCGTTTGAAGTCACTGTCATGTGTACAGTTCCTGCGTAGTCGTAGGTATTGGGCATAGGGTATGCTCTGTACCAGGGAATTTGGGTGAGCACTAGTGGCGAACAACAAGGTGTTCCCAGCAGTGGGTTTTCTGTAGAGATCGGTGCCTAAAGTCCCATCCGGTTGTTTGATGATTAATAGATCTAGGAAGGGGATTTGCTCAGTTTCGATTTTAAAAGTAAATTTGAGATTTAGATCATTATTGTCAAGTTGACGTAAAAAGTGTAGAAGTTTGTCCCTAGGTCCCGACCATACCATGAATAGGTCATCAATAAAGCGATACCATAAAAGGATATCGTTTAGAAGCTCCGTAAATTGGTCATGAGCATGGATATGTCGCTCCCAGCCACCTAGATATAAGTTTGCATATGCTGGGGCACAAGACGTCCCCATTGCAACACCCTGTATTTGTAAAAATAATTGATCATTAAAAGTAAAATAGTTCTTGGTCAAAATGAAATACAGTAGTGTCAATACAAACTGATTCAAAGGCCAAGTCGTTGTGTCTTGTTCAGCTAAGAAGGATCCAGCCGTCCGTACGCCCCGCTCGTGGGGGATACTAGAGTATAGAGCCTCAATATCAACGGCCACGAGTAGGGCGTCAGTAGGGCGTCAGGAGGGATCTGGATTCCCTCAAGGTGTTGCAACAGGTCGGTGGTGTCTCTGATATAGGACGGGAGAGTACGGACATGGGGCATTAAAAACGCGTCGACGAATTTGCTTGCGTTGTCTGTTAAGGAGCCTATCCCCGACACTATAGGTCTTCCCGGAGGGGAGTGCATATCTTTGTGGGTCTTGGGTAGGGAATAAAAGGTGGGAGTGCGGGGAAATTTGGGGACCAGGAACTCCAAGGTGTCTTTGTCAATGAGGCCTGAAAGGTAGGCCTCAGTGCAAAGAGCCTGGAGTTCCTGTGCAAAGGAGGAAACAAGTGTAACAGAAATAGGTCTATACCAATGTTTGTTGGTGAGGATAGCTAGGCACATAGATTGGTATTGGTGGTTGGTCATGAGGACAATATTCCCACCCTTGTCTGATTGTTTAATCACGACATCAGAACGTTGCTGTAAGGACCGAAGGGCTCGAATTTGACCAGGATCAAGATTTGGGGGAAAGTCGGGCCATTTTTGTTTCTTGAGATCACTGATTGTAGCTCGAAGAAAAGCCCATATCTCGGGGCAGGTATTCAGATCAGGAAACCTGCGAGATCGTAGGCGAAAGGGCTTGGGCAAAGGTGTATGTCTAGGGGTAACCGAAGGATCAAATATATTGGTTGCGGGGGGGCAAGTGAAACTGTCCCTGCTACAGATTAATTTGAGGGGATGTCACTGGGATCGCCGCCGTCCTGAGAGGCTGCGGGGTCTCCAGTGTCGCCCTCATCAAACAGGAGCATAAGGTCGCGGAGAGCCCTAAATTCCTCCATAGAGAAACCTTTGGTACGCTCCACGAGTTCACGCTCAAGTCCCAAGTTAGTGCAATCCTTATCATAGATAAACCTGAAAGTTAGATTGCGTGCAAACAGGTACAAGTCCTTAATTGTTTCGGTAACCTTAAGTGCATCAAGAGGGCAAAAGCCCAGACCTAATTGTAACAACGAGATTTCCTCGCTGTTAAATGTGTAGGGGGTAAGGTTGATAACATTACGATCAGTGTGATATGAAGGGGAGGATACTACTGGGACGGTGGGGGTTTTAGGACGTAAGCATCCAGATTGCTCTGTTGTTTTTTCAGATCTAAAAAAATTGCATCCTCATTAATTTTTGTGTACTTGTTGGTCATTGACGCCAAATTTAGGATTTTGGGAATTGTGCCATGCAATGTGGAGTGACCAGTGGCCCCTTCCAAGGGGGTATTCGTATCATGTGAAGTTTGTGTGAGAGGTACCTGGGTGAGTCTGGGGCCTTTTGGGCCTTTCTTATCTTTTTTAGGATTCGTGGGTGGGGTGTTACCCCCAAAACGAAGTCTCTTGCGTGAAGAGTTAAGTGCAGATGAAGTGTTGGGTTGAGTGACGTTTAAGGAAGATACAGTGAAAGAGAGTGATGAATCTGATTCAATATCAGTAGTAAAATTTCTATTGTTGGTACGAGGAGGGCCTCGTCTACCTCGGCCTCTCCCAGGCCACCGGTAGGCCAGGCCCTCAGTGAAGGCGGCTTTATCCTTCCCAAATTTAATCTGTTTCTTAACAATAATATCCTTATTCATGGTTTCCAAGAGTTCTCTAAGTTCTTTCCACTTGGTTTTGAAAACCGTATTATCGGTCAAATGGGAGTATTCGGTATTAAGTCGCTCGATATCGTTATTAAGAAGGGTCATATCTAGGGTATATTGAGTAATAAGTAGTCCGACTAATTCAAGGCTGTTCTTAGTTAGAATATCTTCCCAGGTTTTCTTAAAGTCCACTGAGGGATCTTTAAGGGTAGGGAAGATCTGGCCTCTTAAACCCAAAGGGCAAATTTTTTCACTAACATATAGTTTAAAATATTCAATGTGCCAGTGTAAATGGGACTTACGTTTGAGAAGTTTGAACATTCGCTCAAAAAACGTCGAAATGTCATCATCGATTTTGTGTTCATTCAGACAGGTGGTTTGGAGGTTGGACATAAAGCCCGTCCAATCTGTGCCTAGGATATCCATAATATACCAAACTGCCGACGGTAACCCCTAGAGTGTGTTGTGCTGACACAATACAAAGACTAAGAAATACAAATAATGACAATGTCAAAAAAATATGTACATGCGCTGTTAATGGGGGCGTGTCGATGGGTGTTGCTGTTCACCCAAGGGCACGAAACGATATGGGTGTGTTATCCACCCTGTGTATACAATAAGGAAGAGCGCCTATATTAGAAAAGTTAAATTACCAATTAAGCGTACCATCATCCCAATTGTCTAATACAAGAAAAGGTAGAGGGGTAAGGGGCGGCCGCAGTTGGCTGCTTCTGTCGGCCGATATCCCAACCCCCCACACAAGGAGAAACAAGGGGAGGGGACTATTACGGTACTCAAGATAGTTGGATATTTAGTAAAAGAAGGTTAAGAGGGAAATAATAAGATAAAAATTGAATTTTTAATAAGAAACAATTTTAAACATTATTACAATGTCACATACAGTTGATATTCAAAGCAAGGGCAATATATACAACCATACGGATTACATCCAATAATGACAGAGGGTACATATATAGCTTGGATTCTCGACCGGTTTCGCGGTATTCACCGCTTCCTCAGGAGAGTAAAGTCTATAATGTAGCATGGAAATATAATAATAATGAATACAAACAAAACCAAAGATACATAGGAATTTTAAGTTGCAGCAAAGTCATTTCAATAAGGCATTAAACAATCACATACAAATTAAATATAATGAGGACCAGCTCACCCGTTCAGAGATTCTCTGTGAATATGTAGGGCCCCATATAATTCCCCCCGCGGCGAACACAGGGGATAACAAACAGCCTCTAGTAAATAAAATTTATTGAATAATTAATTTATAAGGGTCACTGGACCAGGAACTGAAAGAGAAATAAGGTATAGGGGTACCAGTGATACAGCTCTAAACTTCAAGAACCAGTGTGCCAAGAAAGATGAAGGGGATTGGATATATGAAATAGTGGTAGAGAGGGGATTAACAGGGGAATGGGGGAGAAGGATAGGGGTCAGGAGGGAAAGGGGGGGGGGGGAGGGGGGGGGGGAGGGGAGGGGGGAAGGGAAAAAGGGGAATGGAGAGGAAGGGGGAGAGGGGGGAGGGAGAGGAGGGGAGGGGGGGGATCATTAGGCTCTATTATGAGTTATATTGCCTTTTCTGCCTTAGGTTTACCCCTAAATGCTGTGGGTGTTTGATACCCATATGTTTCTACATATAATCAATGTATTGCTTTTTTCCTTTATTTCATCATGTTTTATACTGGTGCTATTTGAATTGCTGTTTAAGGACAAGCTCTTTCCCCCCGCCAATAGACTCTGTTGATCTGTGTTTCGCCTCGATCCTTCTCCGTACGGCGGACACATGCTCGCCCTGGCAGCCTTTGGGCTGCTTGCGTCCCCAGGTCTGGGAATCCGATTCCCTTTGACAGGGGCGCGCGCTTGCGCAGTAGCACAGATTGTGCACCTGCGCAGTGCGGGCGAGCGGACCCGGTGACGTCAGGGACCGCCTCTGCTACGCTGTCCTCGACTTCCGGGTTGGGGTGCTCTTATAGCGGCCGGACACGGCCGCTGTGTGAGCCTACAGCCTCCTGTTGCCACGCTAGTTGAAAGATATCATTGTGGGTAAGTTTTGTTTCTCCCCCTTTGCTCCCAGTCAAGCTTTCTTCTTGTATTCTCATACCAAGTCTATTGAATACAGTCCCTCTATGCAGTACCATTTGCAGCGTTATTGTATGCTTATGTATGGCTACTTCAAACTGTGTCTCTTTCATTAAGAACCAATACCCCAATTTGACACTGCTAATTTGACACTGCTAATCTGACACTGCTGTATGTTTATTATCGGTTTATATCACCCATAATTTGGTAAACTGTAACCCTAGCTTGTTACTTTCACTACTCCCACTTATTTGTGGGCAAAAATCCCCCCTTTTACTAGTGTGGATTGTAATTTTGACAAACTCTGATTGCAGTTGCTGCAGTGACTTTTCTGCTGCCCACATCGATGGTTCCAGCTTCTTTGCTAATCCAACAGCGTTGGCTTTGTCAACATCATTGTATGATCCTTATCATGCTGCCTTTGTTTATTCCAACTCAGGCGTTGTTCAATTGAATAACGCTCTAGGGGTAAGTGTCAGCTCTTAATACCTGTGTGCAACCTTTCCTTATCCTGACCTGTTTTTCACATATATGGAAGTATTGGGCCTTGCGTCTTTACTGACCCTCACAGTCCCCTTTTTTCCCCCCCTTTTTTTTCCTCCCTCTCCCCCCCCTTCCTTCTCCTTTTCCCTCCCCCCTCCTCCCCCTTCCCCCCCCCTCTCTTCCTCCTCTCCCTCCCCCCCTCTCCCTCCCCCCTCTCCCCCTTCCTCTCCATTCCCCTTTTTCCCTTCCCCCTCCCCTTCCCCCCTTCCCCCCCCCTTTCCCCCCCTTTCCCTCCTGACCCATATCCTTCTCCCCCATTCCCCTGTTAATCCCCTCTCTACCACTATTTCATATATCCAATCCCCTTCATCTTTCTTGGCACACTGGTTCTTGAAGTTTAGAGCTGTATCACTGGTACCCCTATACCTTATTTCTCTTTCAGTTCCTGGTCCAGTGACCCTTATAAATTAATTATTCAATAAATTTTATTTACTAGAGGCTGTTTGTTATCCCCTGTGTTCGCCGCGGGGGGAATTATATGGGGCCCTACATATTCACAGAGAATCTCTGAACGGGTGAGCTGGTCCTCATTATATTTAATTTGTATGTGATTGTTTAATGCCTTATTGAAATGACTTTGCTGCAACTTAAAATTCCTATGTATCTTTGGTTTTATTTGTATTCATTATTATTATATTTCCATGCTACATTATAGACTTTACTCTCCTGAGGAAGCGGTGAATACCGCGAAACCGGTCGAGAATCCAAGCTATATATGTACCCTCTGTCATTATTGGATGTAATCCGTATGGTTGTATATATTGCCCTTGCTTTGAATATCAACTGTATGTGACATTGTAATAATTTTTAAAATTGTTTCTTATTAAAAATTCAATTTTTATCTTATTATTTCCCTCTTAACCTTCTTTTACTAAATATCCAACTATCTTGAGTACCGTAATAGTCCCCTCCCCTTGTTTCTCCTTGTGTGGGGGGTTGGGATATCGGCCGACAGAAGCAGCCAACTGCGGCCGCCCCTTACCCCTCTACCTTTTCTTGTATTAGACAAATAAATATGTGAAAAGTGTGGCGTGAATTTGTATTTAGCCCCCCTGAGTCAATACTTTGTAGAACCACCTTTCACTGCAATTACAGCTGCAAATCTTTTTGGGGATGTCTACCAGCTTTGCACATCTAGAGAGTGACATTTTGCCCATTCTTCTTTGCAAAATAGCTCAAGCTCTGTCAAATTGGATGGAGACCGTCTGTGAACAGCAATTTTCAAGTCTTGCCACAGATTCTCAATTGGATTTAGGTCTGAACTTTGACTGGGCCATTCTAACACATGAATATGCTTTGATCTAAACAATTTCATTGTAGCTCTGGCTGTATGTTTAGGGTCGTTGTCCTACTGGAAGGTGAACCTCCGCCCCAGTCTCAAGTCTTTTGCAGACTCTAACAGGTTTTCTTCTAAGATTGCCATGTATTTGGCTTCATCCATCTTCCCATCAACTCTGATTAGCTTCCGTGTCCCTGCTGAAGAAAAGCATCCCCACAACAGGATGCTGCCACCACCATGTTTCATGGTGGGGATGGTTTGTTCAGGGTGATGTGCAGTGTTAGTTTTCCACCACACATAGCGTTTTGCTTTTAGGCCAAAATTCAATGTTGGTCTCATCTGACCAGAGCACCTTCTTCCATGTGTTTGTTGTGTCCCCCACATGGCTTTTCCCAAACTGCAAACAGGACTTCTTATGGCTTTCTTTAAACAATGGCTTTCTTCTTGCCACTCTTCCATAAAAACCAGATTTGTGGAGTGCATGACTAATAGTTGTCCTGTGGACAGATTCTCCCACCTGAGCTGTGGATCTCTGCAGCTCCTCCAGAGTTACCATGGGCCCCTTGGCTGCTTCTCTGAATAATGCTCTCCTTGCCTGGCCTGTCAGTTTAGGTGGATGGCCATGTCTTGATATGTTTGCAGTTGTGCCATACTCTTTCCATTTTCGGATGATGGATTGATCAGCGTTCCGTGAGATGTTCAAAGCTTGGGATATTTTTTTATAACCTAACCCTGCTTTAAACTTTTCCACAACATTCTCCCTGACCTGTCTGGTGTGTTCCTTGGCCTTCATGATGCTGTTTGTTCACTAAGGTTATATAACAAACCTCTCAGGGCTTCACAGAACAGCTGTATTTATACTAAGATTAAATTACAGGTGGACTCTATTTACTAATCAGGTGACTTCTGAAGGCAATTGGTTCCACTAAATTTTAGTTAGGGGTATGAGCGTGTATTGTTGTGTTTAGGGTTGTCCCGATACCGATACTAGTATCGGTATCGGCACCGATACCGAGCATTTGCCCGAGTACTTGTACTCGGGCAAATGCTCCCGATGCTTCACCCGATACCTGGAGGACAGCTGTGATCGGCGGTGGGGGAGTTACAAGATTCTCCCCCCCGCCGGCTTTCAGCTGCTTTAGTGACACAGCGGTGATCGCTCACCGCTGACTGTCACTGCATCCTCCTCCATGTCCCCTCCTTTCCTCTGTCCCTCTCCGCTGTCCCCCTCCGTTCCCCTCTCCTTTTCTGTGCCTCTCCTCTGTGACTGTCCCCTCCGATCCCCTCTCCTTCTCTGTGCCTCTCCGCTGTGACTGTCCCCTCCAATCCCCTCTCCTCCTCTGTGCCTCTCCGCTGTGACTGTCCCCTCCGATCCCCTTTCCTCCTCTGTGCCTCTCCGCTGTGACTGTCCCCTCCGATCCTCTCTCCTCCTCTGTGCCTCTCCGCTGTGACTGACCCCTCCGATCCCCTCTCCTCCTCTGTGCCTCTCCGCTGTGACTGTCACCTCCGATCCCCTCTCCTCCTCTGTGCCTCTCCGCTGTGACAGTCACCTCCGATCCCCTCTCCTTTTCTGTCCCCCTCCGTTCCGCTGTCCTCCTCCTCCTTGCTTTGTGAATAGACAGAGTCAGCTGACTCTGTCCATTCACATAACTGAAACATTGTAATCTTCTGTGATTACGATGTCTCAGTTTATGAATGGAGAGGAGCCGCTGTCTTCTCTCCATTCATTCTCAGTGCAGCTGAGGCTGCAGAGAAAGGGACTGGGGAATCTCTATCCTCTGTCTCTTTCTCTGTCTCAAGGGGGAGATATCAGAGGTCTGTTAAGACCCCTGATATCTCACCAAAGCCCCCCAACAGGGCTGATAAAAAAAAAAAAAAAAAACACATATTGCAATAAAGTATAAAAAAAAATATTATTTTAAAAAATAAAAATTGTAAATAAATAAATAAAAAAAAAAAAAAACACACACACATACACCGTTCACCCCCCCCCACCCCACAAAAAAAGAAAGCACTGTTAAAAAAAAAAAAAAACACACTGTCACGTGACATTTTAAAAAAAGTATCGGTAATCGGTATCGGCGAGTACTTGAAAAAAAGTATCGGTACTTGTACTCGGTCCTAAAAAAGTGGTATCGGGACAACCCTAGTTGTGTTGCAGTTGTTTTTGTTCTCAGATCGTGAAGCGTTTTTTATTTTTGTTATTTTTCTTATTGTGCCCTGTGGAAGATCTAAAGGGAAATATTTATGCATCCCAGCCCTACCATATGAAACTGACTCATACATCCATCCAGCAGGAATGGTGTGGGGGGGAATGCACTAGCAACCACTACAGGTCGGGTAGGTCAGCATAATATGTTTTACTATCATCTTTTTATACACATATTCTTGTATTTTAGCACTTTTTATCAGAGACACTATTATTAGTAATTATACTGCAGCTCTTCATGTGAGCTCAAATGAGTATACGGATATACTCTTTGTATGTCCCCTTATTTTATTAAATATCTTTGAATTTTGATGTGGTGTACTTTGATTGGTACGGATCTTATCCACGCCCTTTGGAGAGGGAAGGACATACCCCCTGGGCTGTTACCATCAATCCAGTATGTCACTTATAAGTGTGCAAGCTAGACTTGTTTGGCAGGCTCTGAGGAAGCTCCTTAGCCTATGCCTCTGCGAGATAGTCCCATATGATGGGGACAGCTTCACATGGATTCATATGGAGGAATGATATGATATGCTTTTAGTTTACACTTGTGAGTATGATAAAGCCTATATTGGGGATAATGCGCTAGGCCCACGCACATACTACCCTCTATCCTATCCTTAGCACTCCTCCCCTGCACATACTGCCTTCTGTCATACCCTTTGCACTCCACCCCTCTACATACTGTCTGCTATTATCTCCCTACACCCCCCCTGCACATTCTGCCCGCTGTCCGCATCGCTCCCTTGCACATATTTCCTATAGTCCTACCCTCTGCCCACCCCCTTGCACATACGACCCACTGTCATACCCCCTGTAATTCTCCCCTGCACCTACAGCTTGCTGCCATGCCCCTGCACTACTTTCTTTCACATAATGCACATTTAGGACACTTTATTGTTTGTAATATCTAACATTGCGTTTTGGAACAGGCACATTTTTTCTAGTCCTTGACTTTGGATAATAGTCTAGACTTTGAATAATCTACATCACATGTTCAATATTTCAAGGTTATCCTTTAATAGACTTCCATATCCAAAGAATTTGTATTACCTAATTCAACGTAGCCCAAGGCAGAACCCTGACCAATCAAGGCTATCAAAAAGTGCCTGCTTGTGTTTGAAGTCTATTTTAGTTGTTTTTTTTCCTAATGTCCAGCTTTAATTACAGGAGATTTTTAATGCCATCTCTCTATTGCGGGGCTGCCAGGAAGTATCTGCCGAACGGTGTTAATTTCATCAACGAAAATATTTTAGTCATAGTTTTCATCAGATGCATGTTTGCAATGACAAAAACTAAATGAAAATAAAATTAGAATGAAGTCAATTGATGGAAACTATGACGAAAACCAATTCCAATTTTCATTTAGCCACCTAAAATCTAATGGGTTTAGTTAAATTGTAATGCATTATTTAAGCATTTCTCTAGAATTTCCAAACACATTATATACTCCTAGAGTAAAAAACTTGTTATTATTTATAGTATTAAGGTTTGAACATGCACTACAGACACAGATTTAGCCATTGTGATATATATTGTCTTTATAAATAAAACCAAGTTTCATAAACAAACAAAAATATTGCTTTTTGACAGATAGAAGTGCAACTTTAAAATAGAAGAAGCAAACAAAAACTGTAAACTATATTGGCTGTAATGCCAGGCTGCATTATACTTTGGGGATGGGGAGGTGACCTGCAAGTGGGGATGGGGAAGTAAATGGGAGTGAGTGCACAGGGAAGAGAACTGGATGGTTGGGAGAGGCTGCTATTATATGCTAACCACTGCTACCTTGCTGGGAGGGGAAAAACTCATCAATTTGCATGGTCAGGGGGCTGGGGTTTTAACAGACAGGCGGAGCTCGGAGGAAAGCGGAAGTTCGGGTGGGTACTGGAAATTTTAGTCGTTAAGATTAACAGTGCTGCCTAACTACCAAAGTCTCTTGTCATGTGTGATATTTTATACAGACAATAGACTAAGTTTATTGCCCACATTTATCAAGTTAACTTACTTGTCAGAGTATATTATTTTACAATCAATACTGGATTCACAAAACAGTGCTTTATAGCTCACTTTGTGTTGTCTAATAATACCATGATCGACAAGAAAAAGTTCAAGAGATTTTTACAAACCTCTATAGTCTCCAAGGCTGTTCATTAGGCATAAATGCCTCAAAGACTGTAGCTATCTTCCTTACACTAATGGAAAATATTTTAGCACATAAACACTGCGTATTACACCTTATACAGAATTGCAAAACGCGCACATACATACAGTGGGGCAAAAAAGTATTTAGTCAGCCACCAATTGTGCAAGTTCTCCCACTTAAAAAGATGAGACAGGACTATAATTGTCATCATAGGTATACCTCAACTATGAGAGACAAAATGTGGAAACAAATCCAGACAATCACATTGTCTGATTTTTGAAAGAATTTATTTGCAAATTATGGTGGAAAATAAGTATTTGGTCAATATCAAAAGTTCATCTCAATACTTTGTTATATATCCTTTGTTGGCAATGACAGAGGTCAAACGTTTTATGTAAGTCTTCACAAGGTTGTCACACACTGTTGCTGGTATGTTGGCCCATTCCTCCATGCAGAGTTCCTCAAGAGCAGTGATGTTTTGGGGCTGTCGCTGGGCAACACGGACTTTCAACTTTCTCCAAAGGTTTTCTATGTGGTTGAGATCTGTAGACTGGCTAGGCCACTCCAGGACCTTGAAATTCTTCTTACGAAGCCACTCCTTCGTTGCCCGGGCAATGTGTTTGGGATCATTGTCATGCTGAAAGACCCAGCCACGTTTCATCTTCAATGCCCTTGCTGATGGGAGGAGGTTTGCACTCAAAATCTCATGATACATGGCCCCTTTCGTTCTTTCAAGTACACGGATCTGTTGTCCTGTTCTCTTTGCAGAGAAACAGTCCCAAAGCATGATGTTGCCACCCCCATGCTTCACAGTAGGTATGGTGTTCTTTGGTTGCAACTCGGCATTCTCTCTCCTCCAAACACGATGAGTTGTGTTTCTACCAAACTGTTCTACTTTGGTTTCATCTGACTATATGACATTCTCCCAATCCTCTTTTGGATCATCCAAATGCTCTCTAGCAAACCTCAGATGGGCCCGAACATATACTGGCTGAAGCAGGGGGACACGTCTGGCACTGCAGGATCTGAGTCCCTGGCGGCATAGTGTGTTACTGATGGTAGCCTTTGTTACGTTGGTCCCAGCTCTCTGCAGGTCATTCACTAGGTCCCCCGTGTGGTTCTGGGATTTTTGCTCACCGTTCTTGTGATCATTTTGACCCCACAAGGTGAGATCTTGAGTGGAGCCCCAGATCGAGGGAGATTATCAGTGGTCTTGTATGTCTTCCATTTTCTAATTATTGTTCCCACAGTTGATTTCTTCACACCAAGCTGCTTGCCTATGCAGATTCAGTCTTCCCAGCCTGGTGCAGGTATACAATTTTGTTTCTGGTGTCCTTCGACAGCTCTTTGGTCTTCACCATAGTGGAGTTTGGAGTGTGACTGTTTGAAGTTGTGGACAGGTGTCTTTTATACTGATAACAACTTCAAACAGGTGCCATTAATACAGGTAATGAGTGGAGGACAGAGGAGCCTCTTAAAGAAGAAGATACAGGTCTGTGTGAGCCAGAAATCTTGCTTGTTTGTAGGTGACCAAATACTTATTTTCCACCATAATTTGCAAATAAATTCTTTCAAAAATCAGACAATGTGATTGTCTGGATTTGTTTCCACTTTTTGTCTCTCATAGTTGAGGTATGCCTATGATGACAATTACAGGCCTCTCTCATCTTTTTAAGTGGGAGAACTTGCACAATTGGTGGCTGACTAAATACTTTTTTGCCCCACTGTATATGTGTGTGTGTGTTATAACAGTGTGTTTGGGGGTTTTCCTAGAATTTATCTTTTAATACCTAACTCACTGTAATCTCAATCCAATAATAATTACAACACATACTGGCAGCCCTTTTGGTTGACCTCTAGTAAAATTAAAATGTATCAAAGTCAACATTTCTTAGTGTAGCCAGGTGCTTGGCTAGTGACAGAGCCTCTTCAGAACCTAAAGCAAGTCAAATCAGGCAGCATGGTGGTGTTTGGAAGCTCTTCAAGAAATTTATGAAAGAGTGGAGAACTGTGCAGAGCTGATCTACCTCTTAGAGCACACCAATCAAGGAGAGGGGCAGGAACTGTCAGCCTTTGTGACACGTCTAGATAGGATCCTTCATCAAGTCATCATACAGGGTGGAATGCAGGTTGAAGCCACGAGCAAGACCTTACTGACTCAAGTTCGAAAAGGAGCGCAACCTCTAGATCCGATAATGCTCAAGCTTTGGGCAAGAGATCAAGTTGATACTCTGACCTACTCCAAACCGATGAAAACAATTTGGAAGGAGGAAGCCTTGATCACTGGTAAAACCCAGAAGCCTGAAACTTCAAAGGGGCACAAACAAGGCACTGTAGCCTACACCACCCAAGTTAGTGCCAGTTTAGCGACTAATGTTAAGAATGGGGTATTCCCAACTATTGAGGCCTTGACTCAGGCCATAACCCAAACGGCCCAGGACCATGTTGTGCATCATACAAACATTTGTACAATAATTCTCAGTACATTCAATGACTTTGATTGTTGTTTGGAAGTACTTTAAAATTCAGTTTGCTTTAGCAATCAATTTTGGAATGAACGTAATTTCCCATACAAGAACCATATTCACTGTTAGAAATTTATTATTTCATGATCATTTTTTTCATCCTGCTTCTTCACATTTTCACGTCACTGCAGTGAAACAAACATCGATTTGAGCACACTAACGATTAGAAAATTGAATAAATGTTCTTAAAATAAAAGAAATTTGAAGAAATTATACTAGTGTATAGCCAGCTTTACATAACTGGTCACAGGATTGTGTTCTGAGAAGATCAATGACCCAAAAGAATGTGGTTTGCAGGACAGTGGATATTCTTGCACCAGTGGCTCATCTTCAAACCAACCACCACCCCAAATATCAAAGAAATTTGTGAAAGGATCTTGGCTATCACTCTGTAGAAGGATTGTCAAGTGCCATTTAACGGTGACATCTTCCACATGTGTATGTTAGATGTGTAGTAGAATGTAATGTGCACTTTACTTATCCACCTGGCTTAGTGGGGGACTAACACGTCTGGCCTTTGTGGAGCACTCCGCATATGCATGATTCATGTAGGTATCAGACCAGATTGACAGTCCATTAGAAAGAAATTCCATGGGGGGCATTTTTTGCATTGGGAGTTCTTAAAAAAAGAAAAATCTGTACCATTCCAAAACCGAATGACTTTTTTTTTTTTTTACCAGCTCTCAACATTTGTTTGTCTATGTACTGCATAGAGACACCAAAAGTTAGTATGGAGTCATTGCATAGATTCACAATGTGGACAGTAATGTATAACATTTAATGTGTTCTAACGTTTCAGCGAGGTACACCCTACCTTTCTAAGGCTTTGGGAAAGGTAGACTGCATTCCACTGAAAAGTTGGATCATATTAAATAATATGCATCAATGCTTGTCTCCTAAGAGTACCAGTGGCTACTGTATTGGTAAATATATATACAGTATCTCACAAAAATGAGTACACCCCGCACATTTTTGTAAATATTTTTCTATATCTTTTCATGTGACAACACTGAGAAAATTACACTTTGCTACAATGTAAAGTAGTCAGTGTACAGCTTGTATAACCATGTAAATTTGCTATCCCCTTAAAATAACTCAACACACAGCCATTAATGCCTAAACCGCTGGCAACAAAAGTGAGTACACCCCTAAGTGAAAATTTCCAAATTGGGCCCAATTAGCCATTATCCCTCCCATGGGTCATGTCATGTGACTCGTTAGTGTTACAAGGTCCCAGGTGTGAATGGGGAGCGGGCATGTTAAATTTGGTGTTATCGCTCTCACTCTCTCATATTGGTCACTGGAAGTTCAACATGGCACCTCATGGCAAAAAACTCTCTGAGGATCTGAAAAAAAAAGAACTGTTACTCTACATAAAGATGGCCTAGGCTATAATAAGATTGCCAAGACCCTGAAACTGAGCTGCAGCATGGTGGCCTAGACCATACAGCGGTTTAACAGGACAGGTTCCACTCAGAACAGGCCTTGCCATGGTCGACCAAAGAAGTTGAGTGCACGTGCTCAGCGTCATATACAGAGGTTATCTTTGGGAAATAGACATATGAGTGCTGCCGGCATTGCTGCAGAGGTTGAAGGGGTAGGGGGTCAGCCTGTCAGTGCTCAGACCATCCGCCGCACACTGCAAAGTGGTCTGCATGGCTGTTGTCCCAGAAGGAAGCCTCTTCTAAAGATGATGCATAAGAAAGCCCACAAACAGTTTGCTAAAGACAAGCAGACTAAGGACATGGATTACTGGAACCTTGTCCTGTGGTCTCATTAGACAAAGATAAACTTATTTGGTTCAGATGGTGTCAAGCGTGTGTGGTGGCAACCAGGTGAGGAGTACAAAGACAAGCGTGTCTTGCCTACAGTCAAGCATGGTGGTGGGAATGTCATGGTCTGGGGCTGCATGAGTGCTGCCGGCACTGGGGAGCTACAGTTCATTGAGGGAACCATGAATGCCAACATGTACTGTGACATACTGAAACAGAGCATGATCCCCTCCCTTCGGAGACTGGGCCACAGGGCAGTATTCCAACATAACGACCCCAAACACACCTCCAAGATGACCACTGCCTTGCTAAAGAAGCTGAGGGTAAAGGTGATGGACTGGCCAAGCATTTCTCCAGACCTAAACCCTATTGAGCATCTGTGGGGCGGAAGGTGGAGGAGCGCAAGGTCTCTAACATCCACCAGCTCCATGATGTCGTCATGGAGGAGTGGAAGAGGACTTCAGTGGCAACCTGTGAAGCTCTGGTGAACTCCATGCCCAAGAGGTTTAAAGTCGTGCTGGAAAATAATGGTGGCCACACAAAATATTAACACTGGGCCAAATTTGGACATTTTCATTAAGGGGTGTACTCACTTTTGTTGTCAGCGGTTTAGACATTAATGGCTGTGTGCTAAGTTATTTTGAGGGGACAGCAAATTTACACTGTTATACAAGCTGTACACTCACTACTTTACATTGTAGCAAAGTGTCATTTCTTAAGTGTTGTCACATGAAAAGATAGAACAAAATATTTAAAAAGAATGTGAAGGATGTACTCACTTTTGTGAGATACTGTGTGTGTGTGTGTGTGTGTATATAGATATATATATATATATAGATATATATATATATCTATATATATATATCTATATATATAGATATATATATATAGATATATCTATATATATCTATATATATATATATATATATATACAGTTTTCTTTTTTTCACTCTTTGTTATATTGCAGCCATTTGCTAAAATCATTTAAGTTCATTTTTTTTCCTCATTAATGTACACACAGCACCCCATATTGACAAAAAAACACAGAATTGTTGACATTATTGCAGATTTAACCACTTGCCGACCGCCTAACGCAGATATACTGCGGCAGAATGGCACGGGCAGGCAAAATCACGTACCTGTACGTGATTGCCTTCCCGCAGGCGGGGGGTCCGATTCGTGGCCCCCCCCCTCGCGATCGCTCCCAGCCAATGAGAATCTTCCCCTGCCTCTGTGTAGTACACAGAGGCAGAGGAAATTATGTCATCTCTCCTCGGCTCGGCAGTTTCCGTTCCGGCGCCGAGGAGAGAAGACATCTGAGTGAGTTGCACAACACAACACACACAGTAGAACATGCCAGGCACACTTTACACCCCCCTTTACCCCCCGACCCCCCCCCCCCCCGTCACACTGACACCAAGCAGTTTTTTTTTTTTTTCTGATTACTGCATGGTGTCAGTTTGTGACAGTTAGTGTGGTAGGGCAGTAAGTGTTAGCCCCCTTTAGGTCTAGGGTACCCCCCTAACCCCCCCTAATAAAGTTTTAACCCCTTGATCACCCCCCCCGTCACCAGTGTCGCTAAGCGATCATTTTTCTGATCGCTGTATTAGTGTCGCTGGTGACGCTAGTTAGGGAGGTAAATATTTAGGTTCGCCGTCAGCGTTTTATAGCGTCAGGGACCCCCATATACTACCTAATAAATGTTTTAACCCCTTGATTGCCCCCTAGTTAACCCTTTCACCGTATAACCGTTACGGGTGACGCTGGTTAGTTCGTTTATTTTTTATAGTGTCAGGGCACCCGCCGTTTATTACCTAATAAAGGTTTAGCCCCCTGATCGCCCGGCGGTGATATGCGTCGCCCCAGGCAGCGTCAGATTAGCGCCAGTACCGCTAACACCCACGCACGCAGCATACGCCTCCCTTAGTGGTATAGTATCTGAACGGATCAATATCTGATCCGATCAGATCTATACTAGTGTCCCCAGCAGTTTAGGGTTCCTAAAAACGCAGTGGTAGCGTGATCAGCCCAGATACCTGCTAGCACCTGCGTTTTGCCCCTCCGCCCGGCCCATTCCAGCCCACCCAAGTGCAGTATCGATCGATCACTGTCACTTACAAAACACTAACCGCATAACTGCAGTGTTCGCAGAGTCAGGCCTGATTCCTGCGATCGCTAAAAGTTTTTTTGGTAGCATTTTGGTGAATTGGCAAGCACCAGCCCCAAGCAGCATCAGGTTAGTGCCAGTACCGCTAACACCCACACACGCACCGTACACCTCCCTTAGTGGTATAGTATCTGAATGGATCAATATCTGATCTGATCTGATCAGATCTATACTAGCGTCCCCAACAGTTTAGGGTTCCCAAAAACGCAGTGTTAGTGGGATCAGCCCAGATACCTGCTAGCACCTGCGTTTTGCCCCTCCACCCGGCCCAGCCCACCCAAGTGCAGTATCGATCGATCACTGTCACTTACAAAACACTAAACGCATAACTGCAGCGTTTGCGGAGTCAGGCCTGATCCCTGCGATCGCTAACAGTTTTTTTGGTAGCATTTTGGTGAACTGGCAAGCGCCAGCGGCCTAGTACACCCCGGTCGTAGTCAAACCAGCAGTGCAGTAACACTTGGTGACGTGGCGAGTCCCATAAGCGCAGTTCAAGCTGGTGAGGTGGCAAGCACAAGTAGTGTCCCGCTGCCACCAAGAAGAAGACAAACAGGCCCGTCGTGCCCATAGTGCCCTTCCTGCTGCATTCGCCAATCCTAATTGGGAACCCACCACTTCTGCAGCGCCCGTACTTCCCCCATTCACATCCCCAACCAAATGCAGTCGGGTGCATGAGAGGCATTTTTATGTCCTCCCGAGTACCCCTACCCAACGAACCCCCCCAAAAAAGATGTCATGTCTGCAGCAAGCGCGGATATAGGCGTGACACCCGCTACTATTGTCCCTCCTGTCCTGACAATCCTGGTCTTTGCATTGGTGAATGTTTTGAACGCTACCATTCACTAGTTGAGTATTAGCGTAGGGTACAGCATTGCACAGACTAGGCACACTTTCACAGGGTTTCCCAAGATGCCATCGCATTTTGAGAGGCCCGAACCTGGAACCGGTTACAGTTATAAAAGTTACAGTTACAAAAAAAAGTGTAAAAAAAAAAAAACACAAAAAAAAAATAGTTGTCGTTTCATTGTTTTCTCTCTCTCTCTCTATTCTCTCTCTATTGTTCTGCTCTTTTTTACTGTATTCTATTCTGCAATGTTTTATTGTTATTATGTTTTATCATGTTTGCTTTTCAGTTATGCAATTTTTTATACTTTAGGTTTACTGTGCTTTATTGTTAACCATTTTTTTTGTCTTCAGGTATGCCATTCACGACTTTGAGTGGTTATACCAGAATGATGCCTGCAGGTTTAGGTATCATCTTGGTATCATTCTTTTCAGCCAGCGGTCGGCTTTCATGTAAAAGCAATCCTAGCGGCTAATTAGCCTCTAGACTGCTTTTACAAGCAGTGGGAGAAAATGCCCCCCCCACCGTCTTCCGTGTTTTTCTCTGGCTCTCCTGTCTCAACAGGGAACCTGAGAATGCAGCCAGTGATTCAGCCAGCTGACCATAGAGCTGATCAGAGACCAGAGTGGCTCCAAACATCTCTATGGCCTAAGAAACCGGAAGCTACGAGCATTCCATGACTTAGATTTCGCCGGATGTAAACAGTGCCATTGGGGAAGCATTTTATCACGATCTTGGTGTGGTCAGATGCTTTGAGGGCAGAGGAGAGATCTAGGTTCTAATAGACCCCAATTTTTTAAAAAAAAAGTACCTTTCACTACCTATTGCTATCATAGGGAATATTTACATTCCCTGAGATAACAATAAAAATGATTAAAAAAAAAATATATGAAAGGAACAGTTTAAAAATAAGATAAAAAAGCAAAAAAATAATAAAGAAAAAAAAAAAAAAAAAAAAAAAGCACCTCTGCCCCCCCCCTGCTCTCACGCTAAGGCGAATGCAAGCGTCGGTCTGGCGTCAAATGTAAACAGCAATTGCATGTGAGGTATCACCGCGAAGGTCAGATCGAGGGCAGTAATTTTAGCAGTAGACCTCCTCTGTAAATCTAAAGTGGTAACCTTTAAAGGCTTTTAAAGGCTTTTAAAAATGTATTTAATTTGCTGCCACTGCACGTTTGTACGCAATTTTAAAGCATGTCATGTTTGGTATCCATGTACTCAGCCTAAGATCATCTTTTTTATTTCATCAAACATTTGGGCAATATAGTGTGTTTTAGTGCATTAAAATTTTAAAAAGTGTTTTTTTTTCCCCAAAAAATGCGTTTGAAAAATCGCTGCGCAAATACTATGTGAAAAAAAAAAATAAACACACCATTTTAATCTGTAGGGCCTTTGCTTTAAAAAAATATATAATGTTTGGGGGTTCAAAGTAATTTTCTTGCAAAAAAAAAATAATTTTTCATGTAAACAAAAAGTGTCAGAAAGGGCTTTGTCTTCAAGTGGTTAGGAGAGTGGGTGGTGTGTGACATAAGCTTCTAAATGTTGTGCATAAAATGCCAGGAAAGTTCAAACCCCCCCCCCAAATGACCCCATTTTGGAAAGTAGACACCCCAAGCTATTTGCTGAGAGGCATGTCGAGTCCATGGAATATTTTATATTGTGACACAAGTTGCGAGAAAGAGACAATTTTTTTTTTTTTTTTTTTGCACAAAGTTGTCACTAAATGATATATTGCTCAAACATGCCATGGGAATATGTGAAATTACACCCCAAAATACATTCTTTGAGTGTGCTTCTCCTGAGTATGGGGATACCACATGTGTGAGACTTTTTGGGAGCCTAGCCTCGTACGGGACCCTGAAAACCAAGCACCGCCTTCAGGCTTTCTAAGGGCGTAAATTTTTGATTTCACTCTTCACTGCCTATCACGGTTTCGGAGGCCATGGAATGCCCAGGTGGCACAAACCCCCCCCCCCCAAATGACCCCATTTTTGGAAAGTAGACACCCCAAGCTATTTGCTGAGAGGTATAGTGAGTATTTTGCAGACCTCACTTTTTGTCACAAAGTTTTAAAAATTGAAAAAAGAAAAAAAAAATGTTTTTCTTGTCTTTCTTCATTTTCAAAAACAAATGAGAGCTGCAAAATACTCACCATGCCTCTCAGCAAATAGCTTGGGGTGTCTACTTTCCAAAATAGGGTCATTTGGGGGGGTTTGTGCCACCTGGACATTCCATGGCCTCCGAAACTGTGATATGCAGTGAAGAGTGAAATCAAAAATTTACACCCTTAGAAATCCTGAAGGCGGTGATTGGTTTTCGGGGCCCCGTACGCGGCTAGGCTCCTAAAAAGTCCCACACATGTGGTATCCCCATACTCAGGAGAAGCAGCTAAATGTATTTTGGGGTGCGATTCCACATATCCCATGGCCTGTGTGAGCAATATATCATTTAGTGACAACTTTGTGCAAAAAAAAAAAAAATGTCACTTTCCCGCAACTTGTGTCAAAATATAAAATATTCCATGGACTCAACATGCCTCAAAGCAAATAGCTTGGGGTGTCTACTTTCCAAAATGGGGTCATTTGGGGGGGTTTTATGCCATCTGGGCATTTTATGGCCTTCAAAACTGTGATAGGTAGTGAGGAGTAAAATCAAAAATTTACGCCCTTAGAAATCCTGAAGGTAGTGATTGGTTTTCGGGGCCCTGTACGCGGCTAGGCTCCCAAAAAGTCCCACACATGTGGTATCCCCATACTCAGGAGAAGCAGCTGAATATATTTTGGGGTGCAATTCCACATATGCCCATGGCCTGTGTGAGCAATATATCATTTAGTGACAACTTTTTGTTATATTTTTTTTTTTTTTGTCATTATTCAATCACTTGGGACAAAAAATATTAATATTCAATGGGCTCAACATGGCTCTCAGCAATTTCCTTGGGGTGTCTACTTTCCAAAATGGGGTCATTTGTGGGGGTTTTTAGCACCTCAAGAAATGACATAGGCAGTCATAAATTAAAGGCTGTGTAAATTCCAGAAAATGTACCCTAGTTTGTAGGCGCTATAACTTTTGCGCAAACCAATAAATATACACTTATTGACATTTTTTTTACCAAAGACATGTGGCCGAATACATTTTGGCCTAAATGTATGACTAAAATTGAGTTTATTGGATTTTTTTTATAACAAAAAGTAGAAAATATAATTTTTTTTCAAAATTTTTGGTCTTTTTCCGTTTATAGCGCAAAAAATAAAAATGGCAGAGGTGATCAAATACCATCAAAAGAAAGCTCTATTTGTGGGAAGAAAAGGACGCAAATTTCGTTTGGGTACAGCATTGCATTACCGCGCAATTAGCAGTTAAAGCGACGCAGTGCCAAATTGTAAAAAGTGCTCTGGTCAGGAAGGGGGTAAATCCTTCCGGGGCTGAAGTGGTTAAAAAAGAAAAACTGAAATTTCACATGGTCCCAAGTATTTAGACCCTTTGCTCAGTATTTAGTAGAAGCACCCTTTTGATCTAATATAGCCATGAGTCTTTGGGGGAAAGATGCAACAAGTTTTTCACACATTTTTTTTAAATATTTAATGGGTATGTGGACGGGGGATTATGGCGGTGCTATAGTCAAACAGATTTCTCAAAGAGGAATAAACAAAAAAAGGGTAGAAAGCAAAAGGAAATAATAAAAAATACAAAATTTATTGATAATCTGACATAGACAAAATATACATTACAAACAATTCATGTTATACTTAAAAAAATTTATGGGTACATGTACTGTAAGTGACCCTAGGGATAGTAGAATGGGCCAGATGGAAAATGGCCGTTTAAAGGAGAAGGGCTCGATTTCCTACATGTTTCGCCAAGACATTGGCTTCTTCAGGGAACAGGAGCTCATAAGATAGATAAATATGACAGTTCTGTGTGATAAACGTGAAAAACATGGTAAGAACAATAATTTAAACAAACACTGCATGGTGTAGACAGTAAAGAGTTAAAATTGTGGCTGGACATTTATGCAACCATAGGCTCCACACAAAGTACCGATAATGCAAACATACCTGGGGCGTCAGTGCCCGAGAGGGGAGGGAGGAAAGGGGAAGGGGAAACACGGCCACCCGAGGGGATCCCCGCAAGGGAACGGGCAGGTCGCGCCGTAAATTATGCCTGCAGGGGGCATACAGTAGACCTGGCAAAGGAATGTAAAGATAGCCATAAGTCATAATGCACTTGTAGTGATACTCTAGAGATAAGGGATTGCACATCTGTGCATTGTATTAAAAAGAATACGTAAAATGTATATATATAAATATGAAATAAATGTATCTATATCTCTAGAAGGGAGAGTGCAAACTTACATGTATGTTTAAAAACCGTAGAGAAACAAGGTCTCGAGGTGCCTGTGGTAGGTGTGTGCACACAGCCAGGGAGAAAACATCAAAATTGGACCAGGTCTGCAATCCAATTAGACCAAGCCTAATTAAAGGAATGAATAACATTAGGGGTGTTGCTATTGGTAACTAGGGCCATATAAGATAGATATGCCTATACTTACTTAGTAATATCAGCTGTAGAGAGAAATTCTCATAGCAGCACATTCACAGGTAAGTAATATCTGTCCTAGGTTTAAAAGGGATGGAAATTACGATATGTCCTGTATAAGATGTAAAAGGACAAATAGGAAAAAAAAAAAAAATCAAGAGAACGAAAAGGATGAATGTTTTAAGATGTATCTGAGCATAGGCAAGACTGCTGGAAAGAAGTCTGTTACCTAATCCATCATGGTGCAGACAATGTTGCTTGAAAGGATCAATATTGACCAGCAAGGTAGAAGGCAGGTCCAAGGTGGATCCTAAAAGATGTGTAGGAGCATAGTAAGTAATTCATGTGAAAAACATGAAGTACAAGTATTTTGAAAGATAGGAGTTTACCTTGTAGCTGTGTGCAGAGCATATGCAGGCACGTCCCTCGTCCATCAAGGAACTGAGGGACTGGCCGGTTACTTGTATGCCCCCCACACCTGATCAGATAATGATCAGGTGTGCGGACGCTTAACGAAGGGTATCCACAGCTGCGCACTGCACGGTGCCTCGGAACTACGTGTTCCATCATGCACCGCGCGCGCATGCTCAGAACGTACGGACCGTGTGGCGAATGGGGAGGCGAACAACCCTGGAATGGGAGGTGCCAAGGTGTCGCCTCATCCAATCTGCCGATGGAGAAAGGGGGCCGAAAAGTCTGAGAACAGACGTGGACACCCAGGGGCAGACAGAGGTCTGCGCCTTGGCGTCCGTACAGGCAAAAACAGCGCTGGCCATGTCAGTCCCAAACATGGCCAGCGCTGTTTTTGCCTGTACGGACGCCAAGGCGCAGACCTCTGTCTGCCCCTGGGTGTCCACGTCTGTTCTCAGACTTTTCGGCCCCCTTTCTCCATCGGCAGATTGGATGAGGCGACACCTTGGCACCTCCCATTCCAGGGTTGTTCGCCTCCCCATTCGCCACACGGTCCGTACGTTCTGAGCATGCGCGCGCGGTGCATGATGGAACACGTAGTTCCGAGGCACCGTGCAGTGCGCAGCTGTGGATACCCTTCGTTAAGCGTCCGCACACCTGATCATTATCTGATCAGGTGTGGGGGGCATACAAGTAACCGGCCAGTCCCTCAGTTCCTTGATGGACGAGGGACGTGCCTGCATATGCTCTGCACACAGCTACAAGGTAAACTCCTATCTTTCAAAATACTTGTACTTCATGTTTTTCACATGAATTACTTACTATGCTCCTACACATCTTTTAGGATCCACCTTGGACCTGCCTTCTACCTTGCTGGTCAATATTGATCCTTTCAAGCAACATTGTCTGCACCATGATGGATTAGGTAACAGACTTCTTTCCAGCAGTCTTGCCTATGCTCAGATACATCTTAAAACATTCATCCTTTTCGTTCTCTTGATTTTTTTTTTTTTTTTTTTTTCCTATTTGTCCTTTTACATCTTATACAGGACATATCGTAATTTCCATCCCTTTTAAACCTAGGACAGATATTACTTACCTGTGAATGTGCTGCTATGAGAATTTCTCTCTACAGCTGATATTACTAAGTAAGTATAGGCATATCTATCTTATATGGCCCTAGTTACCAATAGCAACACCCCTAATGTTATTCATTCCTTTAATTAGGCTTGGTCTAATTGGATTGCAGACCTGGTCCAATTTTGATGTTTTCTCCCTGGCTGTGTGCACACACCTACCACAGGCACCTCGAGACCTTGTTTCTCTACGGTTTTTAAACATACATGTAAGTTTGCACTCTCCCTTCTAGAGATATAGATACATTTATTTCATATTTATATATATACATTTTACGTATTCTTTTTAATACAATGCACAGATGTGCAATCCCTTATCTCTAGAGTATCACTACAAGTGCATTATGACTTATGGCTATCTTTACATTCCTTTGCCAGGTCTACTGTATGCCCCCTGCAGGCATAATTTACGGCGCGACCTGCCCGTTCCCTTGCGGGGATCCCCTCGGGTGGCTGTGTTTCCCCTTCCCCTTTCCTCCCTCCCCTCTCGGGCACTGACGCCCCAGGTATGTTTGCATTATCGGTACTTTGTGTGGAGCCTATGGTTGCATAAATGTCCAGCCACAATTTTAACTCTTTACTGTCTACACCATGCAGTGTTTGTTTAAATTATTGTTCTTACCATGTTTTTCACGTTTATCACACAGAACTGTCATATTTATCTATCTTATGAGCTCCTGTTCCCTGAAGAAGCCAATGTCTTGGCGAAACATGTAGGAAATCGAGCCCTTCTCCTTTAAACGGCCATTTTCCATCTGGCCTATTCTACTATCCCTAGGGTCACTTACAGTACATGTACCCATAAATTTTTTTAAGTATAACATGAATTGTTTGTAATGTATATTTTGTCTATGTCAGATTATCAATAAATTTTGTATTTTTTATTATTTCCTTTTGCTTTCTACCCTTTTTTTGTTTATTCCTCTTTGAGAAATCTGTTTGACTATAGCACCGCCATAATCCCCCGTCCACATATCCATTAAATATTTGATTATTTTGGGGATGAGGTGCTGTATCCCTTGGTACCATCTAGCCACCCCTACACTTTATAAGTTTTTCACACCTGGATTTGGGGATCCTCTGCCATTCCTCCTAGCAGATCCTCTCCAGTTCTGTCAGGTTGGATGGTAACGTTGGTGGACAGCCATTTTTAGGTCTCTCCAGAGATGCTCAATTGGGTTTAAGTCAGAGCTCTGGCTGGGCATTCAAGAACAGTCACAGAGTTGTTGTGAAGCCACTCCTTCGTTATTTTAGCTGTGTGCTTAGGGTCATTGTCTTGTTGGAAGGTAAACCTTCGGCCCAGTCTGAGGTCCTGAGCACTCTGGAGAAGGTTTTCGTCTAGGATATCCCTGTACTTGGCTGCATTCATCTTTCCCTCGATTGCATCCAGTCATCCTGTCCCTGCAGCTGAAAAACACCCCCCACAGAATGATGCTGCCACCACCATGCTTCACTGTTGGGACTGTATTAGACAGGTGATGAGCAGTGCCTGGTTTTCTCCACACATACCACTTAGTTCTATCTTGGTCTCATCAGACCAAAGAATCTTATTTCTCACCATCTTGGAGTCCTTCAGGTGTTTTTTTAGCAAACTCCATGCGAGCTTTCATGTGTCTTGCACTGAGGAGAGGCTTCCTCCGGGCCACTATGCCATAAAGCCCTGACTGGTGGAGGGCTGCAGTGATGGTTGACTTTCTACAACTTTCTCCCATCTCCCGACTGCATCTCTGGAGCTCAGCCACAGTGATCTTTAGGTTCTTCTTTACCTCTCTCACCAAGGCTCTTCTCCCCCGATAGCTCAGTTTGGCCGGACGGCCAGCTCTAGGAAGGGTTCTGGTCGTCCCAAACGTCTTCAATTTAAGGATTATGGAGGTCACTGTGCTCTTAGGAACCTTAAGTGCAGCAGAAATTTTTTTTGTAACCTTGGCCAGATCTGTGCCTTGCCACAATTCTGTCTCTGAGCTCTTCAGGCAGTTCCTTTGACCCAGTGGCGTAGTGTGGGTTGTCAACACCCGGGGCAA
The DNA here is from genome assembly GCF_042186555.1 of Aquarana catesbeiana. Classification (NCBI taxonomy): domain Eukaryota; kingdom Metazoa; phylum Chordata; class Amphibia; order Anura; family Ranidae; genus Aquarana; species Aquarana catesbeiana. The sequence goes on along the minus strand of NC_133324.1, from coordinate 128,607,255 downwards.
GGCAAGTAATTTGCGTCCCCTAACCTGTGGGCTTTTAGCACCCAAGAATGGGGGCCCAGGTTCCTCCACTCACAGCTTTAGCCTCTGATTGGCTGCCAGCAGCCTTTTATTAATTGTTAGATCTGAGATATCTCTTTGATTACAGTAGTCAAAGAGATATCTTCTCAGTATCAGCCAATAATAAAAGGCTGCGGGCAGCCAATCAGAGGTCTAGGTTGTAACTAACAAGGAGCACCTATATACAGCAGAGCAGGCAGCCAATAGTAACCCAGACGTAAGGGTTGTGCATATTATTTAATGCTAGACATACTACAGGAGACAGTCAGAGACTGTGGACATACTACAGGAGATGGTCAGAGACTAGAGACATAATACAGGAGATGGTCAGAGACTGCAGACATAGTACAGGAGATGGTCAGAGACTGCGGACATCCTATAGGCAGGGCATTTTTTCTCAGAAAATAGGTGCAGGAACTTAACCACACCACCACCGCCTAAGAGTGGGAGAGTCTTAATGGAGCATTGTTAAATACTACTTGTGCATTTTGCACAGAGTGCAGAGTTCAGTGTGTACAGAGTCCATGAGTGTACTGCATACAGAGTACAAAGATAAGGCGTGTGCTATATACAAAGTGCAAAGATCAAGATTATGCTACGTACCAAGTGCAAAAATCAGGAGTACCCTATATACAGAGTGTAAGGTTTAGGAGAGCACTAGGTACAGAGTTCAGAGTGCAATTCATACAGAGTGAAGAGCTCAGGAGTGTACTGCGTACACTGTGCAGAATTCAGTAGTGAGCTACGTATAGAGTGCAAAGATTAGGAGTGTGCTAAATACAAAGAGAAAAGATTAAGATTCTACTACGTACTGAGTGCAAAGATCAGGACTGACCTATGTACTGAGTGCAGGGTTCAGGAGTGCACCACATACAGAGTGAAGAGCCCAAAAGTGCAAAGTGTTCAGAAGTGCGCCACGCAGAGTGAGCAGAGTTCAGAAGTGCACTGCATAGAGAATGCACTGCAATGTTCATGACTGTGCTACGTACAGATTGCAGGGCTCAGGAATGCATGTCTCACAGGACAATAACTCCCCTTCCAGTACAGAGCTCTCCTCCCACCCCCAAATCCTCTCTTCCCCACCTACAATGTATCAGGAGAGGGGCTGCTACAGAAGTGCAGCTACAGCTTACAGTAGGAGTGCAATGTTGTTAGGTGGGGAGAGGGGGCATTAGCGCAATGAGGGGGTATAGGCAATGATATTGGTGCTAAGTTAATAGGGCATTGGTGCTAAATGGGGGGGGGGGGGCAATGTGCTAATTTCTAACTTGGGGGGAGAGTTTTCTTTTTTAATAAATCTGCAAAAATGTCAACAATTCTGTGTTTTTCTGTCAATATGGGGTGCTGTGTGTACATTAATGAGGAAAAAATTGAACTTAAATGATTTGAAGTTTGACAAAACTGGTAATATATTTTATATTTACAATGACATGCCTTCTTTGCCTTTCTAAACCTGCTACCGGTAGTCTTTGCTGCAGCTGACTAACAATGACTCAGTGCTTGGTTAATATAACAGCCTAGATTTCGTCATCTCTTCCTGGGACTTTTAGTTTAGGGTCAGTTTACTGACGCTGAGGAGGTCTGCAGCAAGTACGTTTTTAAAATAGCTTTTTCTATTAGACTATATTTTTATAGACAATTTCAAGTAAATTCACTAAAGATAGGTTCTCATTAAAGTGAAAAAAAAAGTGAACCTTGTGTTTTTAGTGCAAGGCCCGCTTTATTAATGTATAAGGATCCTTTTTTCCAAAAGAGTTACTTTCTGCTAAGATTTGGAAATGACAGTCACATGGCCATAATCCTTGTGTTAGGCAGATGTAAAAGTCACAAATGAATGTTGCTCTGTAATAATGATAACAATAAATTTAAATTTATTTTTTAATTGCAAGCAGTGAAAGTACCTAAATTTGACCTGCTATCAGACTCCATGTACCCTCAGCTATGTATTGCAATGTATGTTGTACAGACCACTACAGTGGTAGCACGGTGCATCACAGCCGCTATGTGCTATGGGGTCCAGAGGGGGTGGCCAGTTAGTTTACCTATTCATTTTTTGTGAAAGGTCAACTTATCCTTTAAGTACATGGTACTGCAGACACAAGATAAGTGTTCAACTGCAGGCTGAAGGCTTTCATTTTTATCAGCGGAGCCCCTTTAACCTAACCTTAACCTTGAAAACACTGACCTTGCAAAAAAACTTACCATTCCTGCATTCTCTTTCTGGAAATGTTAGTTACCTGGCTTCCCATTGCTTTAAGACTTTAAGTAAGTGACCTGGAACAAGTATGGCCATAAGGATTCTGACTTTTACCTCAACCTTCCTGGTCGGCATACTTTTTCTAGGTCAGTGACTCTCATAAGAGATTGCAATTATAATCTGCACTCCTCTACTGCACTTACTTCCCACTCTTGTACCCCCTTTAAACAACTCTCCTGCATATAATGCCAACAATAATACCCAAAACAACCCTCTCCTGCATATACTGTATGGCCTGCCTTTATACTCTCCCCTCCTTAATATCCTCCACACTTCTCAGACACATTGAGGAAAAAAAGTATTTGATCCCCTGCTGATTTTGTACGTTTGCCCACTGACAAATTTAGAAAGAAATAAATTATCAGTCTATAACTTTAATGGTAGGCTTATTTTAACAGTGAGAGACAGAATGACAACAACAAAAAAATCTAGAAAAATGCATTTTAAAAAAAGTTATACATTGATTTGCATTTTAGTGAGTGAAATAAGTATTTGATCCCATTGCAAAACATGACTTAGTACTTGGTGGCAAAACCCTTGTTGGCAATCACAGAGGTCAGACGTTTCTTGTGGACTCTTCAAGTCATTAAGGTTTCAAGGCTGACATTTGGTAACTCGAACCTTCAGCTCCCTCTACATATTTTCTATGGGATTAAGGTCTGGAGACTGACTTGGCCACTCCAGCACCTTAATGTACTTCTTCTTGAGCCACTCCTTTGTTGCCTTGGCCGTGTGTTTTGCATCATTGTCATGCTGGAATACCCATCCACGACCCATTTTCAATGCCCTGGCTGAGGGAAGGAGGTTCTCACCCAAGATTTGGTGGTACATCGCCCCGTCCATCGTCCCTTTTCTTGCGGTGAAGTTGTCCTGTCCACTTAGCAGAAAAACACCCCTAAGCATAATGTTTCCACCTCCATGTTTGACGGTGGGGATGGTGTTCTTGAGGTCATAGCAATCCTTCTCCTCCAGACACGTTGAGTTGAGTTGATGCCAAAGAGCTTGATTTTGGTCTCATCTGACCACAACATTTTCACCCAGTTCTTCTCCGAATCATTCAGATGTTCATTAGCAAACTTCAGACGGACCTGTACGTGTGCTTTCTTGAGCAGGGGGACCTTCCGGGCGCTGCAGGATTTTAGTCCTTCACAGCGTAGTGCTTTAACAATTGTTTTCTTGGTGACTATGGTCCCAGCTGCCTTGAAGTCATTGACAAGATTCTCCCGTGTAGTTCTGGGCTGATTCCTCGCCGTTCTCATGATCATTGAACCTCCACGATGTTAGATCTTGCATGGAGCCCCAGACCGAGGGAGATTGACAGTTATTTTGTGTTTCTTCCATCTATGAATAATTGCACCAACTGTTGTCACCCTTTCACCAAGCTGCATGGCCATGGTCTTGTAAGCCCATTCCAGCCTTGTGTAGGTCTACAATCTTGTCCCTGACATCCTTGGACAGCTCTGTGGTCTTGGCCATGGTGGAGAGATTGGAATCTGATTGATTGCTTCTGTGGACAGGTGTCTTTTATAAAGCTACAAGCTGAGATTAGGAGCACTCCCTTTGAGAGAGTGCTCCTAATCTTAGCTCGTTAACTGTATAGAAAACATCTGGGAGCCAGAAATCTTGCTGATTGATAGGGGATCAAATACTTATTTCACTTATTAAAATGCAAATCAATGTATAATTTTTTTGAAATGCGTTTTCCTGAATATTTTTGTTGTTAATCTGTCTTTCACTGTTAAAATAAACCTACCATTAAAATTATAGACTGATCATTTCTTTGTCAGTGAGCAAATGTACAAAATTAGCAGGGCATCAAATACTTTTTTCCCTCGCTGTACTAGGGTTAATTTACTAAAGACAAATAGACTGTGCGCTTTGCAAGTGCAGTGTCAGGGCTGGGCTCAGCCCTTCCTTCTCTGAGCTGGCTGCTCAGCTGTTGGCTAATTGCCAGCTCCTATCTCTCCACAGTGACTCACCTGTTGATGATATCCTGCTCGTCAGTCCTGCCTACTTAAGCCATCCAGCCCAGATGATCTCTGCCTTCGCCTTGGTCAACATCACAGAGACTATCTCCTGCGTTCCTGTTAAAGACTTGCTTGGCTGACATTCCTTCTGGCTCCAGATCCTGCTTGCTGTTCCACTACGCTGTTCCCTGGCTTCCTAACTTTCTGTCTTGTCTGACTATCCGTTCCGGTTAACGAACTTTGGCTATATTTTGACTAATGGGGCGTACACACGGTCGGACTTTTCGGCTACAAAAGTCCGACAGCCCATCCGACAAACTTTTGGCGGACTTGCGGCGGACTTTCTAACGAACAGACTTGCCTACATACAATCACACAAAAGTCCGACGGATTAGTACGTGATGCCGTACACCGGACTAAAATAAGGAAGTTGATAGCCAGTAGCCAATAGCTGCCCTAGCGTGGGTTTTTGTCCGTCGGACTAGCATACAGATGAGCGGATTTCTGGGTCCAGCGGAGTTACGACGTAAAGATTTGAAGCATGTTCCAAATCTAAAGTCCGTCAGATTTGCGGCTGGAAAAGTCTGCTGAAAGTCGGGGGAAGCCCACACACGATCGGATTGTCCGCCGGACTTGGCCTGCCGGACTTTTGTAGCCGAAAAGTCAGATCGTGTGTACGCGGCATAAGTTTGTTCTATTTACTTTTATTATTAAACAAGTGTGATTTAACTGTGTTTATCTCTTAGTCTGATTCCTGATTTCTAACATACAGTTGCATTCATTTTCCCCTAGTAAATCAACCCCACTGCCTGCTGTCATACACTCTGCACTCCTCTCCTGTACATATTGCTCACTGTTATACCTCCCACACTCAGATCACATATTCCACTCTCCTTGCCTTCACATTTCCCTTTGTCTCTGATGTTTCTTTCCTGCATATTCTACCCGCTGTCATACCCTTTGCAATTCATCCCTGTACATACTGCCTGCTGTCATACCCTTCGCTCTCCTCTCCTGCAGAAACTGCCTGCTGTCTAATGCCCTCCTCCCATGCACACATTGCTGCCTGCTGTCATACCCTCTGCACGCCTCTCCTGTACATATTGCATACCTCCCAATCATCCTGGATTTGCTGGGACCATCCCGAGATTTGATTTAAAGTGGGTGTAAACCTGATTCATGAAACTTGAGGTGGGCATAAATATATGCGCTGTGTTTTCTTATCTTTCTTCAAAGCACTAACTCCCGTGGCTTTCTCCTGCTCCGTTCTTCTGTTATCAGCCTGATAACTTCTGACAATTTCTCTGTCAACTGAGATAAAACCAGGCTAAATATTGTGTCATGGGAGGCTGCTATAAATAGATTAGCACGGAGCTGAACTATTCACAAAACAACTGGAGAGGGGGTGTGTGCCTTTCTTCCAATCAGCTGTCTTGGCTGTATGCCCAGACTTTACTGCAGTGCTGAACAGGAACACGATCTGAACTTTCTAAAGAATATATAAAGCTGAAGACAGCAGATATACATGTAAAACTTATGTATGAGGATTTGTTTCATCTCTGTGTATCATCTGAGACTGTTCACTTCACTGGGTATATGTGAGGATTTATATCCACTTTAAGTCCCAGTGTCCCGTGAGTCCAGGCTAAATCCTGGAGCCCAGTGCCAGAACTAGTTCCAACAATCCGCTTCGCTATCTCTTCTAACATTGGCACGCTAGCGTGGGCACCTGGCATGGCTACCCTGTGTCTCTAGGTCCACCCCCTCGTAACCTCTCCCTGCTGGCTGCCTGTATAATCACTCACTGCAAAACTGACTGAAGCCACCTCCTCCCTGGCTCTGACAATTTCATGTACACAGGACAGAAAGAGGAGCCAAAGAGGACAGACACCACTGTTCATGAACCCATGCTGATCTGAGGTTTGTGCAAGAGGGGAGAAGAGAGTGACCAGGAAGGGGAGAAAACAGTGACCGGGAAGGGGAAGTAAATAGGAAACAGGGAGAGGAGAAAACAGTGACAGGGAAGGAGGAGAAGACAGTGCCTGGGAAGGGGAGGACACAGTAGCTGACAAAGTGAGGTATGTCGCAGGTAACAAAGTTTCATGCCAGGAGTGATTTGAGGGGTGAATATGTGCTGGGAGGGGGGCTTTGGGAGTAGAGAGGACTTGTGCTAGAAGGGAGGGGTCGGATTTAATGTCTCACCTTCCCCAACCAATCCCCCCTCCTTCTAGCACAAGCCGTCTCCGCTTCCAAAGCTCCTCGCCAGCACATATCCTCCTACCCCTCCGAAGAGTTGCCAGCTGCCATAGAGGGGGTCGTTATGGCACCTGGGACCCCGACACCCCACAAGAGATGCTGGCCATGTGCTTTAGGTGCCCGCATTAGCACACCCCTGGTACCACCAAATCCAGGATAGTTGGGGGGTTATGTTAGAGGTGCTGAGAAGATTTGTGCTGGGGGGATTTGAAGAGAGGGAAGAAAGGTTTGTGCTGGGATAAGAGGGGGTTAGATTTGTGCTAGAAGTGGAGGGGGGATTTGGGGGAAGGAGGATTTGTGCTGGGGGGAATTTGTTCTGGAATGAGGAGTTGTGCTGGGAGGGGTAATTTGGGGGAGGGGAGTCGAAGAAGATTTGTGCTGAGAGTGGGGATTTGGGGGAGAGGATTTGTTCTAGAAGTGGGGAAAGGATTTATGCTTGGAGGGTGGAGGATCTGTGGTAGAAGGGGGTTGGGAGATTTGAGCTTGAAGAGACTTTTTGCTTGAAGGTGGAATTGGGGGGGGGGGGGTGTTGGTGTTCCAGGATAGGGTATTGGAGGATTTGTGCTGGGGACATTTGAAGAGGGGAATTGGGTGGGGGAGGATTTGTACTGGAATAGGGGGTTGTGCTGGGAGGGAGGATTTGGGGGTGGAAGAGGATTTATTTTGGGAGGGGTGATTGGATGGATGAGTATTTATGTTGGGAGGGGGAATTGAGGGGGTTGGGGATTTGGGCTGGGATGGGGAAGAAGGGGAATTGTGCTGGGAGGGTAGTGGAGTAGGATTTGTGCTGAGGAAGCAGGAAGAAGATTTGTGCTGGGAGATTTGGGGGGGGGTGATTTGTTCTGGGAGAGGGAGAGAGGATTTGTGCTGAGGGGGGCAAAGATTTGCTCTGGGAGGGGTGGGAACTTTGGTGGGAGAGAGTGGGAACTTTTGCTGAAAGGGTAAAATGGGGATACACTGTTTTGTAGATTACATACTTCTCACCAAACTGTTCATTGTCTCAACAGTTATGCCGCGTACACACGCTCGGACATTCTGACAACAAAATCCTGGATTTTTTTCCGACAAGACAAGTTTGGCTCAAACTTGTCTTGCATACACACGGTCGCACAAAAATGATGTCGGAAATTCTGAACGTCAAGAACGCGGAGACGTACAAGACATACGATGAGCTGAGAAAAATGAAGTTCAATAACCAGTGCGGCTCTTCTGCTTGTTTCCGAGCATGCGTGGAATTTTGTGCGTCGGAATTGTCTACACACGCTCGAAATTCAAACATTTGTTGTCGGAAATTCCAAGCGTGTGTACGCGGCATTAATGGTTTCTAAGCAGTCCCTGACAATTTTAATGAAGTTCTTCTGTAAGGTAGGCTCAGACAAAGTGATAGCTCTTTGTCTATTTTCAGTATTTTCAGTGTGTGCAAAACCATATATAATGGATTTTTTTTTTTTTTTTAACAATGCCCCTTAAGCCCCTTACACTGTTATCAGTTTGGTCACATCCACTTTTTACATAGTGTGCCACAGGTCATTGCCTCCCTCAAGTGTCCTTCATTCTCTAGTTCGAAAGTTGGGAGGTATGCGTATTGCTCGCTGTTATATCTCCCACACTCAATTCCTGATCACGTCTTCCTTCTCCCGCACATATTTCCCTTCGTCATACTCTGACATTTCTTTCCTGCATATTCTACCAGCTGTCATTCCCTTTGCACTCCTCCCTGCATTCACGGCCTGCTGTCAAACCCTTTGCACTCCTCTCCTGCACATACTGCCTTCAGCCATACTCTTCAAACTCCTCTCCTGGAAATACTGCCTCCTATCATAACCTCACTCCTCTACTGCCAGCTGTCATACCCACTCTTCTGCCCTTGCTGCCTGCTATCATATCCAATGCACTCTTCTCCTGCTCACTGCTATACCCTTTGCACTCCTCTCCTGCACATAGTGCCTTCAGTCATACTTTCCGCACTCTATTCCTACACATACTACCTGCTTTTATATGCTGTGCACTCCTCTCCTGCGCATCTTGCCCACGAAAACACGTCTTTAATGTTGATTGTAATATTTCCAGCTTTGATTGTTCTGGAACAGACCCAATTTTGCTAGTAAAGCATTAAAATTGTTTTGTTTATATCTTTTGATTAGTGTAAAAGACCTGTTGATCCTGTCAGAAATCCAGTGCTGCCCTGTGCTATCTCAAATGATATTACCAACTCTGTCCACCTGACTTATTTCATACCTCCCAACTTTTTGAGAAGGGAATGAGGGATCCCTATTAGCAAAAGCATGCAGGCCCCCCACCACACCCCCTTAAAGGATAATTATACAAAAAAAAATGTTATACCCACAAGTGCTTTTTTTTACCACTACTATTCTTTTATACTGGCTTTTGAAATTTACAAATGCAGCAATTTAGAAATTGGATGAAAGGTTTAGCTCTGGGAAACACTATTTAAAAGACAAATAGTGCATTTTATATACAACTGTATAAATCAGATCAAAATGAGGGACAGATAAACAGGACAGAGGGACTTTATTCCAAATTAGGGACATTCTCTCAAAATCAGAGACAGTTGGGGGTTATGCTTCTGTGAAATATAGAACCAACTCATTTATATTGTGGAGAATAACTTGGGCGCACGACACCATAATTTGACTTTGTAATGCCCACATCAGTTAGGCAGACTTTGGAGCACTGGTGAAAAAATTTCACCACTGAAGACAATGAGAAATGTAAGTAACATATGATCTGCTTTGGAAAGCATAACTCCATCATTTGTTGGCACAATCTCTTTCATATGTACAACGGATATAAAAAAGTCCACACAATCCTGTTAGAATGTCAGGTTTCTGTGATGTAAAAAAATGAGCCAAAGATAAATCATTTCAGAATTTTTTTGACCTTTATTTAACATGACCTATAAATTGTAGAACTCAATTGAAAATCAAACTGAAATCTTTAGGGGGGGGGGGGGTAAAAAAAAATAATGTGGTTGCATAAGTGTGCACACCCTCTTATAACTGGGGATGTAGCTGTGTTCAGAATTAAGCAATCACATTCAAACTCATATTAAATAGAGGAGTCAGTACACACCTCCCATCATTTAAAATGCCTCTAATTAACCCCAAATAAAGTTCTATTGGGTCTTTCCTGACATTTTCTTAGTCTAATCCTACAGCAAAATCCATGGTCCGTAGAGAGCTTCCAAAGCCATCAGAGGGATCTCATTGTTAAAAGGTAGCAGTCAGGAGAAGGGTAGAATTAATTTCCAAGGCATTAGATATACCATGGAACACAGTGAAGACAGTCATCATAAAGTGGAGAAAAATGGCACAACGGTTACATCACCAAGAACTGGACGTCCCTCCAAAATTGATGAAAAGACAAGAAGAAAACTGGTCAGGGAGGCTACCAAGAGGCCTACAGCAACATTAAAGGAGCTGAAGAAACATCTGGCTGTGTTACATGTGACAACAATCTCCCATATTCTTCATATGTCTGGGCTATGGGGTAGAGTGGCAAGACGGAAGACTTTTCTTACGAAGAAAAACATCCAAGCCCGGCTAAATTTTTCAAAAACACATCTGAAGGCTCCCAAAATCATGTGGGAAAATGTGTTATGGTCTGATGAAACCAAGCTTGAACTTTTTGGCCATAATTCCAAAAGATATGTTTGATGCAAAAAGAACACTGCGCATCATAAAAAGAACACCATACCCACCGTGAAGCATGGTGGTGGCAGCATCATGCTTTGGAGCTGTTTTTCTTTAGCTGGAACAGGGGCCTTAGTCAAATCTGTGGGGTGATCTGAAGAGGGCTGTGAACAGGAAATGCCCTCACAATCTGACAGATGTGTTTGCAAAGAAGAGTGGGCAAATATTGCCAAGTCAAGATGTGCGATGCTGATAGACTCATACCCAAAAAGACTGAGTGCTGTAATAAAATCAAAAGGTGCTTCAGCAAAGTATTAGTTTAAGGGTGTGCACACTTATGCAACCATATTATTTTATTTTTTTAGTTTTTTACTTCCCTCCACCTAAAAGATTTCAGTTTGTTGTTCAATTGAGTTGTACAATTTATAGGTCACATTAAAGGTGTAAAAAGTTCTGAAATGATTTATCTTTGTCTCATTTTTTTAATTACACAAATCTGACATTTTAACAGGGATGTGTATACTTTTTATATCCACTGTAATTACATCTATCAGATGCATTCTCCATAAAATGTTTTTCAGAGAAAATAAAATAACATCATCATTTTTTAGATGCATACTCCTCTCAGATAGCATCTTTCATTAATCATTACCTTTTTTCCTCTAAGAAAATAAGTAACTGCGATGAAGATCATCAGATTTTTATAAGAACCTATGAAAAATGGCTTTTTGACATAGATTTGGTTATTGCACATTTTTTTTTGTGTTTACACATCAAACAAGGAAAATAATGTCACACACATGTAATAAATAAACCGACACTAAGACAGAGTAAGAATATTTTTCTTTAAATCAGTGACATCAGTTTTAAAAGAACCAATAACACCTTAGGCACCACCGAGGGAGGTAAAATGGCCCTCTGTATCCTAAGGTATTAGACCCGCTGTACAGGTAATTGTGAATTTACATTGAATTCTCAAAATATGTACAGAAGGAGAAAAGAGAATAGTAATTATGCCCTCTGCCATACCCCAGAACCTAATAACATTCACATCATGTTGAGGTGGGAGCTTACTAAATACATATCATTTATACCCCTTGAGGTACAAGTTTTTTTGTTTTTTTTTACAGTAACAATATTATATTATGCCACTTGCACCCAGTGAACAAGAAAAAATAAAACTATCTTCCAAACATGTTTTAAAAGAAATATAAACATATGCGTGATTTTTAAAAAGTTTGGTAAAAGTACATTTGAACTCTTTAAAAACCTACATGTTGAAGAACATTAACAATCTGATTCAAGCCAAGTTTTCAATTAGTGTTTAACAGTACTGCTAATGCTGGCTGTGGATTTAAAAAGAATTGTTAATCATCATTGTATACTGCGTATGCGTTTAGCCCCTTCATCCTCAGAATGTTTTAAAGTAGACCCGTCATGGGAAAAATATGTTGACCTCCTTCTAAAGATACTAGTTGTCTTGGCTGGTATACTGACTTTGCTTAGCATGACTAAGTGAAGCAATTCGTGAAACGCCTCAACCATTCCATTCTCTGTATGTATCAAGATGTTATTTTGAATATTTTTTTGATATTTGATGGTTTTTATGGAATATTTTCATTGTTTGCATTCTGGAGTGCGGTCACCTTCTCTTTACTTTGGAAAGGTATGGTCTTTACCCTGGAGATTCCAGTCCTTCACTTAATTTATATCAAAGCCTAACAAAAGAGCCTGATTCCATCTGCTGCATTATTTGTAAGGGTGAAAATGCCCTCATAATGGTCAATGATGTTGTCCCTGAAAGGTAAAAGAAGCCTGATAGAACTCACTTAAAACTGGAATAAAGTTTTGGGTGGACTGACTCTTTAAAAGCCAGATTGCAAGGTGAATCACACACTTCCTTGTGTCAGCTCTCAGATATTGCAGTAGTAAAATATCAATACAAATTAAAAAAAAAAGTCCCCCTAAAACAAATTTTGGAGATTTAATAAAACTGGTGCACACAGGATGTGGTGCAGCTGTGCATAGTAACCAATTCAGCTTCTAATTTCATCTTGTTCAGTTAAACTGTTACTAAACCCAGGACCCTGCATTTACTATATCTGGTCTCCCACAGTACACAGAACATGGAAACGCAATATTTTAGGAACTATAAACTGCTAAATACCTTTACTCATCAGCATTTAGAGCAGTCTTGTGACTCCTATCAGTGTCTGGTTAAAGCTTGTAGGTGGAGTTTTCATCCTCCCCTGATTTTCCTATGAGGCTGCAGGACCCCTGACCCTTTTTCTGGACTGTGCTGATTGGCCCTGTGCTGATCACATGTACCCTCCCAAGAAAACGAAAACTCTCAGGCAATACACACCAAACTGAGAATGTGCAGCTTGTCCCCAAGGCTCAGTTCTATCAGGAGATGGTTTGGGGACTGTGGAAGAAGGAGAGGCTCAGAGAAGACAGGATCATACAGAATGCTCAATGCTGAGGATTAACACCTTAGGTTCCACAGTGAATATAACAAGCATGCTTTACTGCATATACAGACTGATTTTACTGTTGTGGGTTTAGTAACACCTTAAACTTTGACAATGACATCTAGAAGCTGATTGGCTACTATGCACAGCTGCACCAGGTTGTGTGTGCAGCAGTTTCAGTAAATTGTGTCACACTCCCATGATGGATTCTCTAGAATCAAAAAATAAGAGGGGAGTCATGCTGGCAAGAGCAAATGCTCAGTTCTGCAACACGAATCAAGAAGAGACAGAAGAAACAGGGGTGATTATATCTGTAAGTAATTAAAAAAATCAGTTTTGTGTTGGGTTGTGTTGGTCTTCAGAGGGTTTCTTAACTTTCGTCTTTAAGTGAGTATGTTTTTAGGGCCCCTCTATGGTGGAAGAAGGAGGCATTTCCACCACTATTCTAATAAGCAACAGAAAAACTCTCATCCCCTTGATGTTTATGTTGTCTTGGTGGCCTACCCTTACTTCACATAGAAGGATTTTTTTTTATACAACATGGTTATGTTTGAATGTACAAGCTATGTGTACTGATGCAGTGGTGCTACTGTGGTAACCTCACATTAAAGAAAGCCAAGTGTGATCAAGTGGAAATGTCTCTTTGGGGCAATATTTAAAACCAGTACATAGTAGAGACATACATTTTGAAGGCTAAACTATTTTTTTTATGTTATTACTATTAGGAGTTAAACAGCAGCAAAATTGTTTTATTTCAGCTTTTTTTAACAGAATAAACTATCTTGTGTAAATTCCCTTTGGTTTTCAGATAAATCATAGAAAAGAGCACCATGCTGCTTTTAAGGAAGGAACTTGAGACTTGTGTATCCAAAAAGGATGAAATGCCATTCTTTGTGCATACAGAGCTAAGGCATAATGCATTATGCATTTTTGAAGGACTGCCTTTTTAAAACATTATGCTTTCATTTCGTATCCTTCATGCTGCCCATTAAAGTATGGGACTTTATTTTCTGTAATATGCAAGGCAGTCCCACTACCTTTCCATGTTGTAGCTATTTATGCACTGTTAGGTGTCATTTACTCTTCTAGTGTAAAAATCTCCAAAACGTTCTCGAGCCTTGGGAGCTCCATACAGTCACCAATAGAAGTGAATAGCTGTATGCGGTTGGCGGTCTGCATCTACGCTTACCTCTGTATGAGCGTACAGCCTATTTCCCCAAACATACCACTTCCACATTTAGGAAATATGCCATATGCACATGTGTGGGTAAACAAGTATGGCTATGTACAGCTATATGCTTGTATTGGAAGCTTTACGCAGCGCCTGCGTCTCCTTGGGCACAGGAAAAGCAATGGGGATTTTACACAAAAAGACATGTCCACTTGTAAAAGTCCATGTGTATTAGGCCTTAGTGGAGTTGTCCTGTGAGCTTACTTTGATTAGTTTTCACTACATTAATTTAACCTTCCTGCATGTAAGTCAAATTAGTTTACTACTTAAAGTGGTTGTAAGGTCAGAAGGTTTTTTATCTTAATGCATTCTATGCGTTAGGATAAAAAGCCTTCTGTGTGCAGCAGCCCCCATCAGCCCCCCTAATACTTACCAGAGCCTCATCTCTGTCCAGCGATGTTCACTAGTGTCTCGGCCATCCAGGACTCTCCCTCCTGATTGACTGAGACAAAGCAGAGGCTCCATTGGCTCCCGCTGCTGTCAATCAAATCAGTCAGGCAATCAGGAGAGATAGGGGGCGGGGCCGAACTGCAGCTCCATGTCTGAATGGACACAAGGAACTGCAGCTTAGGTTGGGTGCCCCCATAGCAAGCTGCTTGATGTGGGGGCACTCGGCAGGACGGAGGGGCCAGGAGCACAGAAGAGGCACCTGAGAAGAGGAGGATCTGGGCTACTCTGTGCAAAACCAACTGCAACAGAGCAGGTAAGTATAATATGTTGTTTTTATTTTTTTTTTAAACGAGTCCTTACAATCATATTAAAGGGGTTGTAAGGCTTCATGTTTTTTCACCTTAATTCATCCTATGCATTAAGGTGAAAAAACAACTTGCACTCTCCGGCCCCCCCGAGCCCCTGTTTTACTTACTTGAGCCCCAAATCTCCGTGGGCGCGATCCCGCGTCGTTCTCTCCATGGCTGATCAGCTCCTCATTGGATAGATTGATAGCAGCGCAGCCATTGGCTCCCGCTGCTGTCAATTAAATCCAGTGACGCGCCCGCCGCGGGGCGAGTGTATAACACGTGAGCGCGCCCGCAAGGTAACCCCCTCGGGAGAGCGCTTCCCAGAGGGGGTAAGCTCTTGTGGGGAGGAGCCGAGACAGCCGCCATGGGACCCCAGAAGAGCAGGTTCGGGGCCACTCTGTGCAAAACGAACTGCACAGTGGAGGTAAGTATGATATGTTTGTAATTTTTTAAAAATAAAAACTGAACCTTTAGTGTCCCTTTAATAAGACACTGGTTGTCCCCACTCTGTTAATGTGATTGGGATGCTCTAATATGGTCTTCTCAGGCACAGAAATACAGTAAGTTATAGTGCATGTCCTTTTCTTCTCATAATGTCAAAAAAGTATAAATGCCACAAGGCCATTTGAGGCTGATTCTACATAATACAGTAATCTATTTAAGGCAGAGATTGCACCTATAATGTATTGGCCTCAACAAAGTAAACATATGTTAAAAACTAAAAACATATGTAAAAATAATAATAGATACAATAATAAGTATTATTGCTTAAACAGTTTACAATGCAAAAGAAAATGTGAATGTCACTACTAGGTTTTTGTTTTATATTAAAACTATCTTTGGGATGATAGAGATGTTAGCACAACTGGAAATGAGGAGAAATCCCCCTAAAAAGGACACCAACATCAATAAGGACCATTTCTCTTTAACAAAAAAGTTTTTTTTTTTAAGAAATTTCCCCCTCACTTCCTGCCCCAGATATCAGCAACACCTGACAAAGATTTAAACTCTTTATCACTCAAAAGAAAAAAAAAATAGTTTGTGCTGCAGTGTAAGAAGCATGCTGATAAAGGTGAGAGCAGAGTGACAGATGAGCTCATCAGTGTGTTGTTCCTCCTTTCAATGCCCAGTCACAGGGTGGGGAGGGGACCTGTAGATGATAGTTAAACTGCAGCAGAGAAAAATCAGGTCTCCCATGCCATTCTGCTGCATGGAAATCTGTGTAAATTTCAGGATTGAATGGACAGAAATTCAAATCATTTTGCTAGGTAAACCACTGCCATATATGTATTTTATCTGGAGTTCAGCTTTAAATATTTTTTGGAGACTTGCTATATTTCTGTTTGACTAATTTATAGAGCTTATTTGATTTAGTTTTTCTCCAATTCTGGTTTTCCTTGCCCTTTCCTAATGCCCCGTACACACGATCGGAAATGCCGCCAGCAAAACTCTCATGAGAGCTTTCTGTCGGAAAATGCAACCGTGTGTATGCTCCATCGGTCTTTTGCTGGCGGAATTCCAGCCAGCAAAAGATTGAGGGCAGGCTCTCTATTTTTCGCTCGGGGAAAGTTCCTATCCGAAAATGCGTTCGTCTGTATGCAATTCGGACGCGCAAAAAATCACGCATGCTCGGAAACAATTGGACGCATGCTCGGAAGCATTGAACTTCATTTTCTTGGCTCGTCGTAGTGTTGTACGTCACCGCGTTCTTGACGGTCGAAAGTTCAGAGAACTTTTGTGTGACCGTGTGTATGCAAGGCAAGCTTGAGCTGAATCCCGTCGGAAAAGACATCATATCTTTTTCCGACCAAAATCCAGATCGTGTGTACGCGGCATTCTGCTTTTTGCTATTTCGGGCTGCGATTTACATTGAAACCTGCAGAAACCTGCACAGATGTCTCTATAATCGCAGACGAAATCAGGACGGACATGCGGGAGTGAAATCATGCAAGTTCAGCTGAACTCACACAGCTTCAATCCCGCAGCTCAGTGTGAACCTGGACTTATTGTCAAAGCTTAATTAAACAAGCTGAAGTTAGAAGCTGATTGGTCACTATACACAGCTGCACCAGATTCTGTGTGCACCAGTTTTAGTAAATCTCTCCCAATGTATTTAAGTGCCTCAATGTTAATTTAGTAGCTCCCCTGTATGTGATATGATAAAACAGGGGCTGCTTTATTAACATGAATGGGCTTAGGTTTGGTAACAAAGTTGGAACAAAGACACATCAGAGGACAGGGATGCCTTCTTCATAGTACACTAAATCTTGGAATCAAGTGTCCACTTTCACTAAGGCTGGGTTCACACTATTGCGAATTGGATGCGGGTTTTTCTGCATCCAATTCGCATAGCAGGAGATTGTGACCGGCTCTCTATGGAGCTGGTTCACATATCTCCGGAGCGAATTGCAGAGGAGTCCTATGTGTCTTTTGGTCCGTTTCAGGTCCGAATTCAGCCATAAATTCAGACTGAAATTGGACCTAAAACGTTGAATGGACAAGCACCGGACTCCTGCTGTAAGCCGCTGCATTCTCAAGTTTGAACCCAGCCTAAAATGGAAAATCCCTCCAATTTAAAATGAACCTGACTTTCCCTAAAAAGTTTCTATGGCAGTAACGGGGGCTGACATTCAAGCCCATTGTTGTGCCAGCAACAACCCATGCTAGTTTTCAAATTGTTCTTTATCATTTTATAGCTTAGTCCTGTGTAATTAAAATATGTGTGTGTCCATAGTCTAGCGGGAATATATTTTTCTAAAATATTCAAGAATCAAATGGTCCCTCTTACTGTCAAAAAAAAAAGAATCAAATGGTCCCTTGGTGTATAGATAAAGAAAAAAGGAATAGAACGGTAGTTCT
The DNA here is from genome assembly GCF_042186555.1 of Aquarana catesbeiana. Lineage (NCBI taxonomy): Eukaryota > Metazoa > Chordata > Amphibia > Anura > Ranidae > Aquarana > Aquarana catesbeiana. The sequence goes on along the minus strand of NC_133324.1, from coordinate 128,589,764 downwards.
ATGCATTTGTGGTGTCACATCCAATATTAAAGTCAAAACGAGAAGAAACCCCCTAGGGTGGACTTTTTAGGCACACTTAGTTAAAAGTAGAAATATTTTAGAGTAGTTTAGTTTAGTAGAAAATTGTTTTAATAATTATTAAAAATATAGGATAAAATACACATGAAAATAGAATGTGTTGTCAATTCATAACATTATCACCATATCCTAAAATGACTAAAATGATTCTCTTGCACCCATTTTATCCTATATGTTTAATAATTAATAAAACAATTTTCTACTAAACTAAACTACTCTAAAATATTTCTACTTTTAACCGCTTGCTGACCAGAGCACACCGATGTACGTCGGCAGAATGGCGCTGGTAGGCAAAAGGGCCTACAGGTATGTCCCCTTCAAGAAGCGGTGTCGCGGGCGCACGCCCGGCGGCACGGGCCCGCCGCAGGTCCCGTGGACTCGATGTCCGCCGGGTGCCCGCGATCGTGTCACAGAGAGGAAGAACAAAGCATTTCCCCATTCTGCCTTGTGCCATCGCGAGCAGTGATCACTGTCCTGTGTGTTGAAGCCCAGCCCCCTAACAGTTAGAATCACTCCCTAGGATACACTTAACCCCTTCACTGCCCCCTAGTGGTCAACCCCTTCACTGCCAGTTTCATTTACACAGTAATCAATGCATTTTTATAGCATCGATCGCTGAATAAATGACAATGGTCCCAAAATAGTGTCAAAAATGTCCGATGCGTCCGTCATAATGGTTGCAGTCCCGAAAAAAATCGCAGATCGCTGCCATTACTATTAAAAAAAACCATTAAAAATAAAAATGCCATAAAGCTATCCCCTATTTTGTAGACGCTATAAATTTTGTGCAAACCAATCAATATACGCTTATTGTGATTTTTTTTTTTACCAAAAATATGTAGAAGAATACATATTGGCCTAAACTGAGGAAAAAAAATTTTTTTTTATATATTTTTGGGGGATATTTATTATAGCAAAAAGTAAAAAATATTGTTTTTTTTTTTGTTTTTTTTAAATTGTCGCTCTTTTTTTTTGTTTATAGCGCAAAAAATAAAAACCGCAGAGGCAATCAAATACCACCAAAAGAAAGCTCTATTTGTGGGAAAAAAAGGACATCAATTTTTTTGGGTACAACGTCGCACGACCGCGCAATTTTCAGTTAAAGCGACGCAGTGCCGAATCGCAAAAAGTGCTCTAGTCAGGAAGGGGGTAAAATCCTCTGGGGCTGAAGTGGTTAACTAAGTGTGCCTAAAAAGTCCACCCTAGGGGGTTTCTTCTCGTTTTGATTTGGTGTATAGATGGTCCTATCTGAGTAGATATGTTGGCTGTAATTAATGTATCAAAATGTATCAATTTAGTAAACACAGAATTTAAACACTGATTTAAATAAGAAACCCTAAAATATTCAGCCTGTAGAACATGCTAATTTAGTAATTTAGATGTGTGTGTGTGTGTGTGTGTATATATATATATATATATATATATATATATATATATATATATATATATATATATATATACATATATTTTATATAATTTAAACTTATAGTAATATGCACTGATGAAATTTTGTATGCCAATACCGCTTGGATATTACAGACAACTGCCTTGCAGTGATTCAATATTGATTTATACAAGTTACTACTGTATTATAACTGGTTATACATACTACCAAGGATTCCTTGCAAAAAGAACCATCGTGTGGAATACAGCAGACATCTTCCCAGTGTGATGATTTTGTGGATTATTGTTATACAGAACACCTTAGTAAACTTGACTTGGTGGTGATTTGCAGTGAATTAATAAGAGATATATGAGTCCTATATGCAGATTGACTTTACATTCTGCTCTAACACATACATGAGTTTAGATGTAAATGACTAAACCAGCATGTTTGATAGGCTGAGGTTTTTAAGGTTTTTAGCTGCGTGTTATTTAAACAATCACTGATATTTATTTGTGTAATAAAATGATATCCTTTATTGCATTAATTACATCTAACAAATTTACTCAGATGGAAACAACTCTACCAAGGGACAGTTTGAATATAATTTTAGCACAATAAAGATCTTTCTTCATCAATCAAAAATAAAAAGCAAAACATTTAGTACATCTCCAGTCTCCTCTTCCTTTTCCCTGACTGAACCTGGGTTCACACTATAGCGAACACAGACAACGCATGTGATTCGCACCCGCACTGCTGTGCCAATCACATGCCATGTCTGTGCAATGCAAGTTCAGCCATAGAATTGCATGGCTGAACTCGCATTGGGTTCGCATAAAAAAAAGTGCATGGACTTTTTTTTTCCCGCACTGGAATCGGATCGCATGGGTGTTCACACCCATGCGATCTGATTCCTGTCCGAATCCACAGTTCGCACTGCAATCTGTGAACCAATCTGGGGGAGTTATTAACATTCTACAGCGGTTTGCAGAGGGCAGTGTGAACTGCCTGTGGGAGAGATGCAATTAGGGAACCGGCGCTGGAATCGTGCTGGTTCCCGCAACGCTATAGTGTGAACCCAGGCTTAAAGTGTTACTAAACCCAGAACCCTGCATTCACTATATATATGGTCTCCCACAGTACACAGAACATGGAAATGCAATCATTTTAGTAAATAGAAACTGCTAAATACCTTTTCTCATCAGCAGTATAAGCAGTCTTGTGACTCCTATCAGTTTATGGTTAAAGCTTGTAGGAGGAGTTTTCATACTGCACTAAGCTGTCTTATCAGGACCCCTGACCCTCTGGACACTACTAATTGGCCCTGTGCTGATCACATGCACTCTCCAAAGAAAAAAAAAACTCTCTAGCAATACACACCAAACGGAGCATGTGCAGAATGACTCCAAAGGCTCTGTACTATCAGGAGATGGTTTGGGGACTGTGGAAGAAGGGGAGGATCAGAGAAGACAGGACCAAACAGCCTTTTTACACAATGCAGAGGATTAACCCCTTAGGTTCCACGGTGAGTATAACAAGCATGCTCTACTGCATATACAGACTGATTTTACTGTTGTGGGTTTAGTAACACTTTAAGACACATGCTTACGTCTATAGTCCCAAATGTATGAAATGTGAGCATTGCGTCACAGCGAAGTTCACAAAATAAAGTTTTTTTTTTTGGTCCCAAAACTTCTAAAATGTATTTCACAAACTCAGTTTTACATATCTCAATGTAAAGCAGGTCTATCCCTGAAAGAAGAGAGCTTAATAAGCAGAGGTTCACTAATTAAATAAAGTAACATGCTTCAATTAAGTCTTGTCAGTGTACAGATGATACAATATAAAGCCTACAGCCGTTTTGATTTTTCTGCAGTATGTAGGCACAAAGCAGTGCCAATTCAACTTTCTGCAGTATGGTTGGAGCTTTAGATAACATCAACTACTGAATTATTCTCTGCTTTTGCTTGACAATTACAGACTGAATTTAAAAATGAATTGTTTCAATCTGATCTGCACTGTTCAACACTTAGATCTTGGCTCTCATGAGACAAGTTAGCTTTCAGGCTAGTTTCACACCTATGTGTTGCATTAATGCACATTACCATAGTGCCTTATTTGCGGTGCAATACCATTCCTTTTAAACTACACCCAAATGCACCTTGCAAACATACTCCAATGCACAGATAGGAGCCACCTGTTTATTGTGGTACAAAGTACATGTCTGGTTTGCCATGTGTTGTTGACAACCCATTCAAAATGTAACGTGTTGCCTTAACACAACCTATGTTAACACATGAAATACCGCACGGTAGATGTGCATGACACTGCACTGCAGAAGTGTGAAAGGGGCCCTAATCTTTCAAAGCGGTAATTTTTTTTTTCCACAGAGTAACCAATGCCCCTTAACCATAACATGTCACATCTTGTAATTTACAGTTAATCCTTGAAAAATCATTGTATATATTGTGGATGAAGGGGCTAAACCCTAACTATAACCAACATCCCAAGGGAGGTTCAATAAGCAATGTTCACAGTTTGACCATTTCAAATGAATAGCTTCCCAACAGCGATATATATATATATATATATATATATATATATATATATATATATATATATATATATATATATATATATATCCTTATAATTAGGAACAGACAGGAATCGCTTACAGTACTTCATACAATGAAATGCATGAGATACTCAGAAATGATGGTTTAAAAAAAGACAAAAAATAAATATGTTGCATTCATCTCAAAAACATACTTGTATGCAGTTAAAGTCCATACATTAAACTTTTGATAAATATTCTTCATAACGCTCTTCAAATATATATATTTATATATATATTAATTTAACGACTTTAATCTCTCTAGTGTTCAGCTGCCTCTGGAGTTGGCTTTAGAGTGTATAAGAAAATGAGACCCTTTCAAAAAGAAAATAGTGTCAAAATTGAACTAAAAGGTCAAATTTACACTGGACACAGTAGTAAAGAAAAGAAAGAAAGTGAAAAAAAAAAAAAAAAAAAACACGAGAGCAAATTTCAAAAAGAAACAGCTTCCAGTAGAAAAAAGGAAGAGCATTATACAACGGGTAGGATAGAGTGTAAGTATTTTCAGGTAAAGATGTAGTCTGTCTCAATCCTGGTTAGGTAAATTAGTAATGCACTTTTTTCTGAGAGTGCAAAAATATCCTGAGAAAATGTTCAGATTACAACAAAAAATACAAAGGGTGAAACCCCATCACTAAGGTCATTTTTTTGCACAAAACACTGCAGGCAGGTATTTCATAAAAAGAAAATAGATTAAAATAAACCCTAGAAAATGAAATAAAAATTCTACATATGTCTGGAAAAAAAACATTGGAGACTATTTTTTTTTGTCTGTTAGCAAACCAGAGGTGGTTTGCATTAAACTACTGGTAATAATTGTAAACATTCAGGGTTAGTCTTTCGGACGATCTAGCACTGAATGCGTTAAAAGTTCGTTATGGCCAATAAGGGAATAAGGAGGTAATTTGTAATTCAAGTTTTATTTTTTTAATTTCCTTTCTGTTAGCTAATAAAGCAAGTCTCAATTTCACACTTCAGCCAACTAAGAAATTTGCAATTAAACTCTCGGAAAAGGAATTTTCCCATACAGGTATTGTGCAGCTCTGATGCAGAGCCCACCACCGTGACGTGAATGGAGACGGTGTATCTTGAAGAAGGTTGGTGGTGGCAGCCCTTTTCGCCTTTTTAACTGCACTCTATCAACTTGGCCAGGTTGTCTCGCAATTCAGTGAGTTCAAAGATTTTTCCATCTAGGATTTCTAAAAGAGTTTTCAAGTTATTGCGAAATGCCTCCTGTTCACCCTGACTTTTCTCCAGACGTTGCTCTAAGTCGGTTAGCTGGCCTTCTAAGTCTTTGTTATGTGTTTCCACCTCCTAAAGTTGGAGAAAAAAAACGTATTAGAATTATTATTCATTAGACTGAGGTATCTGGATTTAATTTACAGGTCCACATCTTTGGAATGATGGACTCTTGAGCCTTGAGAGAGGAGCCTTGACTACTGGAACCCATACAATAAATAATCTGCCTCACTGTGCTGTTTTGTGGTTTATGAATGCATGTGGGAAGGATTAGAGGCTATGTGCTAAAGTAACCTTTTAGTTACAAGTCTGCACAAATAAACTCCTGATAGGTCACAATGTACAGATACAATATAATTTAAAAAAAGCTATACTTTTCTAATTAAAAAGCAGTCCTTAAGCTCCAGTTAAGTAACTTTGGGGCTGCAGTTTTAGACATTTGTGACCATAGCCAAGAACTGCACATTCACCAAGTTTCAGAAGATTGTTCAATCACTGAGACTATATTTCAGTCCAGAAAGTGGATAAAGCCTTAATGCAGCTGAGCTCGAAGACCCAAAGCTCCACAGTGCCGGAAGTTGAGCAGCAGGAAGAGGACAGGACAGCCCTGGAGTGAAGATTTCTACAGAATCCATCATCCTGCACATTGTGGAACATTCCTTATTACAGGACAGTAATGTAATTAAAGCTGTGAAGGAAGAAATATTTTTTAGCTAAACTTTACTCTTTATTCCCACTTTGTATTTCTGTTTCAAAAAGTTTATATTGAGTTTTACACATTACAAAACCATCATTAACCACAGAGACAGCAAAACACCTGGTGTTAGCCAAGGGTACAATCACATACCAAAGGTTTCAGCACCTAAAGGCCCAGTGTGGCCAAATTGGTCAGACAGTTCATTTAAGTTGCACATTAGTTATTAGGGTGACCCAATTGCCAAGCCATTGTCACCTTGGTTAGTACCAAAAGGGACAAACTAATATAAATCTTAGGGCAAGGAAAGGAAGAAAGGTAGAGACAGGGTAAAGAAAGATGTACGTGAGAGCTGGGAAGAGGTTCCAAAGCAAAGGGCGGAAAGGACCTCTGGACCAGTAGATAATCCCTTCCTGTATTTATTTAAATTTTTTAGCTATTCCTTGTTAGTTTGTTTGGCCTTTTTTAAAGTTTTTTCAGGTTGTATGTAAAAATTTGGGAAGTCAAGTTGTCTGTTCACACTCAGGCTTCAAAGGGTTTGGTAATCGGTCAGTTTTATGTACCCATGGGTGTTCTTTGGCTGGCTGTTTATTATAAGTGTTTAATATATTGCTTATGTAATGTTGTTCTGTGCGCAGTCAAAACCACATCCTAGGATGAAACAATTTTTCTTGATAAATATTTTAATACATTTCACTGCAGCTTAAACTTGAAAGTATGCAGTAAAACAACATACCTTTGCTATCAGTATCATTTGCTATGCATCTGTTGATTTTGCAGAATAATTTTGGAAATGGATGGTCACAGTATTCCAATACTTTTAGTGGTCAAAAGACAGACCCCATACAATTGTGTTAACCAGAGTGCCTGCTGTCCCTCTTTTCCAATCCCTTCACTGGCTTCCACATTACCACTTTCAAAATACTAACTACAACATACAAAATCATCCATAACACTGCCCCCTAGCTACATCACCAACCTCATTTTGAGATATCTCAAATCCACTCTGCTCCTCCCAAAACATCTTGCTCTCTAGCTCCCTTGTCACCTCCTCCCAAGCTCTCCTCCAGGACTTCTCCAGAACCTCTCCCATCCTCTGGAACTCCCTACCCCAGTATGTCCAGTTAGCTCCTACCCTGTCTGCCTTTAGGTGATCCTTAAAAAAACAATTTATTCAAGGAAGCCTACCCCACCTCCACCTAAAAACTGTACTTCGGACACCTCCGTTAGATTGTCCCCTGAAGCTATTACCTTTTTTAGCACCTCCCTCTGCCTTTAGATTGTAAGCTTCATGAGCAGGACCCTCCTATTTCTTCTGTATAACTATATAGTAATTGTATTGTCTCCCTTTATCTTGTAAATAACTGCGCAAACTGTTGGTGCTATATAATAATAATACCAAAATGCCCTAGGGTGGAATGGATCTTGGATATATACATCCCAATAGATGCAATAATAGAAACGAGCCAAAGTTTTCAGTTGGGTTGGCCTTCTGCAGATGTGGTAAAAGTGATGCCAATGGTTTTGGATGGGTTGGCCTCATACTAAAGATTCCCTGATAACCACATGATCAAATGTAATAAAAACCAAGGTAACATGGGAATGGGGAGTTGGAAAAAAAAGTAAACACATTTTTTGTCACTAATGCCACATATGTGGATAACAAGGCAACCTCAGATTGGTTTTATCTATTTGTAGGCATTTAATGCTATAGATGTTCAGAGACTTAGACCAGCCATACACGGTTCAAATTATTTGAACCGTTAATGGACAGGCTGAATGTACCAAGTTGATCAATCAATCAACTTGGGTACAACAAGCCTGCCAGATTCTCTTGCGATTATCCCTGTCTTCCCCCAGCGGGGACGGCTTCCCCTGCTCCCCTCCTCCCCTCCACCCCCCCCCCCAGGAGAAGACATAGGTCCGGCAGGAGGGATTCCCACATTAACACTGTCTGTGTTGATGGGGAATCTGGGGAATATCTTTTCTGCAACCCACATGTATAGCCAGCTTTAGGTACTGACCATCCTAAATTAGCTTAGAGCCAAGCGTTCCTCCTAAACGCTACATTTTATTTTCAGATATATGGAAATTTATTAGGGCCTCTGCAAGTATTTTAATAGGTATTAATACTTAATTCAAACAAGTTGATAATAATATGTAAAACTGCAGTTAGTGCATAGATGTAGAAGCCACTGGATTACAGTGGTTTAAAGTGTTTGTAAACCTTAAAAAAAATAAAAATAATGTGCACTGGCCCTTTAATGTGTTTAAATGTCATGTCATTAATACATTTCTCCCTGTCAGTATTCTGTTTTAACTTGTCGATCCTGCCTGTGCCTCTCCTCCTGAAGGTAAACTGACCACGCTAGTATGGCTGCCAGTCCATGCTAGCATGATCAGTTTATGACTTGTGTCATCCTGTTTAAAATATAGGAATGCTGTTGAAGAGCAAAGCGTGCCTGTATCATCTGTATTCAGTAAGAATTACCGCCCCCCCTCCAGCTGATCCTCCTTTCCACCCACTGCACTTGACTATAGTGACGTAATGCTGTCAGGACTGATGGCGTTCCATTGCTATGGAAACGCAGAAGCTCAGCGGCAACATCACTTCTGGTTATGACGTACAGTATCTCACAAAAATGAGTACACCCCTCACATTTTTGTAAATATTTTATTATATCTTTTCATGTGACAATACTGAAGAAATTACACTTTGCTACAATGTAAAGTAGTGAGTGTACAGCTTGTATAACAGTGTAAATTTGCTGTCACCACAAAATAATTCAACACACGGCCATTAATGTCTAAACCACTGGCAACAAAAGTGAGTACACTCCTAAGTGAAAATGTCCAAATTGGGCCCAATTAGCCATTTTCCATTCCCCGGTGTCATGTGACTCGTTAGTGTTACAAGGTCTCAGGTGTGAATGGGGAGCAGGTGTGTTAAATTTGGTGTTATCACTCTCACTCTCTCATACTGGACACTGGAAGTTCAACATGGCACCTCATGGCAAAGAACTCTCTGAGGATCTGAAAAAAAGAATTGTTGCTCTACATAAAGATGGCCTAGGCTATAAGAAGATTGCCAGGACCCTGAAACTGAGCTGCAGCACTGTGACCAAGACCATACAACGGTTTAACAGGACAGGTTCCATTCAGAACAGGCCTCGCCATGGTCTTCCAAAAAAGTTGAGTGCACGTGCTCAGCGTCATATCCAAAGGTTGTCTTTGGGAAATAGACGTATGAGTGCTGCCAGCATTGCTGCAGAGGTTGAAGGGGTGGGAGGTCAGCCTGTCAGTGCTCAGACCATACGCCGCACACTGCATCAAATTGGTCTGCATGGCTGTCATCCCAGAAGGAAGCCTCTTCTAAAGATGATGGACAAGAAAGCCCCCAAACAGTTTGCTGAAAACAAGCAGACTAAGGTCATGGATTACTGGAACCATGTCCTGTGGTCTGATGAGACCAAGATAAACTTATTTGCTTCAGATGGTGTCAAGCGTGTGTGTGTGGTGGCAACAAGGTGAGGAGCACAAAGACAAGTGTGTCTTGCCTACAGTTAGGCATGGTGGTGGGAGTGTCATGGTCTGGGGCTGCTTGAGTGCTGCTGGAACTGGGGAGCTACATGTACTGTGAAATACTGAAGCAGATCACGATCCCCTCCCTTTGGAAACTGGGCCGCAGGGCAATATTCCAACATGAAAACGCCTGCAAACACACCTCCAGGATGACCACTGCCTTGCTAAAGAAGCTGAGGGTAAAGGTGATGGACTGGCCAAGCATGTCTCCAGACCTAAACCCTATTGAGCATCTGTGCGGCATCCTCAAACACAAGGTGGAGGAGCGCAAGGTCTCTAACATCCACCAGCTTTGTGATGTCGTCATGGAGGAATGGAAGAGGACTCCAGTGGCAACCTGTGAAGCTCTGGTGAACTCCATGCCCAAGAGGGTTAAGGCGTTGCTGGAAAATAATGGAGGCCGCACAAAATATTGACACTTTGGGCTCAATTAGGACATTTTCTCTTAGGGGTGTACTCACTTTTGTTGCCAGCGGTTTAGACATTAATGGCTGTGTGTTGAGTTATTTTGAGGGGGCAGCAAATTTACACTGTTATACAAGCTGTACACTCACTACTTTACATTGTAGCGTGTAAATTCTTCAGTGTTGTCACATGAAAAGATATAATAAAATATTTACAAAAATGTAAGGGGTGTACTCACTTTTGTGAGATATTGTAGGTGCCTCCAAGACTGGACATGCCCACCTGCAGGTCTGTGCATCTCTGTGGAGGCTACAGCGATGCACGGACCTGCACTAATGAAGCCAGAGAAGGAAGCAAAGGGAAGTTTTGTTTCTTAAAGCAACTCATAGTGTATTCCAGCTTACAAACTCTGGTTTATGATCGGGATTTTGTGTTGTTTTGATAGTATGTTGGTATTGTGTTGGTTATTATTTGGGGTGGTGTTAGAGAAAGTGGTATATTATTTGTGGTCAGATTGTCTGTTATTTTAATCTGTGTTATTTATTCTAAGTCATATTTTAATTGTATGGGTGTTTTATTTGTAGTTTAGTTTTAATTTTGTTTATTTGGTGCTAATGGCTGTTATTGGTCATTTTCTTGTGTTTTTGTATCTTGTGCAGTGAACTTGTGTTGTCTTTGTTAAGCGTGTCTGTGTCTTAATAATTTCCCAATTTTCCTTTGGGATTATTAAAGTATTCTGTATCTTCCTATTGAAACATGTCTTCATATGGAGTATGGTTTACAACTACTTTAAGAATGGGGTGTTTTCATTTTTGAATTTTATTTAATGGCTGGCTGCTTCACTACTCCCTTATATTTTCAAGCTTTATTCCAGATTAATTATTTAACATCTCAAATGTTCCTTCATATTCATTACAAAGAGTGCTGTGTCCATGATGCAGGCTTCTGGATGAACAGTGCAATTAGAATCTTATCAGTCTATATTAATATTCCTTTGATGATAGTGAGAAAGTGAATATGTAAGCAGATTTTACATTTCAAGCTGAGCAAAATGTTTTTAAAGTCGCGATTTCAATGTGGAAGAGGGTATTTTCTAAAAACCCTCTTTGTCTGAAGAGATGGCTGTACTTGGGTCAATTTTAGGACAGATAAGGTTGCTATAAAGTGGCAAACTTTCTCTTCAGTTAATGAAATTCCAGGATGGAAAATTAGGTCATATGTTGTTTGCATCTGTCAATGCAGAGCTGGGAAATGTCACTATGTGCACAAAGGACAATCATTTGATTTGCACAAAGCCACTAACAAAAATTAATAGTAACAATATTGTTATACATGGTGGCAATAATATCACTATGGAGCCACTATTAGCGCTTCTGATGCATAGTGGGATCTGGCTGTACCTTGCTGATTAGATCAGAGAGCTGCTCCCCCAATATGATCTGTGGATGTCACAGGTCTGTCACTCCAGCTTCACCACTCAACAGCACTTGAGGTCGGACACCCTCACCCTGGGTTGGCTTAGCCTGACCATACGCTCTATAGCTGGTCAAGGTCTCTAGGTACCAGTAAGAGGTTAATAAAGAATTAAACTTTTCTATTACTATTAGTGCATAAACTATTATATCAGTGAGTGTGTCTATGCATGTTGTGCCTCATGATGAAGGTAGTATTCAACTAGCTGGTACACTACCCCTCAGATTGACCAGATAGTGGTGTTTGCTGTAGTGTCAAAATTATCCTAACAAATATATCCTAAAAAATAATCTAACATTTCTTAGTTACTTTTTTCTTTTTTTTTTCTTTTTTATATAAATTATTTATAAAAATCAGCATTGCAATTCCATAAAAAATAGACAATTCGGTTCCAGTTGTTCTAACATTTTATAAGACAGAGAGCAGAAAGTTACCAAAGCATTACAACCAGAATCACATAGTTGAGCCAAAATATATCAAGCATTTAAATCCTATATCTTGGTAACCAAACTTTGCTCAAAATAAGCAATTTCCACCTCTCAGATTTTAAAAGAAGAAATGTTGTCAGATTTCCCTTAAAGTGGTTGTAAAGGTAAAGACGTATTACTGCTAGCTCCTCTTATATTAACCACTTCAGCCCCGTAAGGATTTACCACCTTCCCGACCGGGCCATTTTCTGCGATTCGGCGCTGCACCGCTTTAACTGACAATTGCGCAGTTGTGCGACGTTGTACCCAAACAAAATTGATGTCTTTTTTTCCCACAAATAGAATAAAAAGCAATATTTTTTTACTTTTTGCTATAATAAATATCAACAAAAAATATATACAAAAAAAGTCTTCATCAATTTAAGCCAATGTGTGTTCTTCTACATATTTTTGGTAAAAAAAACCCCGCAACAAGCGTATATTCATTGGTTTGCGCAAAAGTTATAGCGTCTACAAAATAGGGGATAGATTTATTATTATTTTTTTTTTTTTTTTTACTAGTAATGGCGTCGATCTGAGATTTTTATTGGGACTGCAACATTGCGGCGGACAGATCAGACACTTTTCACTTTATTTTGTGAAATTTATACAGCGATCAAAGCTATAAATAGCCATTGATTACTGTATAAATGTCACTGGCAGGGAAGGGGTTAACACTAGGGGGTGATCAAGGGGTTAAATGTGTGTCTTAGGGAGTGATTCTAGCTGTGGGTGGATGGGACTGCCTGGGTGAGGAGCCCAATCTTTGTTCCTAAGCAGTAGGAAAAACAGATCCCTCTCCTCACCCCTGACAGAACGGAGATCTGTCTGTTTACATTGACAGATCTCCATTCTCTCCTTCTCAGGAGCAATCGCGGGTAACCGACGGCCATTACGACCACACGCACAAGCTCCTACATCACGCTGCGGGCGTGCGTGCCCTATACTCCTTAAAGTGCCTGCCGTACAGCTATGGTGATTCACGCAGGAGCGTCATTCTGCCGCCGTCAAATGACGGCGGGTGGTCGGCAAGTGGTTATTCCATCATACACTGTGTAAATGTTTGTATAAAACAACGCCTATAAATACCTTATCGCAGATCTATTATTGCAGGTCACATGACCTCCGGCTGCTCTCCTCCCCTGATTTAAGGGCTACAGCGGAAAGGGACGAGATCCCCCTCTGATGTTAGCCGGGAAGGTCACGTGACTGCTGTGCTGGCTGTTCAGCCCCTCCCTCTGTAGCCCTTAGATGGGGGGGGGGAGAGAGCGGCCAGAGGTCATGCAACCAACCGTAAAAGATCTGAGATAAGGTATTTACAGGCATTGTTTATATAAACATTTACACAGTGTAGGATGGATTGATAGAACAGAGGGTCTGGCAGTAATATTTATTTACCTTTACTGCCAGCTACTAATAGCAGCAGGAGGGAGGGAGAAGATGGCTTATACACACAGGAGCTGACAGGCAAGGAGGGAGAGGGGGGAGAGAGGAGAGCAGCCTGATTACGGAGGCATGTAAACTGACCATGGTAATCATGGATCAGCAGCCATTATTACCGTGGTCAGCACACTAAGGGGACACATGAACAGGCAGGAGCAACCAGGATTTTATAGCTTAGGGAGGGACAGATTAGACAGCACAAGCACTGTGCTATTTAATCTGCTATAAGGGAACAGGATCTCTTTTTTTTTTACAACCTCTTTAACAGACAAAACGGTGAGTGTTTTAACTGTTTGTTCGACCATGGTCCAGAAATCTCTCCAAAAAATGTGGAGTAAGGTCCCCTCAGATTCCAAACTGCACCAGCAGATACAGCAGTACAATACAGCAGTGTAAAACCACGGGCGTCCTGTACCATCTCGTGAGGAGCTTGTACCCCTTTGGTACCTACATGCCAGGATTGCCTTATGAGCAAAAAGTAAAATCCTGTCCCTCTGTGATTGAGAAAAGTTGTGTTCAGATACCTTTTACACTGCTGTAGGAAAGAGAGGTCTTGTGGAGCTCCCATAGAGATTAATGAGGCATATAGTTGGAACAAAGAGTGTCTTAGTTATGTTTTTACCCCTAAATTTGCCAAAACAATCAAAATATGGAAGTCTTAAATTGACAGGTTGTTCCTGAAAAAAGGCTTGGTCTGGTCATAGATAGACTGTAGTAAGCGAATCAGATTTAGTTTCCCTTTATGGGTTGTATATACAACGTATTATGATTGGTCTTTCCTTGCCATCCTAATTAAATGCATCTATTAATATACACAACTATGATGCTGTAATACTACTGTCATACTCCTGGTGGTCTAACTGTGACGTGGGTGTGCATATGCAATGCACATTCATAACTGTCATAAAGAATAATAGCCATCTGGTCTCTAGCTTTGCCCTTGAGATAGCTGTTATTCTCTATAGGCTATGGATTGTGCATAAGCCACCGTGAGCGGTGCAGGGCTTAGAGCTCATCTGAGGTCTCATTATAAACAGACAGGTAGAATTAGAAGAGTCAGGGGAGAAGAGTTATAATTGTTTTTAATGTAAAGTTATTCTTTATGTGACAAGTTATGGTTGCAGATCATGTCCTCTAGCATGAGGGAGAATCTGTGTGAGAAAGGAACTTGGACTGTGAAGCCAAATGGTCTGTAGATTTGGCAGAGGGAGTGCAAGATTCAGGTATACTATAAATGTATGTTTTCTGACCCCTAGACCAACTGTCTTGTACATGCCCCAGGCAACTGGTGAGTCTTACACTAACAAGTTGGGACATCATAGCCACACAGGACACTCCGAGGCAAGAGGCAAGACATTTAAACTCTGTGCTGGTACACCTAGAATTGATAACTAGAATGGTAATATAAACTGTACCCAAATACACAAAAATGTGTAAAAACAACAACGTGGGACCCAACCAGCTTGTACTAGCAAGCAGGATGGCAGTCTAGCACTTTTCATTGTTCACAGAGATGTGAGTCAGTGGCGGCCGCTCCATGTGGGGGCAGGGGCGCCACCCCCCTAATCCATGCGCCTGGCCTCTAATCTACATGCGGGAGCCAGATGCATGGATTCCAATTTTTTTTTGTTTTTTTTAAGCACGTGATTAGAGCCCGAGGCTCCAATTGGCTTAGAAAAAGGGTGGGCTTAGGGCGCAGTGAGCCCACCCACTTAGCAAATGATTATTCACTATTGTCTTTTTTGCTTCTCCTCCCGGCCAATCAGGAAGCAGGAGGGGCACAATTGGCCGAGACGAGAAGCAATTGTATTGGCTAGTACGGGGAGCAGGGAGGATGTACAGGGAGATCCGGAAGATGCCCACCGTCATTGGCTCTGCATCTGTAATCTGCTCTGCATCGCACCAGGCTGGAGGGAGGACGGGTCAGGTGGTCTGTTTGCTGACTGTGATACTCACAGTCAGCCATATCATTTCTGAGATATCTTGCTCTGCCTTTGGCAAGCATGCCAACCAGGGTCATGGCCTATGTTGCCTTTGCAGAATTCCAGCCCAGGGAATGTGTGCACTGAGGGTAGCCTTAGTGTCTGTATACTTTACAGTAGAATGGCCTTGGAGGATGCAGTGGGGTGAGCGGTTGCAAGCAGGTTAGACCAGCATGAAGGAGAAAAAGTGTCCTAGCCTTAATTCTGGGACCAAATCGTATCTGCTTGTGTGCATGTGATCAATGATTGTGAGCATCTGTGAAATCAGCTAACAAGTAGTCAGAAACCAACTGATACTAACCAAGTGCCCTCAAGAGAACTACATTCAATGCCCTTAGTCTTCCAAAAAAGAAACTGTTACTATACCTGGCCCATGCAAGTGGGAACATCAATCAAAGCACGGTGGGCTTTGTGTAATCCTTGACTCCCCATTGCATTTTAGATATGTAGAATTACAAGTACCTGTAATTTTTGGCTCAAAGAATCTCTCTGGTCTTGCAACTCTTTTGCGTGCTCAACTTCTTCCTTCAATCTTTCTATTTCCTAAAAGGACAAAAGACAAAAATGCAAAAATATTTCACAATCAATGAAACAGGCAATAACGATGAGCTTCGGCAAGTCACTGCACTTTGGACATCATCCAGATATGTTTCTAAAAGCCGCAGGGACAAAGAAAATAATTTGAATTGAGGCACCCCAATATCTCACAAAAGAAAACTGTTCAATTTGTGAGCTTGATGTGCTGTTTTTTTTTTTTTTTAATTTGGTGTGCAGTTTCACCTTTCTTATTCTAGACAATAACCTTCCTAGTTCAAAATGCAAATATAGGAGGGGAGCAGCCATGGTTGGGCCCCTCCACCTCATAGGCACAGAAGAAGTTGCCCTCCCCCTTTCCCTGCAACGACCCATAGCAAGCATTTACATTAGAAAGATGCATTCTGCCTGGATCACCGCAATCTGCCTAGTAAACTGCAATAAACACCTGAGCGAGGATTTAGCCCTTATTCACCATTTCAAAAATATAACAAACATTTTGTCTAAAGTTGAAGCTTTCATTATCTTAAATATACAATTCATTCTAGTCACCTTTTTTGGCAGTGTAATAGACACTACAAGCCACACAGCAGTTTATCTAGAGAATTCGTATATGTGTAAAAAACAGTTGTTTGTACTATTTATGTACCAGGATCCGGCTCTCTAAAAAGTGACATTGGGCAAAACTAGAAACCAGATCTTACATGAAGTTATCAATATTTCCACAAAGGTATTTGCAGTTACAGTGACAGCAGAAACAGTGTTACAAATACAGGGAAGGTATATTTTGTACAACTGCGTCTCCTATCAGATATCTAAAACATTGTCTGCACTGGAAAGCGCTAAACCTGTAGATGATGCAGTCAGCGACAGGTTAAATCGAATCTGTCAAATAATGACCCCATGTATGGGAACTATTGAACAGAAGCAGAACACTTCTTGTAATTACAGATACGCACTGCTGTTACCATCATCTCTGGTTTTCCCTGTTTATCTTCAAATGAACTCTCAACTGCAGGGGGGATTCCAGGCAATAAACATTTTCCCAGTAATGTGCTATAATACTAAGCTAAATGATAACTAAAAGCAGAATTCCCATCACCAATCACCAAAGCAGCTCTTTATGAATATGCTTCACTTAAAGTAAACTCCACACAATTGTTTAAAAACGTATCCAAACAAATATAGTAAACCGAAAAAATATAACAGAATGCCACCTAATTTTTTTTTTTTTTTTACAGAGTGGGGAAAGATTATAATCTCTGCAATTTTCTCTTTTTTTTGCTAACGATCCCAACTAATATGTTCCATGCAGAGTTCTCCATTGCAGGATAACTCCCTGTTGGCTGCCTGAGGGTCTTCCTTTGCAGCCTTCTTGGTATTTTAAAGTTACGCAACTGGTAATGCATAAATTGTTAGGTATTACTGCTGGTGTACCCAAAAACATTTGTCTTACTTTTCTACTTGAAAAAATTATTTTTCTTGTTCAAGTATCTTATTATTAAAATAAAGATGAGTACAAAACATGTATACAGGTATTATTGCATCTGAAAAGTTTTCAACAAGGTAGGTACATCAAAAATGAAGCATGGAAACAACCATACAGGGTCAAGTAACAAGTAACATTTTGTATGGGAGGACCATCCTCAACAAAGGCATTCAGAAGTAGGATAAGTGCATAGCACTTGGGAGAGGGATAAACAAGGGAGGGGTGATATAACAGAATGAACATAAACTGGCACCATACTAGGGTAAATGGTAGTAGTATACTAGGAGGAAGGCCTACCTAGAGGCCGGAGCTAAGCGGAAAGAGCTGCAGGGGGACAAAACAAGGAATGGACATAAAAGGGATGAGGAGGGGTAGTAGGAAAAGAGAGAAGAGGGACATTTGAGAAATGAAGAGGAAAGGAGAAAGGAAGGGAGTAGGACAACAGGAGGGAGAGAAAAAAGGGGGAGGAGGAGGAGCGGGGGTTCCCCTAGGGCAGTGATGGCAAATCTTGGCACCCCAGATGTTTTGGAACTACATTTCCCATGATGCTCACCCACACTGCAAGTGCAAGAGCAGCATGGGAAACATAGTTACAAAACATCTGGGGTGCCAAGGTTCGCCATCACTGCCCTAGGGGAAGCATGGACATCAATGACCAATTCAAGGGTAGGACAGAGAGCTTACACCTAGAAAATTAGGGGAGCAGTAGGGTATTGTTAAATCCAGGGGTGTAGGTAATGGGTAACCCAGGGTCTCCAGAGCATCTCAAATGTATGCAATTTGTCCAATAGAAAACTTCAAGTTTGGTAAGAAAATTATTTTTAATGTGCATTCAGCACATGAGTATCCAAAGTCTGGAACAATTTACTAGATATAGGGGGATTTGACTGCAGACCCTAACATAACCAAGGTGTCAATATGTTATATTCAAATATGTAATGCTATAAAACACTGTTGTAGACATACTAAAGGACATTATCAGTGACTGTGGACATGCTACAGATGTGGTTGGAAACTGCAGACCTGCTGTAGGAGACAGTCAGAGATGGGACATGTTACATGTGACTGCTAAAGATCACCGGCACCATACTCTACATGGTTGAGCACTTCTGACCATGCACAGATAACTAGAAACAAAATATGTAAGTGCTCAGATAAAGTGAGTTTATCAGAGACAATTAAAGCAGGTTATATGCATACTGTTTTGCATCCACACAAGTAATGTGGAGGCAGGGATCACACCTGCTGTACTATTTTATTCTGACAGCAGGAACTTCCCCACCCATCAGAATACACAGATCAGCGCTGCAGCCATTGGCTGCATGTGTTCATCAATGGTGGTTTTCCAGTCGTTAGACTGTCTTATGTTGAACAGACAGGTGTACACACAGAGCGAAATTCATCTGGTTCCTGCTGATCCCGACAATTTTCAGTCAGTGTATACCCAGCTTAAGCTAATTTGGAAATGACTGATAATAGTGATAATTATAATAAGATTGAAAAACCTTGAAAATTATAGCATTCTCATGTATAGCGAGCTGTCAATGCAATTCAATATCAAAATGGCATTGATTGGATGTGAGGCATCCATCTGAGTAATATGAAATACGAAAAAACGACCAAACCCATTTTCGAAAAACGAACATTCGGCCGTGAGCGCAAACAATAGAGCCATCATGTAATGACCGATAAATCGTTCAGTGGACATAAATGAATGCATTTTTTGTTCGTTTTTTTACATATACCTAGTGCAAACAGTTCGGACGGGAAACACGTTAACCTTTCAATTTATCATTCGGCAGAAAATTTCCAAACTTGACCTTCGTTTTTTCGGCTCAAAAACGTCCCACCGATTATCGATTCTGTGCCCATTAACTGGCCAAAAAACGAACAAGATGTCTAAATGACCAAATTTCTGCCGATTTTTCGTATAGTGTATGGCCAGCATTAGTCAAGTTGTTTCTTTTACTGTCTAAACTGCTGGAACTGAAAGATGTGATCAAATATGTGTTCTAAATGACCACTTCTGCTCTACCAGTCAGTTGACATTTGGCAGATTTAGGACATCATCATATATGTACTTCTCTGTGGCCTTTGACAGCGTAAATTATTTATGGATGTTTTCAAAGGCACGGCAACAGCATTGCATAGGCCACATCCATGCAAACTGTCTACATTCGGACCCATGCACCCGCCCCCACATTGATTTCAAATTGGGAGCAGCGGTTGTGTCTGTGTAGCCACTGTATCCCATTTAGCATTAATGGGAAAGCCTGCACAGGAATGCACGGAACACCGGTACATCCCTGTATGGATAAACATGACCCTCACATAGATGTACACTGTAGTACACCCCATGTGAACAAGGCCTAATTTCAGCATTGTTCACTGCCATGTATATTTCACCAACCTGTTAGTGAAAGACTTATGTAAACAAACCTGATGCATACCAAAAAGTGTTCATCTGACCTTATATACTAGTTTATCCAAATATAGACTATAACAATTTACATTTACCCCCTGTGTACAGTACAAGACATTATAAATACAAAAGTGTTATGTTATCAACATAAAGTATAGAATACCTCTTCTTTCTTTTTCAACGTGGATTCTAATTCTTGTATTGTCTGATTAAGTTCTGTTTTATGCGACTGCACTGCGTTTGCTTGACTGCTGAGACATTCTAATTCGCTCACCTGTGTAAAGATAAGATCAAAAGGAATAATTATCCAAGAGAGGAAGCAGATAGACTATTCTACAATCGAAATATTCCACTGTACTTTCATGGTATGGTTTACTTGGAGCTGTTCTCAATCGCTCCTCACTAATGTGCTAGTTGCTTTAAGGACTACCAAATATAAACCACAAGCTGCTTTACATAACAATTCATAAAAACACAATACTCATAATAATATACTCATAATTACCTCAATCCCTAGCACTATCTACCTGAATATAGGGTGCCTTCATTTGCCAAACCTGACATGTCCCTGCAGTGTCAAATTGCTAACCCACCCACACTTTCTTACTGGCCTTAGTAGGAAGTAGAGGATCTGTCTGTGGCCCGTTTTTTTTAAATTATTACGTTTTAGTGTCTACAAACTATGGTATACGTATATACTGGAATGGTCTTATAATGGGACTATGATAGTGTGGCGGTCAATCTGACACTAACTGATGCTGGGGGGAACTGACTAACCACCACTGACATCACCAGTAATACTAATACAGTGATCAGTGATAATACTATACACTGTCACTGTACTAATGACACTGACTGAGAAGGGGTTAACATATAGGACGATGAAGGGGTTAAATGTGTGCCTAACAATGTGTGCTGCTTTTACTAACAGATCTCTTTGTTTCTGCCTTGCAGGGATAAGAAACAGAGAAATCTTTCCCTCTGTACAGAGCCCTGTGTTGATTGTTAATCAGCAGGTCCCGGCCTATTGCATTAGGGTGTGCACCCCAGAGCACAAACACACATGCCTGTATATCAGCACAGCAGTGGACGGTGTCAGTAGAGCAGAGATTGGTGTCAGTAGCTTTTATTTTTATTAATTTTTTCAGTGAATGAATGGGAAGTGCTCTGTGCTGAGCAGCTTCCTGTTCATTCACAAACTGAAGCATAGTTTACTATGCTTCTGTTAAGAATGAATATAGGAGCAAATGGTACAGATTCATTCAGAAAAGGAAGGGGGCGGTAAATTAAATATTTTTCGGCCCCTTCCCCCATTCTCCATCATGAAACATCACCGGCAGCAGCCAGGGGGACAGGACAGGAAGGAAGCTGGCAGCACTGCAGGGGGGGGATAGAGGGTGCCAGGAAGCAAGGGAAAATGGGTACTGCACATGGTGATTAGGGTGTGCCCAGGCACACCCTGTGTGCACGCCTATGCTGGTGCTGCTGTTTTAGTCCAATTTAGTGTTCAGCCGGGGCCAGGCTAGAAACTTTCAAATATTTACATATTCTTAACAGCCAGTAAAGGTTTAAGCTGAATAACTACCTGTTAGGAATATGTCAATACCTGAATGTACAAAGCCTGGCCACAGGTTCGCTGTAAAGTGAACTTTTCCTTCTTCCAGGACCCTTGTGGCCGAAGGCAGATAGAGAGCACAGCCTCCCCGCTCCCTACTGCTCTCCCCACTTCTCCCAGCGCTTGGCTGACAGGAGTAGTGATGCTGCCTCTATCCCTGTAGTATATAACTGCGCCCAGGGCAGCCTCCCCTCTTGCCCACCCCTTGCCCCGGCCCTGGATTAGATGGCTACAGGGTATTAACTTTTCATCCTATGTACATTTTGTATTGCATGATTTACATTGACAATAATAAATAAAGCTGTGTTGATTTTAATAATTTGGTTGTTTGTAATATGTGGTGCCGCTAAAGCCTCCTTTACCCATTGATTTCCTTCGATTTATAGTAATATTGGGATGCTGGCACCATGAATAGCCTCAAGCTACACTGTAGCATTTTACACTTTGGAATGCAACCTTTTTATCCAGCCTAGCCAACTAGGTAAATAATAAAAATCTATTTTGTAGCCATAGAATCCTGCACTAGAAGTAAGTGTCTTCACAGTTTTAGTACATGGGAGACAAACGGTGCATACCAATTCCTACGGACATAACACACAATAACTTATTTGCTGCATGTCTTCAGCTGCCAGTCAGGTACATGATTCAGTGTTAGTAGAGGACATCAGTAACTCAGTACTCACCCGCTTGTGGAGACGCTCTGCTTCTTCCTGATATGCAGCAAGCTGTTGTTTCCATTGTTTCACATTGGCAGTAGACTCCAGCAAGGCTGCTGTGAGCTTGGCATTGTTTCCTTTAAGTGTGGCCAGTTCTGCTTCCCAGTGCTTGTTGATCGCAGAACTGCTAGAAAAAAAAAAAAAGACACAACATTCAATACAGCCAGCAATAGTAGCATGTACATTTTCCATACAGAAAGGGTTAATGTGTTGAGAGCTTCAAGAAACAATTTTATAATCCTATATGTTCTGAAGCATGCTAATTTATAATTTACAACACAATGAAATATGCATCTCCTAGTTCATCATGTTTCATATCACTCTCATTATCAAACGGCATCAGCTAAGGTAAAGAAATTGTCTGCAAACTTCTAAAATGAAAAATGAACAAAGCCTATCTTTCCATAGAATGTACCTGCCTAGAGCCAAAGCACTGAGTGTGATCTCTGTCTACCCTTTCATTCCTCTATCTGCATCAGTCACTTCTGACAGTCTATACTGACACCAGACAATCCTGGGAGATGACCCCACACCCTCCTCCAGCACACAGCATATGATTGATAGCCTCGGTTTTGCATGTTTCCCTATGAGACTCTGTAGGGGGGGGTGTCCATTACCTCCACTCAGGGCTCAGATTACACTCACTCAGCTTCCTACTCTATGCTGTAGTGAACAGTGTGTGACATCAGGTCCCCATCCTCTGCTTTCTGAAGCTCAGAAATGCTGTGTGTAATGTGTGCTTTAGGATGCTGTAGAGAAGGAATTGCTGCTGATAAGCAGGTACAACTTCTGTAGGAAGATTTGTTTGATCTCTGTGTATTATCTGAGGCTAATAACTTCACTGGGTATATGTAAGGCAGGGGTCTCAAACTGGCGGCCCCCCAGCTTTTGTAGAACTATCATGCCTCTGCCTATGGGAGTCATGCTTGTAACTGTCAGCCTTGCAACATGGGAATTGAAGTTCTGCAACAGCTGGAGGGCCACCAGTTTGAGACCCCTGATGTAAGGGTTTATTACCAATTTAATATACAGTAACAAGAAAACGTATGTAAATCCATTGGGATTAACTGGTTATCTGCAGTCATTTGCCACAAAATGTGATCTGACGTCATCAAGTCACAACAATAGACAAACACAATGTGCTTAAGCTGATAACGCAAAAACAATTCTAATTTCTCCTGTCTTTATTGAACATACCTATTAAACATTCAGAGTGCTGGGGGAAAAAAGTGAGTGAACCTTTGAAATTAGCTGGTTGAACATCCTTTGACAGCAATGACTTCAAGCAAGCACTTTTGGTAGCTCTGGATCAGATCTGCACAACATTCAGGAGATATATCTGATCATTCCTCTTTAAAAAACAGCTTCAGTTCAGACACATTTGTAGGATGTCTGGTGTAAATGGCTCTCTTGAGGGCATTCCATATTGTCTCTATGGGGTTAAAGTGGATGTAAACCCAATTCATGAAATTTGAGCTGGGCACATATATCTGTAGTGTTTTCTTATCTCTCTCCAAAGTACTATGTCCTGTAGCTGTCTCTTGCTCCATAGCTCTGTTATCAGCCTGATAAGTTCTCACATGTTCTCCAAGATGGGAGATAGAAGTGTGTGTTGGGGAGGTTGCTATAAATAGATCAGCAGTAAGATTGCCGTCTAAGAACGGACCTCTGCACATTCCTTACTTGTGTGCCTTTCCTCCCATCACTCCAAAAGGGGCATGTTTTTTTCTGAAGCCAGTCTGTGGTGGCTTTACTTTGATGCTTAAGGTCATTGTCCTACTGCATCACCCAACTTTTATTAGGCTTCAGCTGTCTGACAGCCACCCTGACCTTATTCTGTAGGATATTTTGGTAGTCTTGAGAACTCATTTTCCCCTCGATGATGGCAAGTGGTCACAGCACTGAGGCAGCGAAGCAAGCCCAAATCATGATGTTCCTTCCACCATATTTCACCGCTGGGGTGATGTTTTGATGTTGGTAAGCTGCACCCTTTTTTCACCATACAGAGTATTCATCACAAACAATTAAACTTTTGTTTCACCAGTCCACAAAATATTTTACCTAGTAATATTGCAGTTTGCCAAGGTGCTCTTTGACAAACTTCAGGTGGAGAGCACCAGTTTCCTTTGTGATGTTCTGACATGGACACCCTACCTGTTCAAAAACTTACGTATAGTGGCCTCATGAACAGAAATGTTTTTCAGTTCCAGTGATGTCTTCAACCCATTAGCTGTTACTCCTGGATTCTTCTTTACCTCACTGAGGATTCTGCTTTGTGCCTTGGGAGTCATCCTGGCTGGGAACCCGCTTCTAGGAAGAGTAACCACAGAACTAAACTGTCTGCAGTTATAGACAATCTGTCTAAGGCTCAGGTTAGCATATATGCAAATAATATGCGTTTTGAACTGCATCTGATTCACATAACATGTGAACTTGACTGGCTTGCAGTAAGCCAGTTCACACAAGAGTCCTGTGCAATTTTAGATCCAGTTCAGGTGCGAATTCAAGTAAAATTTCACACCAGAATCGCACCTGAACCAGTGAACAAAACTGCCCCGGACTCATTTTAATAAACCGCAGCCGGACATGTGTGAACCTAGCCTAACTATTGACTCATGGATGCCTAAACAATTTGAAATTGCTTTGTATCCCTTTCCAGCCTTATGCAGATCAACTACTCTTGATTGTGTCTTCAGAGAGCTCCTTTTTGTGAGGCATGGTTCACAACAACAGATGCTTCTTATGAGTAGCAATCTTAACCACTTAACAACCGGCCCATAGCCGAATGACGGCTGCAGGGCGGTTGCTTAACCCCGGGAGGACGTACTATGACGTCCTCCCGGAATTCCCCTCTCGCGCGCCCCCGAGCACATCCGTGACCACCGGGTCCAGAGGACCCGGCGCATCACGGATCCCGGTAAATGGCCGCTGTTCGCGGCCATTTACCATGTGATCGCGCCGTCAAATGACGGCGCGATCACATGTAAACATCTGATGACGCCGGTTCCTCTCCTCCCCTCCTGTGTACCGATCGGTACACTGTGGAGGAGAGGGAGATGGATGGATGGCTGCAGCGCTGTGGGCTGGATGTGTAGTGCCCACAGCGTTGCACAGAGACATCCAGCCATCCATCCATCCATGCTCAGCCATCCCTTCTGCTGTGCAATACTCTGCAAAGCCCACATTACTCTGCAATACCCCCATAATACTCTGCAAAGCCCACATTACTCTGCAATACCCCCATAATACTCTGCAAAAGCCCACATTACTCTGCAGTACCCCCATAATACTCTGCAAAGCCCACATTACTCTGCAATACCCCCATAATACTCTGCAATACCCCCATAATACTCTGCAAAAACCAACATTACTCTGCAATACCCCCACAATACTCTGCAATACCCCACATTACTCTGCAATACCCCTACAATACTCTGCAATACCCCCACAATACTCTGCAAAGCCCTGCCATACCCCGCCATACTCCGCCATACCCCGCCATACTCCGCCATACCCCGCCATACCCCGCCATACTCCGCAATACCCCACAATACCCCGCAATACCCCGCCATACTCCGCAATACTCCGCAATACCCCGCAATACCCCGCCATACTCCGCAATACTCCGCAATACCCCGCCATACCCCGCCATACTCCGCCATACCCCGCCATACTCCGCCATACCCCGCCATACTCCGCAATACCCCGCCATACCCCGCCATACTCCGCAATACCCCACCATACTCCGCAATACCCCGCCATACCCCGCCATACTCCGCAATACCCTGCCATACCCCGCCATACTCCGCAATACCCCGCCATACCCAGCCATACCCTGCCATGCTGAGCCATGCTCGGCTGTACTCGGCCTCTGTATGTGGCCAGGCTGTGGAAGTTTTAACCACTTCCCGCCCGCCGGCCGTCATACAACGTCCTTGACTTTGTGCGGGGATATCTGAATGATGGGTGCAGCTACAGGCATCATTCAGATATCAGCTTTTTCAGCCGGCGATTCCCTACACCATAAGAACGATCATAGTGGCTGTTCCACTGCTTGATCGTTCTTACGGGAGGCGAGAGGGGATGTCCCCCCCTCCCGCGCTTCTACCGACTCACAGCTATGATCGAAGCCAGGATCGTTTTTTTTTTTTTTTTTATTTCAGGCTTCCCAGCCTAGAGGTGAGATGTGGGGTCTTATTGACCCCATATCTCACTGTAAAGAGGACCTGTCATGCCATATTCCTATTACAAGGATGTTTACATTCCTTGTAATAGGAATAAAAGTGGTCAAAATTTTTTTTTTGGGAAAAAAAGCATCAAACTAAAATAAATAAAGTAAAATGAACAATAAAAAAAAAAAATAAAAATTTTAAAGCGCCCCTGTCCCTGTGTGCTCGCATGCAGAAGCGAACGCATACGTAAGTCCCGCCCACATATGAAAACAGTGTTCAAACCACACATGTGAGGTATCGCTGCGATCGGTAGAGCGAGAGCAATAATTTTGGCCCTAGACCTCCTCTGTAACTCAAAACATGTAACCAGTAAAAAATTTTAAAGCGTCGCCTATGGGGATTTTTGAGTAGCAAAGTTTGGCGCCATTCCACAAGCGCATGCAATTTTGAAGGGTGACATGTTGGGTATCTATTTACTCGGCGTAAATTCATCTTTCACATTATGCAAAAACATTGGGCTAACTTTACTGTTTTGGTTTTTGTAAAGCACAAAACAGTTTTTTAAAAAAAAAAAACGCGTTAAAAAAATTGCTGCGCAAATACCATGTGAGATAAAAAGTTGCAACGACTGCCATTGTATTCTCTAGGGTCTTTGCTAAAAAAACATATATAATGTTTTGGGGTTCTGTGTAATTTTCTAGCTAATAAATGATGATTTTTACATGTAGGAGAGAAATGTCAGAATTGGCCTGGGTGCTCCAGAACGCCTGGAGGTGCTCCGTGCATGTTGGGCCTCTGTATGTGGCCACGCTGTGTAAAAGTCTCACACATGTGGTATCGCTATACTCGGGAGTAATAGCAGAATGTGTTTTGGGGTGTAATTTGTGGTATGCATATGCGGTGTTTGAGAAATAACCTGCTAATATGACAATTTTGTGGAAAAAAAAAAAAAGTAAAAAAAAAACCTTGATTTTGCAAAGAATTGTGGGAAAAAATGACAACTTCAAAAAACTCACCATGCATCTTTCTAAATACCTTGGAATGTCTTCTTTCCAAAAAGGGGTCATTTGGGGGGTATTTGTACTTTTCTGGCATGTTAGGGTCTCAAGAAATGTGATAGGCCGTCAGTACTTCAGGTGTGATCAATTTTCAGATATTCGCACCATAGCTTTTGGACTCTATAACTTTCAAAAAGACCAAATAATATCCACCGATTTGGGTTATTTTTACCAAAGATATGTAGCGGTATAAATTTTGGCCAAAATATTTGAAGAAAAATTACTAATTTGCAAAATATTATAACAGAAATGAAGAAAAATGTATTTTTTTACAGATTTTTCGGTCTTTTTTCTTTTACGGCACAAAAAATAAAGAACCCAGCGGTGATTAAATACCACCAAAAGAAAGCTGTATTTGTGTGAAAAAAAGGACAAAAATTTCATATAGATACAGTGTTGCATGACTGAGTAATTGTCATTCAAAATGTGAGAGCACCAAAAGCTGAAAATTGGTCTGGTTAGGAAGGGGGTTTAAGTGCCCAGTAGTCAAGTGGTTAAAATGTCTAAGTGTCTTTCATTGATGAAAGTAGCTCTAAGCTACGCCTTCACATTTATTTAACTAACTGGAATCCAGGAGTGCAAACTACTGACTCTAATTAGTCTATGGGTTCACTTACTTTTTCCTCCAGTACTGTGAATGTTTAATATGTGTGTTCAATAAAGAAATGATAAATAGAATTATTTGTGTGTTATCAGTTTAAGCACATTGTGTTTGTCTTGTGTTGTGACTTATGCCGTGTACACAGCATTTCCATGATTCATGTAAGGCCTGTTGCACCTGATACTCCTGTTTGAGCATCTAATTTTTCAGATTTTTTTCTGTATGTATTTGCATTTTCGCGCAAATTCGCACACACGCGCAAAAACTTATTCTAGCTTTTGCATTCTGCACAATATGTAACTGAGCATTTGCGCACATTTTTTTTTTTTTACTGCAGAATGCACGACGCTTGTTTACGCCAGTGGTGTCCCATCCATTGGGGGGCACGGACGCCGCCCCCCTCTATCCTCGTCACCCCCTATATGAATAATGGATAGATTCATGCATAGCATAGCATGAATCTATCAATGGCCGCCGCGGCCACCCCCAATTCAGGCATCCGGCCCCTTTCAGGAAGTCGGGCGCCTAAATTACAGCAGCAGGGGTGTTTTTTTGAAGCATCTGATTAGAGCCATAGGCTCTAATAGGCTTCAAAATAGGGTGGCTCGTGGCACAGAGCATTGCGCCATGAGCCCACCCAAGTGTTACAACAGCAAATGGTTTACGCGCCTGTGTGCATAGGCACATTGCAATTAACGGGCTGTATTTTAGCTCAGTAAAAAAAACGCTGTACTGATCTTTTTCAAGCTGCAGTGTGCAAAAGGCCTAACAAGTGCAGAGCAGTTCCCTGTTCACAGCTGTCAAAAAAAAAAAAAGCAGCCGACAATGTTTATCAACAATATTGGTTGTTCTTTTAGAGATCAAAGGGCTGAACTTCGGTCTGTAAATGAGGTCAGTTTAACCACTTAACCCCCCTGGTGGTAGTCCCAAGTCTGGCTCGGGGTGGATTTTCAATACCAAAGGCAGTATCCCCGAGCCACACTCGGGATCGCATCGCAGGATCCTTGTAGAGGATACTTACCTTGTCCCCTGGATCCTGCGATGTCTCCCCGCTGTGATCTGCGAGCCACCGTGTCTCGCTCGATTCACAGTGCCGAGCTCCGTTGCCTGCAAGCGTTGCGACGCACAGGGACGGAGTTCGGCGCCAAATTCAAAAAGTAAAGCACACAGTACAGATACAGTATACTGTAATCTTACAGATTACAGTACTGTATCAAATAATGACACATCCCCTTTGTCCCTAGTGGTCTGTCCAGTGTCCTGCATGCAGTTTTATATTATAAAACTGTTCTTTCTGCCAGGAAACTGGAGATTGTCCATAGCAACCAAAACTGTCTCTTTACATCAAAAGTGGCTTTAGACCAGCTAGAAAACAGTGATAATAAATTAGAATCACTTGCAGAATTGAGTGATAGTGATTTGTGGGGAAATCCGTCACCAAACACTAAAAGTAACGAAAGCGACAATTCTGCAACTTTCAGTGTTTTTTATTTGATTACATTATTGAATAATTTTTATTATTATTATATTATTATTTGGTATAATTAGTTATAGTTATTTATTTATTATAATTTTTTATTTAGTTTTTCAAACTTTATCATACCCGGGATGTCAACTAGACTCTTGTTTGGACAGATTTAAGTGAATTATTCCTAAGAATTACAGGCCTATAATATAAAACGCCAAATTTCTGTGCAAAATAATTGTACCGCTTTCAGCACCTAAAATCTGAAATAATCATACCACCAGGGAGGTTAAAGAGTTAAGCTGGATACACACTATACAGTTTTCTGTAGATTTTTTCCTTCAGATTTACCAAAACCATATGATATGAGTTCAAACCTTAAGAGTTTCAATTAGTATGAAATCAGGCAGGCCCTTGAGCAACATGGTCTTGGTAAATCTAAAGGAAATCAGACAAAAGTTGTATAGTGTGTATGGGTTCTTAGTCTTTTTCTGACACTTGTTGCTTACAAGTTAAAAATCTGTATTTTTTTAGCGCGAAAATTACTTAGAACCCCCAAACATTATATTTATATATTTTTTACCAGAGAACCTAGAGAATAAAATGGCGGTAGTTGCAATATTTTACATCACACTATATTTGCGCAGCGGTCTTTCAAACGCAATTTTTTGGGAAAAAATACACTTTAATGAATTAAAAAAAAACTAAACAGTAAAGTTAGCCCAATTTTTTGTATAATGTGAAAGATGATGTTACGTCGAGAATCGTGATCTTTATTCTAAGCAAAAAAATTGTGATTCTCATTTTATCCAGAATCGTGCAGCTCTACTACTGAGTTATTTATATAGGCCTATCAGGTGACGCTGAACATTTCTCTCACTTTTGGAATCTGTTATCTGCTCCCTCCCACCTTTTAAACATCTCAAAATAATTATTTTATCTCTTCAACCTGGTCTTTTAATACAGCTCTCAGGGGGTACCATGGCTAAGCTTCCCTCTTTCTTCCCCATCTTCCATTCTGTTTTTGAAATTACTTATCATGTGCCTTGTTTTCAATTTCTGCATTGCTCCTGACTGTATATGTCAGTTTATTTGAGTAGTGTTTCAATGCACAAAACAAATAATTGTCTGGACCCATACTATTGTATACTGACATACTGGTGTTGTCTTTGTGCTAATATGCCATTTTACTGTTCACATATATCTTCCGTGATTTTTGCCAATTTCCCTTCATTAAAAATTTAAAAATGGATATAAAAAGTCTACACACCCGTTAGAATGTCAGGTTTCTGTGATGTAAATAAAGAGACAAAGAAAAATAATTTCAGAACTTTTTTCACCTTTAATGTAACCTATAAACTGTACTACTCAATTGAAAAACAAACTGAAATCTTTTAGGGGGGGAGTAAACAGAAAAAACAAAAATAATGTGGTTGCAAAAGTGTGCACACCCTCTTATAACTGGGGATGTAGCTGTGTTCAGAATTAAGCAATCACATTCAAACTCATGTTAAATAGGAGTCAGTACACACCTCCCATCATTTAAAATGCCTCTGATTGACCCCAAATAAAGTTCAGCTGTTCTAGTAGGTCTTTCCTGACATTTTCTTAGTCGCATCCTACAGCTAAAGAAATGGTCCGAGGAGAGCTTCCAAAGCATCAGAGGGATCTCAGTGTTAAAAGGTATCAGTCAGGAGAAGGGTACAAAAGAATTTCCAAGGCATTAGATATACCATGGAAAACAGTGAAGACAGTCATCATCAAGTGGAGAAAATATGGCACAACAGTGACATTACCCCGAACTGGACATCCCTCCAAAATTGATGAAAAGATGACAAGAAAACTGGTCAGGGAGGCTACCAAGAGGCCTACAGCAATATTAAAGGAGCTGCAGGAATATCTAGCAAGCACTGGCTGTGTGGTACATGGGACAACCATCTCCCATATTCTTCATATGTCTGGGCTATGGGGTAGATTGGCAAGAAAGAAGCCTTTTCTTACGAAGAAAAACATCCAAGCCTGGCTAAATTTTGCAAAAAACACATCTGAACAGTTCCAAATACCAGTCAATATTGGTACAAAACCTTCAGGCTTCGCTAGAAAGCTGAACATGAAGAGGAACTTCATCTTTCAACATGACAACGACCCAAACTGTACATCCAAATCAACAAAGGATCTGTGATCTGAAGAGGGCTGTGCACAGGAGATGCCCTCAAAAATTTAACAGGCTTGGAGTGTTTTTGCAAAGAAGAGTGGGCAAATATTGCCAAGTCAAGATGTGCCATGCTGATAGACTCATATCCAAAAATAACTAAGTGCTGTAATAAAATCAAAAAGGTGCTTCAACAAAGTATTAGTTTAAGGGTGTGCACACTTATGTAACCATATTATTTTAGTTTTACCTCCCTCCACCTAAAAGATTTCAGTTTGTTGTTCAACTGAATTGTACAGTTTATAGGTCACTTTAAAGCTGGAAAAAGTTCTGAAATGATTTATCTTTCTATCGTTTTTTTTACATCACAGAAACCTGACATTTTAATAGGGGTGTGTAAACGTTTTATATCCACTATACATATATATATATATATATATATATATATATATATATATATATAATTTGAAGCCACAACTTTTTCCCTTTACTTCTTGTCCTGTAGAAAGTAAGAAGTAAAAAGTAATCTCTCTAGTTCCCTTCTATTCCTGTTCCAATGACAACTTAAAATGTTAAATTTCCCCTTAATTTCAGTCCTGGTGACAATGGTCATCTTCACAGTGGCAACACGTAACAGCAAAAAGAAAAAAAAAGATAGGGTTGATAACCTATCCAAACTTTATTCAAAATGAACACTTTTTGTTTTATAAAACTCTTTAAATCGCAGCAGTTAAAGTGATATTAAAGTCCTGTTTTTTATGGTTAAAAATAACATGTTATACTTACCTGCTCTATGCAGTGGTTTTGCATAGAACAACCTGGATCCTCCTCTTCTCCTGGCCCCTCCTACCTGCCAGGTGCCCCTACAGCAATTAGTTTGCTATGGGGACACCTGAGCCGAGTCAATGCTCTGTGTGTCCATTCAGACACAGAGCTGCGGCTTGGCCTTGCCCCTTCTCTCATTGGCTGACTGACTTTGACAGCAGTGGAAGCCAATGGCGCCCACGGCTGTGTCTCAGCCAATCAGAAGGGAGAGTCCTGGACAGCCAAGTCTCTTATACAACATCGCTGGATCGAGATGGAGCCCAGGTAATATTAGGGGGGCTGCTGCACACTGAAGGTTTTTTTATCTTAATGCATTGAATGCATTAAGATAAAAAAAACTTCTGCCTTTAGAACCCATAACAGATGCCGCAAATTGATAGACTTGGGTACCCAAAATTAAGAAATCTTGTTTTTCACTGCGACCTGAAATTTCAAAGCACAAATAAAGCTGCTTACACTGGTGTAAAAGCTCTTTGAAAGTACAATAGGCATTTGTCAGCCATAAGAACCCTTAAATTGTAATATTCTGTGTATGTTTGTACTATAAAATGTTTGTACCAATCTGTCACGAATTCGCACGCCCACGGCTACTAACTAACCGCGACGTGCGTTCCGTGACCGGGTATATGAGGAACTAAGGGAATAAGGGGGAACTTATACTGCGCAATGTAAGATTGGCTGTAGTATTTTCACAGCCTGCACTACCTTTGGCAACCACTAGAGGGAGACTCCACTCCAATCCAGCTAGCTGACCACACACAGGCAGATACAAATCTTACATACAATCTGGTGCACTCTAAGGGTTGGGGAGCAGTCTAGCAATTACTACACACTTCTAGGATTCCTCCAGCTATCCTGCAAGCTTGAACCCCGGTGTTAATCACTCTTCCCACTGTCCCCACACCCACACACCAGACACACAATAAACGATAGCCTGCCACCACCCAACAGTTTGTCCGCAGACTGGTCTGCTGAGCCACCACACACACAGATCTCTGTCTGGCAGATCTGTTAGCTTACAATCTGCATGCAATCTGCCAACACACAGTGCAATTGCATACCTCCCCCCCCCCTCCTGTCATTTTGGAATATAATTTACCTTACTTTATTACAGCTGCTATGGCCATTATCCCTTTTGCACATATCAGTGACTCCAGCTGTGTGGAGCTTTCATGAGCGCCTGGATCGTTTAAACGATTGTACCCCCCGATCCTTACCATTGTATGCTCCCTTTTCACTGTATTTCACCGCCCTCGCTGATCACGTTGCAGGGGTAAGTTATGGTCCCTATTACCTGCGTGCATTCTCCTTCCTTTTCTTTCAGCCTTGCCTAATTTTCACTTGGACCTAATCCTAGGCCCTGCTCACCACTCTATCCTCCTATCTTTCCTTTCCCTCTCCCCCCCCCCCCTCCCCACTCGCCCACTTTTTCCCCCCCTCTCTCCTCCCTTTTTCCCCCAAAAAACCCCCACACAACCCCCCCCCGTTCCCTCCCCCCCCCCCGGTTTCCCCCTCCCTCCTTCCCGCCCCGCCCCCCCTTTTCCCACTTCCCCCTCCCCCTCCTCCCCCTCCCCCAACCCCTCCCCCCTTCCCTGTCCTTCCCCTTCCTTTTTCCCCCCCTTCCCCCCCTCCCCTTTCCCCCCCCCTTCCCCCCCCCCATTTTTCCCCCCCTCCCCTCCTTCCTATTACCTTCCTCCCTTCTTCTTTCTTTTTCTCTCTCTTCTTTTTTTCCCTTAACTACTCTAATTTCTAGTTTCTGTTCTTTGCACACTGGGTTCCAAACTTAGAGGTAATTTATGGGTACCCCTCTACTTTTTCACGCCTTAATCTGTGTTGTGGTTTAATGACCCACACATATACCAATTACCTAAATATTTTACCCACCAGAGGCTGTTCTGTTATCCCCTGTGTTCGTCGCAGGGGGAATTGTATGGGGCCCCATATATCTACAGAGAATACCTGAGCGGGTGAGCCTGTCCTTTCTTTATTCAACCTGTATATTATTGTTCAATGTAATTTCAATGACCTCGCTGCCACCATTACAAAAACTTTACGCATCTGTGAATCTTTGTATATTTATTTGTTTTTTATGCTACATTTTAGACTTTACTCTCCTGAGGAAGCGGTGAATACCGCGAAACCGGTCGAGAATCCAAGTCATTGTTACAATCTCTGTTATTACTGGATGCAATTCATGTGGTTGTATATATTGCCTTGTCCTGTATTGCAACTGTATATGTCATTGCATTATTGTGTTATATACATTCTTTTAAAATGGATTTCTATTAAAAATATAGTTTTTATCCTATTACTTCCTCTTCACCCTTTTGTACTAATACCCTACTACCCTCAGTACCGAAATAGTCCCCTGTGTTTTTCCCTGTGTGTGGGGGGTTGGGACACCTGCCGACAGAAGCAGCGAACTGCGGCACTCCCTACTCCCTGCCTTCTTTTGTAGTAGATTGTTGGGATGATGGTACTTTATACTTGATAACTTAACTATTTAATCGTAGGCGCTCTGTCCTATTGCAATTGCATACCGATTGGCATGTAAATTAAACCGAGTACTTAGGCACTAAAATACAACAACTTCTCCAGAGATATGAGTCCTAGCTTAGTACACAGAAGTCACTTATTAATTTTATCATTTAATATCCCGAAAGTGGGCAGTGCATATAAGATATACAAAGAAAAAGGATTTACCAAAAAAGATACAAAGAATGCAGAAAGACACACAATTGGCAATTTGCTATGAAAATAAAAAGGGATAAAAACAGAAATAAACTTTACCCAAGTCTATTTGTTAGTAGAAGCATACTGGAACATGTGGGAACTCCCCAGTTTCGAACTGGCTTCGTGCTATCCCCTCTTCAGTCTATCATGAATGCTGCTGCCAGACTTATCCACCTTACCAACCGCTCAGTGTCTGCCAACCCTCTCCTCCAATCCCTACACTGGCTCCCAATCACCCAGCGAATTAAATTCAAAATTCTAACCATAACATACAAAGCCATTCACAACTCTGCCCCAAGCTACATCACTAATCTTGTCTCCAAATATCACCCAAATCGTCCTCTCTGCTCTTCTCAAGACCTCCTACTCTCAAGCTCTCTCATCTCCTCCTCCCATGCTCGTCTCCAGGATTTCTCCAGAGCCTCTCCCATCCTCTGGAACTCGCTACCTCCATCTATCCGGCTATCCCCTACTCTTGCTACCTTCAGGCAATCCCTGAAAACTCATCTCTTCAGGAAAGCCTATAATGTCTCCAACTAATCTCCTACCACTTCCACCAGCTCATTCCCCACAGTTACAACCTTTTGTACCACCTGCCCCACCCTATTAGATTGTAAGCTCTTCTGAGCAGGGCCCTCTTAATCCTATTGTATTGTATTGTATTATAACAGTATTGTCTCCCTTTTATATTGTAAAGCGCTGCGTAAACTGTTGGCGCTATATAAATCCTGAATAATAATAATAATAATAAAATAAATACAAATTACACTTAGTGTGCAAGTTATTAGTATACTGTGGCATTTGAACATTTGTCACCTTCTTACACCACCAGCATCCTGGCATGTTGACCCAAGAAAGCAGCATCCACAGACTCATGCTAAATGCAAACCTTTCTATCTATCTGTTGCAGTAGTAACTGAGATCCATCAGACAGGACATGGCCTTGTGCTCACTGCAGCATCACTTTCCTGTTTTTAGTTGACAAGAGTGGAACTTGATATAGTATTCTATTGCTATAGCCCATTATCTTCAAAGTTCCACAGGTTGCACATCCAGAGAATAATAGTTTTCTTTGTTTTATTGCTGGTCAAACAACAGTAACTTGTGACCATGTGTGCATGCTTTATGTATTTATTTATATCAGCATTGCCGATTTGGTTGAAATGAAATTATGACCATCTACACGGGATCTTACTGGTAAAAAGGATCTGCATAAAAAAAACACATGAAAAGATTTGTAAAGTGCTTGCATTTGCACATGCACGTTGCACATCTGTGCAACATTTAGATGCATAAAATTCTACGTTAATTTCAATAAGTTTATGTACATACATAATTTACATGTGTAAATTACTGACCTTGGATACAAACTTTACTATCTCTTTTTTGGGGATCTGAACATAGCGCAAGTTTACTGATATGCACTGTGTGCATGGACCCATAGGAAACAATAGAACCACAGGCAGATCCTTAAAAAAAAAAAAAAAAAACGCTCTACCGGTAGAAAAACTGTTATAATTTAAAGCTTATGCATACAGCCACAAAAAAAAGTGACCACTGAGAGTATATTTCTGACAGCATTGAGACACACCAAGGGATGTATTTACAAAGAATTGTCATAGCTGTTCATCCTTCAAAATTAATACTGCTTGCTGATTGATTGCTAGAGGTTACTGGACATCTATACCACTCACTAATTGGTTGTTAGAGGTTACTGCACATTATTACTGCTCACTGATTGGTTCCTAGAGGTTACCGCATAGCCTTACTGCTCAATGATTGAACGCAAGAGGTTAGTGCACAGCATTACTGCTCACTGATTGGCTGCTAAAGGTTACAGCACATCATCTCCTCACTGCCTGCACACCATGGACTGGGGAGGTGAGAGGACCCATCAATAGACAGAAAACTCCTAGAAATCCTAGGACTCCTGAGATCAGTAGCTATGCTGAGGGAGGGGGGGTGGGTGTGATCAGTGGCAATGCTGGGGGGTTGATGGGATCAGTGGCAGTGGTGGGGGGATGGGATTAGGTAGGAGGCAGTACACTGTGGCACAGTACGAATTATGTAGAGCAAAGCTGGAAATCTTTGGCAAGTATATAGTGGGGGATTCTACCAATGTAGTGGGGAATTTACAATGACCACCAATGTGAGGGTGGGATTTGCACTGATCACTAGGTAACAGGGGATTTTATGCCACCCACCAATAGAAAAGAGGGATTTTTCTACACTGACACCGATGTAATAAGAGCATTTACACCAACCACCAGTGTAAGGGAGAATATACAATGACCTCCATGTCAGGGGGAATTTACACTTACAACCATTGTCAAAGAGAATTGAACTAACCACCAATGTAAGGTGACACTTCTACACTGACCACCAATGTTAGGGGGAGTTTACACTGACCAACAATGTAAAGGAGGATTTACAAAGCTAATAAAGGGTCTGGAGGACAATAGTTATGAAGAAAGGTTGCAAGCACTGAACTTATTCTCTCTGGAGAAGAGACGCTTGAGAGGGGATATGATTTCAATTTACAAATACCATACTGGTGACCCCACAATAGGGATAAAACTTTTTTGCGGAAGGGAGTTTAACACGACACGTGGCCACTCATTAAAATTAGAAGAAAAGAGGTTTAACCTTAAACTACGTAGAGGGTTCTTTACTGTAAGAGTGGCAAGGATGTGGAATTCCCTTCCACGGGCGGTGGTCTCAGCGGGGGGCATCGATAGTTTCAAAAATATATTAGATAAGCACCAGTATGACCGCAACATACAGGGATATACAATATAATACTGCCATATAATCACACACATACTTGATGGACTTGTGTCTTTTTTCAATCTCACCTACTATGTAACTATGTAACACTGACCACCAGTGTAAGGGCAATTCTGCACTTACCACCAATGTAAAGGGAAATGTACACTGATCACCAATGTTATGAAGAATTTACACTGACAACCAATGTAATGGGGGATTTTACATCAAAAGTCAATAAAGGGGATTTCTACTCAGGCCACCAATGTAAGGGGGATTTACACTCATCACCAATTTAAAGGGGGCTTCTACATGAACCACCTATGTAAGGGAGGATTCGAAACTGACCACAAATGCAAGTTTGGCTTTTTTTTTAATGATGGCCGATATAAAGAGGAGTTTCTACACTGGCCACCAATGTAATGGGGATTTACACAGACCACTAATGTATTAGGAGCATTCACAGTAACCACCAATGTAAAGAGGTATTTACACTGACCACCAATGTAAGGGGGATCTTCACACTGGTCACTAGTGTGAATGAAAGGATTGTACACCAAGCCCAAATGTAATGCGAAGATTTACACTGACCACCAATGTAACTGAGAGATTTAGCCTGCATTTACATTTGTGTGTGTGTACTCCTTTACCTCCCTAGTGGGCAGCATTCAGCAGAAGTGATGGTAGATATGACCTCAGGGGGACATGATATACATATGAATGCCACAGTCCACAACTATTTACATATTAATGCCACCACTATATACATATCAATGCAGGTTATTTAAATGTAAACACATGGTCTGCAGGTGAGTCATCTGTACATGGCAATAGGGCAGAGCTGGGCAGCAGCAACAGAACTTTACACTGAGATACCGGGACACAGCACTTCAAGGGACAAGGGAACTGGGATAGTTGGCAAGTATGAGGCAGCTGCTTTGGGACCCACAACAATGATGTGGCCCAGGGCAGCTGCCCCTTTTGTCCTGCCTTAAAAATGGTCCTGCTGTGGAATTAAGGCAAAATCCAATGTTCTTGTGCTACATTTTCTGCAGATGGAATGTGTCAATGGGGAAATACCACATTATGGCCACTAGATTAAGCTTAGTAGCATACTTATTTTCTATGATAGTCAGCACCATCTACTGGCCATGATGCAACATTTCCCCTACTCCCACATTTAATCTGCAAAGAATATATTTATTTGGCATTGGAATACCATGGTTTGGTCCTTCATTCAACCACTTGTCCCCTTCCTTTTCCCATTTTTTTTGAACTGCAAAGAATATAGCCTGAGAGCATTTAATTTGCACTGAATGAATTTACATGCAGCTTTCATGGATGAACAGCTATGCAATTTTTTTATAAATACACCCCAAGCGTCTGAATGAGATGCTGTGACTAGATACAGGGCTAACTCTGTCAGAGAAACATTTTTGGAACTGCAACTTGAGAATCTATTATACAGTAAATGTGGCTGGTATAGGCTACTTGCATCATCTGAAAGTGAGATTTTACCTTAGTAAATAGTAATAAGGTATGGCTGACCCAGCAGCTCCTAAAACATATTTCAAACATTCTATATAAACACAACGGTTACAATAGCAAAGGAAAGATCACAGAGGTTTAACTGATTCTCTAATTCTAATGACTATAATGTAAATGAAGTGATTAAAGCTTCTATAACAACACAAGCACTCATTGAAATTAGGGTTCCCAAAAATAAAACGCAAACGCTTCCCAGGCAGCCCTGTTTCACATACTCATAGCTCTCCTGATTAATTTAATGGCGTACATCAATGCTATTTCACGCTGTTAGACCATAAACCCAGCTGAACGATCTTCACTCCATGTTGGAAATTATCATTAGAATTAATGCGAGTCATTAAAGAAGCGCCTTCATTATCTGCACGTCGGATCACAATTCACTGCCAAAGGCTATGAAAGCAGTTTTATTTTCTGCAAAGTAGGTCAGTTATGAAAAATAAATCCCATTAGTTTCACCATATGGAGTATTATTTGGCATCGGAGATAAGCATACAATTATTTAAGCTCACCAAAAAAAAAAAAAAAGATAAACAGCAAAAGCTTATAAGGACCAGAGATTGTTGAATATATTGGTGTCATTCTGCTTAGGAAACAAACATCCTACTTACTTTTAAGAGCAAGAAAGTTCAAATTAAAATATCTAAGTGAAATTTATTGGACTTACATGTGGTGGGAAATTTTTGTGGAGTTTTGGACCCAGTACTCTTTTTGTACTCTTATTGAGAGCAGCAAAATTGAAGCTGTTCTTTTTTTTTTTTTTTATTGGATAACTGGTTCCAGGAACCTGACCAGTCCCACCTTTGACCTGAATCCATAGTGGGCAAACTTACCAACCTTGGTTAGCAAGCCATGATGGACTTTAAGTAGGATAATCTATGCCGAATGCCAGCAGTAGATGTGACAATTATGGAAATTGTTCATCAACTTTCAGTAAACCCCCCCAAAAAAAAAAAACTTGGAATTGAAAGATTTGGAGGAATCGAAAACCTATTGAGTTTAAAATGTCCTGATTCTGATAGACCTAATGATCGATATTGAGCTGGAAGTCGGTCAAAACCACAGCAATGGCAGGTAAAAATTAAGTTACTTTGGTGGACCTTAAGAGCTGGCTACATTGTACATGTATGGATACATTGTAAAATGTTAGCTGCAGATTATAGCATAAGTAAATGTGGTTAATGAAACACATCAAGAGAAAATTCCAAGTCTATGGAATATTCAAATCACCAAAAGCATTAATATGTGAAAAAATTATGATTTGTAACATTAGCTGGACCTGGAAAAACAATGGATTGGATTGTATTGTGTTAACAAATATGAATATGAAAGAAATTACCAGCTGGGACATGTGGTTTTAATATGTATGATTCTTTTATGATGAAATTAACATTATGAGATTTTAGATTCTTTTTGCACTTGATCTTGAGTGTAAAGTACCATCCAGTACTTTGTTTCCAATGGTAGCTGAAAGTCATTTTTAATTGATTTTCGACCCACTTTTATCAACTAATGTTGCTCAAAATTGGGAAATGTTCTCTGAAATTGCTCAAAATGGTGCGTGGCAGATGGGTGTGCCCTGATCAGTTTCATACAATCAGATTTTCAAAGTCTGGAGACAACTTTCAAAAATCTTACAAAATTGCAAAATACTGTATATGGATGGCCAGCATATGTGGGTCCAAACCCTTCATAATTCTAAACCCAAAACCAAAACTTTAATATATTACAGCTTACCAATCATTAGATGCGGTGGCTGCATTATTTTCCTTTTTTTAATCTTTTTTCCCTTTGTCTTCATCTGGTAATATAGCCAGTAGCACACCTCCTTTATTAGAGTGCCTCCACTCTGAATGAAGGAGCACAGGGAGCACATTTGGACAGGAGCATTGTTAATCGGGGGTGGGGGGGGGGGGTGTTAGATGTACTAATAGATTTAAATACACTAACAAATTGAAGCCAAACTCCAGCTAACACTTTATAAAGAGTTACAGCAGTTACAGCTTTTTTCCCTTTTGAGATAAAGGTTTTACATGAATAAATAAAAGCTGATCATTTTAAGCATGAAGTGTTGATAGGGGGCGCTGTGACTATTAATTAGATATATTCCTACATATATCAATTTGTGAACAGATGCCAAAATACATATCAACTTAAATATACAGAAACTTAAATATGCATAACACTGTAAATATTATAAATTAAAAAAGTCCATATTCATCTGTGATTGTTCAAAAAATGAAAATGTGGTTGGTAAATCAATATGTGTAGATATCCTCCACCGCTTGCAAACATCCAACAACACCCAAAGCGCTCTTGTAAAATATCTGCTCACCAAACAGCCATGACCTCTTTACCTATAAAGAAGGTCAGAATTTACTTGTGCTGCTACCTTGCAGCTTGGTGTGGTATCTCAGACTGTCTGACTATGTTCTCCTCTGCCCCACAGAGGGTAACATGAGTTGAGAAAGACAAAGTGGACCCAAATAGCGTAATATTGCTTGGTTTATTAAAACAACAAATGGTGAAAACAAAATGCCTGCTTACATTGCTAAGTGCCTGTGTCCTGGCACTAGATGGTATCGCGTATGTGGTCAGGTGGAGCCACACTGAGTCCTGCTCACACTTGGATTGGCGTGCGTTCCTCTGCCGCTGGAGATAGAACCGGAAGCTGGGACCTGGAAATTACATGACCGGAAGACCCCTAGAGGTCAAATCATTTCTGGGTCCCAGCTAGTGCCGGGACACAGGCACTTAGCAATGTAAGCAGGCATTTTCTTTTTACCATTTGTTGTTTTAATAAACCAATCAATATTACGCTATTTTGGTCCATTTTGTCTGGGCCAAAGCACCAGTCGCTGGGTATCCATCTGACCAGCCCATTGGTGAGTATGAGGTCTTTTCTGATGACCTCTCTGAACATTTACCTCATATGCCTCCATTGTTAACATATATTTATTGATCTCATTACTTATATTGCAGATACAATACTAATATTTATGCATCCACCCCTGAAGAAGCGAGCGTGGTCTCACGAAATGCGTGGGGTTTCATTGATACTTGTATTTTGCCTTCTTACATTTCTGTACAACTGTATGTGGATTGTTATTGTTTTATTGTGTATGTACTGCCGATACAGACCCACCCAAGTACTTGGTGGGGCTCCCCTGAAGGGAGACCCCATGAGAGAGGGGGAACCATGTCCACCCCCTCCCAAGACTTTCAGGGCAGGTCCGAGGACCTACACCCTATCAGTCACACGTGCAAAAACCGTGTACAAACATAAAAATACAAAAAGTGACAAACAAGGGCTTAAATAAAAGAAAGTGGGGGAGAAGGAAGTGGAGAGGAGAATGAAAAGTGGTCAATGTGTGAAACAATGACCAGGCCCTCCGTTCAGGAAGCAAAAATTACTCTGTTCCCAGCCAAAAGGCCTGGCCCAGGAGGCAGGTGAGAAAAAAGTGTGGTATGGTGCAGTGACCGTGACTCACTGTGACCCTCACTCACAGTCATCTTACGGCACCCCCTGGACTGCCACTGCAGGGACACACACACCATGGGCTTTTTTTCCAACCCTGGCCCTCAGCCAGACCGGCACAGCCCCCACCCCTACCAGGAAGGCCTGGAGCTCTGAGAGCTTAGGGAGAGCCCTGGATGCAAGGGCTAAACTACCACTCCCATTACATTCAGGAAATACTAACCGCCCCCCTGGTGGGAAAGGGGGGGCCAGTGTTCTTTCCTGAAAGACTGACAGAAACAAAGACCGCACCAATCTAGGCCAGAAGGCAGCACCCATCCTCACCAGAAGCACCCTTATGGCCTGCTCAGACACAACCAATCATCAACCTTTATGACCAAAGAGCGCCAACATGGCCCCTACTGAAACAGACCGTCCAGGTACAATTACACATCGGATTTGCATCTGCCTTTCCCATTTGGGAGTAGAATAGTGCCTCCTCTGCAAATAGATAAGAACAGATACTACACTTGATCTTAGCCAAAAGGCCGAGAAGCTGTAAATCAAATCCATTTTTTTTTTTCCCACTCAGAAATCTCAAATCTTCAGTTTTTAAAAACTTAAGTCTTTAAACTTGAAATACACATCATCGTGGAAATATATATATATATATATATATATATATATATATAATTTTTTTTTTTTTTCATTATTCTATTCCAATTTTTAGCTTTTCAAAATCTCTCAGCTTGCACAGTCCCAAAATCTTTTTTATCTTTCAAAAAATATGTATATAAATAACTTAAACCAAGTCTGATACATCCATTAACTGAAATTTCTTTTTTCTTGAATAGATATATATTTCTGGCCTTCCATAACACAAGCTTCATCGAACAGGTAAGTAACCAGACTCTTCTAAATTCTTCTTTTCTTATTCCAAAACCATACATTATTATTTCATAATCTATAGTATTTAAAGTACTTAGTTCCTTAACCCCCCTAGCGGTATTCCCGAGTCTGGCTCGGGGTGGATTTTCAATACCAACAGCGGTAACCCCAAGCCAGATCGCAGATCGGGATCGCATCACAGGATCCATGAAGAGTTTACTTACCTTGTCCCCTGGATCCTGCGATGTCTCTCCGC
Source organism: Aquarana catesbeiana (assembly GCF_042186555.1). Lineage (NCBI taxonomy): Eukaryota > Metazoa > Chordata > Amphibia > Anura > Ranidae > Aquarana > Aquarana catesbeiana. The sequence continues at coordinate 128,545,709 of NC_133324.1, read as the reverse complement.
TGTGATCGGCGAGCCGCTGTGTCTCGCTTGTTTCACAGTGCCGAGCTCCGTTCCCTGCGAGCGTTGCGACGCACGGGGACGGAGTTCGGCGGCAAATTCAAAAAGTGAAACACACAGTATAGATACAGTATACTGTAATCGTACAGATTACAGTACTGTATCAAATAATTACACATCTCCTTTGTCCCTAGTGGTCTGTCCAGTGTCCTTCATGCAGTTTTATATTATAAATACTGTTCTTTCTGGCCGGAAACTGGAGATTGTCCATAGCAACCAAAACTGTCTCTTTACATCAAAGGTGGCTTTAGAGCAGCTAGAAAACAGCGATAATAAATTAGAATCACTTGCAGAATTGAGTGATAGTGATTTGTGGGAAAATCCGTCATCAAACACTAAAAGTAATGACAGCGACAATTCTGCAACTGAGCAAATTTCAGTGTTTTTGATTTGATTACATCATTGATTAATTTTTATTATTATTATATTATTATTTGTTATAATTATTTATAGTTATTTATTATATTATAATTTTTAATTTCGTTTTTCAAACTTTATCATACCGGGATGTCTACTAGACTCTGGTTTGGACAGATTTAAGTGAATTATTCCTAAGAATTACAGGCCTACAATATAAAACGCCAAATTTCTGTGCAAAATAATGGTACCGCTTTCAGCACCTAAAATCTGAAATAATCATACTGTCAGGGGGGGTTAACGAGTAAACTTATTTTTCTTAAACATTTTTGAGCAAAAGTACAGTTCCAAAGAATGTGCATCACTGTTTCTGAACCGCAAAACTCTCTTACACATTTAGGGTTTCTTACTAGACTTCGTCCATATTGAAAATTTCTAGTAGGTAAGCATTCTTTCACACTGTTCCAGTTTAAATCTTTTTGCTCATTTATTAATGCTGGGTATGATACAGCCTCCCATATTCCTTTTGTTGCTTTATATGAATCATTTTTGATTGGACTCATTATTATTTTGTCTTCTACTGTTTTTTCAGCTTCTGGTGGTTCCTTAAAATCTCCACATCTATGTCCATAAGTTTATACTCTCTGAGAGTTTTTTCTATTTGTATATAGTTTTCTGGAGGCATTTGTTTAGTTGGTTTTGTATGGTCTTGATCCACCCATCTGTATTTTTTTGAAAAAAAGCCCAACTGGTATCTCAAAAAAATCATTTATTCGAGATTCTCTGTCCAGTAATTTATTTATAATAAAAGAAAAATATTTTAAACGTAAAATTTTTTTTAATATCTGGAACATTTTTTCCACCTTTACATTTAGGCTTGTAGATTTCTTCTCTCTTCATAATCTCCATCTTGGCTCCCCAGAAGAAATTAAAACAATATTTGATCACCTTCTTTAGAAACATAAGTGGTGGGAAAAAAATCATTGAAACGTACAAAATAATAGGCAAGATCACTTGTTTTACAATTAATATTTTACCCTCCATTGTTAGCATCCTTAGTCTCCAGAAATCTAATTTTTTCTTGACTCTTTCCAGAAGTTCCACCCAGTTTTTTCTGTTACTGCAGTTTCTTGAGAACCAGATTCCTAAAATTTTCACTTCTGTCACTACAGGTATTTTGATGTTGGGTTCTACTTAGAAATTTCCAACCAAGAAAATTCCAGATTTATCAAGGTTTATTTTGAATCCTGATCCACTGCAAAACCAGTCCACAATTCTTATAGCTCTTTTTAACCACTTAAGGACCGCCTCACGCTGATGTACGTCAGCAAGGCGGCACGGGCAGGCAAAATCACGTACATACACGTGATTTGCCTCCCGCGGGTGGGGGGTCCGATCAGACCCCCCCCCGGTGCCCGAGGCGGTCCTCTTTTGTCCCCCGGCGATCAGAGGTGAGGGGGAGGCCATCCGTTCGTGGCCCCCCCCTCGCGATCGCCGCTGGCCAATGGGAACATTCCTTTGCTGCTGTATGCTAAACAGCAGCAAAGGAAATGATGTCATCTCTCCTCGGCTCGGTATTTTCCGTTCCGGCGCCGAGGAGAGAAGACATCAATGTGAGTGCACAAACACTACACACACAGTAGAACATGCCAGGCACACAAAACACCCCCGATCCCCCCCCCTTCGCCCTCCCCCCGATCACCCCCCAATCACCCCCCCCCTGTCACAAACTGACACCAAGCAGTTTTTTTTTTCTGATTACTGCATGGTGTCAGTTTGTGACAGTTACTGTGGTGGGACAGTTACTGTTAGCCCCCTGTAGGTCTAGGGTACCCCCCTAACCCTCCCTAATAAAGTTTTAACCCCTTAATCACCCCCCATCACCAGTGTCACTAAGCGATCATTTTTCTGATCGCTGTATTAGTGTCGCTGGTGACGCTAGTTAGGGAGGTAAATATTTAGGTTCGCCGTCAGCGTTTTATAGCGTCAGGGACCCCCATATACTACCTAGAAAATGTTTTAACCCCTTGATTGCCCCCTAGTTAACCCTTTCACCACTGATCACCGTATAAGTGTTACGGGTGACGCTGGTTAGTTCGTTTATTTTTGATAGTGTCAGGGCACCCGCCGTTTATTACTGAATAAAGGTTTAGCCCCCCGATCGCCCGGCGGTGATATGCGTCGCCCCAGGCAGTGTCAGATTAGCGCCAGTACCGCTAACACCCACGCACACAGCATACGCCTCCCTTAGTGGTATAGTATCTGAACGGATCAATATCTCCCCACCAGTTTAGGGTTCCCAAAAACACAGTGTTAGCGGGATCAGCCCAGATACCTGCTAGCACCTGCGTTTTGCCCCTCCGCCCGGCCCAGCCCAGCCCACCCAAGTGCAGTATCGATCGATCACTGACACTTACAAAACACTAAATGCATAACTGCAGCGTTCGCAGAGTCAGGCCTGATCCCTGCGATCGCTAACAGTTTTTTTGGTAGCATTTTGGTGAACTGGCAAGCACCAGCCCCAAGCAGCGTCAGGTTAGTGCCAGTACCGCTAACACCCACGCATGCAGCATACACCTCCCTTAGTGGTATAGTATCTGATTGGATCAATATCTGATCCGATGAGATCTATACTAGCGTCCCCAACAGTTTAGGGTTCCCAAAAACGCAGTGTTAGTGGGATCAGCCCAGATACCTGCTAGCACCTGCGTTTTGCCCCTCCGCCCGGCCCAGCCCACCCAAGTGCAGTATCGATCGATCACTGTCACTTACAAAACACTAAACGCATAACTGCAGCATTCGCAGAGTCAGGCCTGATCCCTGCGATCGCTAACAGTTTTTTTGGTAGCGTTTTGGTGAACTGGCAAGCACCAGTGGCCTAGTACACCCCGGTCGTAGTCAAACCAGCACTGCAGTAACACTTGGTGACGTGGCGAGTCCCATAAGTGCAGTTCAAGCTGGTGAGGTGGCAAGCACAAGTAGTGTCCCGCTGCCACCAAAAAGACAAACACAGGCCCGTCGTGCCCATAGTGCCCTTCCTGCTGCATTCGCCAATCCTAATTGGGAACCCACCGCTTCTGCAGCACCCGTACTTCCCCCATTCACATCCCCAACCAAATGCAGTCGGCTGCATGAGAGGCATTTTCTTTATGTCCTCCCGAGTACCCCTACCCAACGAACCCCCCCAAAAAAGATGTCGTGTCTGCAGCAAGCGCGGATATAGGCGTGACACCCGCTATTATTGTCCCTCCTGTCCTGACAATCCTGGTCTTTGCATTGGTGAATGTTTTGAACGCTACCATTCACTAGTTGAGTATTAGCGTAGGGTACAGCATTGCACAGACTAGGCACACTTTCGCAGGGTCTCCCAAGATGCCATCGCATTTTGAGAGACCCAAACCTGGAACCGGTTACAGTTATAAAAGTTAGTTACAAAAAACGTGTAAAAAAAATAAATGATTAAAAATATAAAATAAAAAAAAATAGTTGTCGTTTTATTGTTCTCTCTCTCTCTATTCTCTCTGTCTATTGTTCTGCTCTTTTTTACTGTATTCTATTCTGCAATGTTTTATTGTTATTATGTTTTATCATGTTTGCTTTTCAGGTATGCAATTTTTTATACTTTACCGTTTACTGTGCTTTATTGTTAACCATTTTTTTTGTCTTCAGGTACACCATTCACGAATATGAGTGGTTATACCAGAATGATGCCTGCAGGTTTAGGTATTATCTTGGTATCATTCTTTTCAGCCAGCGGTCGGCTTTCATGTAAAAGCAATCCTAGCGGCCAATTAGCCTCTAGACTGCTTTTACAAGCCGTGGGAGGGAATGCCCCCCCCCCACCGTCTTCCGTGTTTTTCTCTGGCTCTCCTGTCTCAACAGGGAACCTGAGAATGCAGCCGGTGATTCAGCCAGCTGACCATAGAGCTGATCAGAGACCAGAGTGGCTCCAAACATCTCTATGGCCTAAGAAACCGGAAGCTACGAGCATTTCATGACTTAGATTTCGCCGGATGTAAACAGCGCCATTGGGAAATTGGGAAAGCATTTTATCACACCGATCTTGGTGTGTTCAGATGCTTTGAGGGCAGAGGAGAGATCTAGGGTCTAATAGACCCCAATTTTTTCAAAAAAGAGTACCTGTCACTACCTATTGCTATCATAGGGGATATTTACATTCCCTGAGATAACAATAAAAATGATAAATAAAAAAAAATGAAAGGAACAGTTTAAAAATAAGATAAAAAAAGCAAAAAAATAATAAAGAAAAAAAAAAAAAAAAAAAAAGCACCCCTGACGCGCCCCCCCTGCTCTCGCGCTAAGGCGAACGCAAGCAGCGGTCTGTCGTCAAACGTAAACAGCAATTGCACCATGCATGTGAGGTATCACCGCGAAGGTCAGATCGAGGGCAGTAATTTTAGCAGTAGACCTCCTCTGTAAATCTAAAGTGGTAACCTGTAAAGGCTTTTAAAGGCTTTTAAAAATGTATTTATTTTGTTGCCACTGCACGTTTGTGCGCAATTGTAAAGCATGTCATGTTTGGTATCCATGTACTCGGCCTAAGATCATCTTTTTTATTTCATCAAACATTTGGGCAATATAGTGTGTTTTACTGCATTAAAATTTAAAAAAGTGTGTTTTTTCCCCAAAAAATGCGTTTGAAAAATCGCTGCACAAATACTGTGTGAAAAAAAAAATGAAACACCCACCATTTTAATCTGTAGGGCATTTGCTTTAAAAAAATATATAATGTTTGGGGGTTCAAAGTAATTTTCTTGCAAAAAAAAAAAAAACTTTTTAATGTAAACAAAAAGTGTCAGAAAGGGCTTTGTCTTCACGTGGTTAGAAGAGTGGGTGATGTGTGACATAAGCTTCTAAATGTTGTGCATAAAATGCCAGGACAGTTCAAAACCCCCCCAAATGACCCCATTTTGGAAAGTAGACACCCCAAGCTATTTGCTGAGAGTCATGTCGAGTCCATGGAATATTTTATATTGTGACACAAGTTGCGGGAAAGAGACAAATTTTTTTTTTTTTTTTTTACACAAAGTTGTCATTAAATGATATATTGCTCAAACATGCCATGGGAATATGTGAAATTACACCCCAAAATACATTCTGCTGCTTCTCCTGAGTACGGGGATACCACATGTGTGAGACTTTTTGGGAGCCTAGCCGCGTACGGGACCCCGAAAACCAAGCACCGCCTTCAGGCTTTCTAAGGGCGTGAATTTTTGATTTCACTCTTCACTGCCTATCACAGTTTCGGAAGCCATGGAATGCCCAAGTGGCACAAAACCCCCCCAAATGACCCCATTTTGGAAAGTAGACACCCAAAGCTATTTGCTGAGAGGTATAGTGAGTATTTTGCAGACCTCACTTTTTGTCACAAAGTTTTGAAAATTGAAAAAAGAAAAAAAAAAATGTTTTTTCTTGTCTTTCTTTATTTTCAAAAACAAATGGGACAAAAAAAATAAATATTCAATGGGTTCAACATGCCTCTCAGCAATTTCCTTGGGGTGTCTACTTTCCAAAATGGGGTCATTTGGGGGGTTTGTACTGCCCTGCCATTTTAGCACCTCAAGAAATGACATAGGCAGTCATAAACTAAAAGCTGTGTAAATTCCAGAAAACGTACCCTAGTTTGTAGACGCTATAACTTTTGCGCAAACCAATAAATATATGCTTATTGACATTTTTTTTACTAAAGACATGTGGCCGAATACATTTTGGCCTAAATGTATGACTAAAATTGAGTTTATTGGATTTTTTTTATAACAAAAAGTAGAAAATATAATTTTTTTTCAAAATTTTCGGTCTTTTTTCGTTTATAGCGCAAAAAATAAAAACCGCAGAGGTGATCAAATACCATCAAAAGAAAGCTCTATTTGTGGGAAGAAAAGGACGCAAATTTCGTTTGGGTACAGCATTGCATGACCGCGCAATTAGCAGTTAAAGCGACGCAGTGCCAAATTGGAAAAAAAACTCTGGTCCTTAGGCAGCATAATGGTCTGGGGCTCAAGTGGTTAAGCTTCTTGAATTTTTAACAATGAGGGTAACATCATCCATATAGGCGATTGTTTTAATTTGTTTACCTTCACTTCCAGGAACAAAGAAGCCTTCAACCACTTTGTCTTTTCGGACTGCACACAACAGCGGCTCAATAGCGCAAATAAAAAGAATTGGTGAAAGCGGGCATCCTTGTTTCACCCCGCTCGGAAGACTGACTTTTTCAGATAAAAAACCATTAACTGAAATTTGACTGAAGGCATCTATATATAAGCTTTGTATTTGTTTTACCAACTTCTCTGGACATCCCATTCTTTTTAGAACTTGAAATAAAAAATCGGGAGAAACTCTATCATAGGCCTTCTCAAAATCAAGAGTTGTTAAGGCAATTTTTTGACGTCTATCACCGACATCCCAAATAATATCTCTAACCAAAAGTAAGGATTCTGTGATAACTCTGCCTGGCACGGCACAGGTCTGGTCTTCTTCAATAATTGAACTGATACATTGCTTCATTCTATTTGCCAGAAGTTTAGCATAGATTTTGTAGTCGCTATTCAAGAGTGTTATTGGCCTCCAATTTTTAATTAATTCTTTATCTCCTTTTTTATAGATCAATACAATTACTCCTTCACTCCAGGAGGTTGGTATTTTGAGATTATTAGCAACTCTTATGATAAGTTCCACCAGGTCATCTTTTAATATGTCCCAAAAGAATTTGTAAAATTTGATAGGTAAACCATCTTTCCCAGGGGTTTTGTTTCCGTCAAAACTATGAATATCTGAAAATATTTCTTCTTGATCAAAATCCTGTAACAAAAAATCTTGCTCAAGTTTATTCAGAGCCTTATCCATATTCTTCAAAAACAATTCTGTCAGAGATTCACCTACAAAAATTATCCTACAAAATAAATCTTCATAAAAATGTTTTACTTTTTCCAACTTTCCTTCAGTTGTGGATTCTCCTTCCATTTTCTTGATTTTGTGTTTTTTATTAACAATTTTCTTAAAAAAATATTTAGAACATTTTTCGTCCTCTTCCAAATCTTTTACCCTGGCATTAAATATTATTTGTTTGATAGCACAATTTGACATTTGATTCTATTTTTCTTGATTTTACAAAGCAATGGAAGACATAAACTGGTGGCACTGAACCCTATTAAAAAATTCAATCACTTTTGATGAAATTGCTGTATTTTTTTTTTTTTTCTGTTTTTGATTAGATTTTTCATTAAACTGTATTGAAGCTGTCAGTTTATTGCCCAGTTTCAATCTCACAACCAAATTTTGGTGTTTGATAAAACTGGTAGGGGGAGGACTGCTTTTTATCTCATAACCACGGTATATATATAAATTTAGAAAAACTTTATTTAAATAAAAACTTCATAAAAAGAGTCTTTTGAAAAAGTAAGAACTATGAATGCTGAAACACTGCAAAGACTTCATGTTTCTATGGAGACACAGTGATTTTTTCATGAGACATTTGCTTAACAAATCCATATCCTATTATTATAAAAGATTTTGCTTCACAATTTCTATAGTAATGAAAATTATTTTGTGCTTTTCATCATGGACAACACACTCCTAGAATACGCCACAAAATATCAGAAATTGTGTGTATTTTGAACGAGCTGATTTTATGCATGACTTTATTTTGAACACTTATAACGGCACCCAGCAAATGAGACTTTTGATGTTTGAAAATAGGTTGGGCAAGATGTGAAAGAAGTTGCTATGCCAGCTGTCAAATTTTGGGCAGCTACATATTTTCATGACAAAGTAAAGTTGATTGGCCTAGTTCCAAAATGGTTCATTCACACTACACTCAAACAGTTTATTGCAGCAAAATTCGCCTTTTTTTTACCTTATCTTCAATACGCAGCTGGTGCAGCTGATGGGAGACCAATCATCATTTGCAAACAGCAGCAAGATGTCCTGCTCTCATCTCAGACCCTTCTTATACAAGTTCTAAAAGTATCTGGATATGTTAACGACCAAGTTTACCTTTTCATCATCTACATTTATTTGCTGCAAATTCTCATTATTTATTTGTATTTAGAAATCTTTAACACCCTCTTCCTTTATTCTACTGTTTTTCTTGCCACACCCTAAAATTCAGATGGTTGAAATGTACAATGTACTGAAATATATCCTATATGATAGACTGGATTTAAAACCTAATTAGAGAGAAACCCTGAGAGCCATAATGATCTAATGCCTAGAGAGTAAAACCACCTAGCTGCCTGTGTAGATCACGTCTCATATACCGTGCACCAATGTAGAAAAGAAAATATGCTGCGCTAAAGTGTAAATGATAACCAAATGTATAAATATATATTGAATGTATTAATTACTAATCTAAAAAAATATTATTATTTTTAAACCATATATATATATATATATATATATATATATATAGTGTGCTAAATGCTATTCTATGTGGTTTTTAGCACACTATATATATATATGGTTTAAAAATAATAATAATTTTTTTAGATTAGTAATTAGTAATTAATACATTCAATATATATTTATACATTTGGTTATCATTTACACTTTAGCGCAGCGTATTTTCTATTCTGGATTTAAAACCTCTGCCTCTTGCACTGCTTTTATACGAGCCAATTGTATAAGTATTTTAAAGGAAATCAGCATTATACAGTTTTTACCCCACTGATGTCAATTTTGGGGGCAAGATTTCAGCCTGGTAGAGCTTGGAGTTTGTAATTTTTTTGATTTTATAATGGTTAGTGAGGTCAAATTGATGATTGTTTTTTACAATAATGATAAGAAAATTCGAAGGAGCATAATGGAAATTTTTCTTGAACAAATGAAATTTTAACTGTGAATGTGCTTTTTGTTTAAGAAAAATAGGAAAAGGCACAAAACCTGTTTACTACATCTAGGATTCCAAGCAAGTAACAGGTCTGGACAAAATGTTAAAGTTATGCTAAAGGGATGATTTTTTTTTAAAATAAAAAAGTGATTAATACTTACCTGCTCTGTGCAATGGTATTGCACAGAGTGACCCTGAGCCTCCTCTTCTGGTTCTGGGGTCCTCTGCGAGCGTTCTCCACTCCCCCTCTTCTTTGTGTGCCCCCATAGAAAGCCACTTGCTATGGGACACACGTGTGGGCATGCTCTTAAGCCAGGTTGTGTGTGTTCATAGACACACACACAGCGTGCTTTGGCCCTGCCCTCGCTCCCTCCCCACAGAATTTGATGGAAAGCATCAGGAACCAATGGCTCCCACTGCTGCCTCTGTGCCTGCGAGAGCAGGGAGAGAGACTAGCACTGCTACTGAGGGGCACAGCACTGGATCAAGAGAGAACTTAGTTAAGTATTTAAGAAGGCCAAAAAAGCCAAAAGGTTTTTTACCTTAATGCATTATCTGCATTATCTGTATTAAAGTAAAAAAAAACTTTCACTGGCTGTTCCCCCACCCCCCTTCCTTAATACTTACCTGAGATTTCTCTAAATCCAGCACTGTGCCCCTCTGCAGCAGCAGCGCTGGATCAAGAGAAGACTCGGGTAAGTATTTAGGTAATGCATTAAACTAAAAACACTTTGACTTTAGAACCACTTTAGAGGCTTTTGAACAAAATCAGTTGACTAAATGATGGCATGGTGAAATGTTCTGACAAATTATTTTTCAGTCTTTCTGTACGACGGTTAGAAAAAAATTCTAATGGTGTATGACCAGCTTTTGCCTTGTCACTAAGGTAAGAACAGGCTTTTAGGTGTTTATACCTATTTTAAAGGGGGTAGGTAAAGGCTGTTTTGGTTAAAGTCTAAAGGACAGGAAGTGAAGGGAAATCTACCCAACAGGACACCAACGACATAAAAAAAACAACAGGGGTTTAAACACTCCCTACTCTAAAATTACAAACACTTAAATATAGTTTAGGCTTTAGATATACTCCTACTTAAAGCTGAATTTCAGGTAAGCTTTTTTTTTTGCATAGTGACATAGTGTTTGGACTAAATAAGTATTGTCCATACCGATCCCTGTGGAAACAGTGATTCTTGCTGTCTTCTGGTTCCCATGCCAAGCAGCTGATCTGCTGCATAGTGAACACACCGGGTTGTTTGCTTGGTACTAGCACCATTCACAGAACACCTTGCATTTTTCCTCAATAAATGCAAGACGTTTTCTGGTTGGAGGAGGTGGAGATTGTGATGTGATTTGCCCATCTCTCCACTTGTCCAATCAGAAAATGCTTTGCATTCAATGAAAAAATACAACGCATTCTCTGAATGGCACATATGCTGAGCAAGGGACCCCCTGTGATTACCACTTAACAAAGGTTCCATAAGAGAGCAAGGATCGTTGTAATAGCAGCGGCTACTAAAATTATTCTTCACTTCCACAGGGATGTAACTATGCAAAAAGAAAAAGAAATAACTGATATTCAGCTTTATGAGTTAGGGGTTTATTTACTTGTACTTTTCAAACCACATAAACAATTTGTAACAGAAAATTGTCCCAAAGGAAATTCTTTGACATACGATCTCAATTTCTTACGTGGTATCTTTACATGCATTGAGAATGTCCGTGACCTTTTTTTTGGCAGTAACCTTTCTGGAAATTCAAAATTGTAGAGGTAGGCGCTACTTCTACACTCTATTGAGGTCGGGTCACTGCTATCACGCCCGGGTTGCCGGTGACATCACATCTGGAATCAGTGGAACGCACACTGGTTACCTTTGGAGAGTGGCGGTGCAGAGTTCTAATATCACAAGCTATTTGTGCTGGTGCCACTTTTATCCACAATACAATGTAAGTGCATATGGTTGGCTTGTTTTTAATTTGGTGGATTTTAATAAACGTAATACACTGACGATATATTTATATCTTTTTAGGATCTGTGATTCCTATTTGGATGCGGGAGAGAAGCTGTAGAGGAGTGCATACTACATGCTGAGCTTATTTTGCCTTCCTTGTTAATATAATCCAAAGGCTGAGCAGGTCTTTATGGCCATATGAGTCTGGTGAGTGGTTTATTTTACCACACGTGATATAGCACTTTATTTTGGAGTGAAGAAGCAAGACAAGGTGCATGGTATAATTTCTAACACTTATGGACACCAACAGAAATCCGCGTACACACGAGCGGAATGTCCGACAGAAAAAGTCCGACTTTTCATCATCTATTCCGATCGTGTGTGCGCCTCATCAGACTTTTTTTTTCTAAAATTCTGACGGACCTAGAAATAGAACATGTTCTCAATATTTCCGATTGAACCAATTCCTATCGGGAAAACCGCTCGTCTGTATGCTGTTCCGATGGACCAAAAACGACGCATGCTGTGAAGCAAGTATGAGACGGAAGCTATTGGCTACTGGCTATTGAACTTCCTTTTTCTAGTCCCGTCATACTTGCTGTACGCCACAGTGTTCTGGGCGGTCGGACTTTGGTTTGACTGTGTGTAGGCAAGACCGCTTGAATGGAATTCCGTCAGAGTTCCGTCAGAGAAACCTTCGGAGTTTATTCCGATGGCAAAACCGGTCGTGTGTACGTGGCATAAGAGTTAGTATAATAAAAGTGGAAGTCATTCCACAGGTGTATGGACACTGGCAGAAGAAACTTTATTAGAAAGTATATGTACACTAATAGGTTTATGGTGTATTGTTATATTCAAGTGTTTGATATATATTTTATATCTGGTATACTGTATCACATAAAGTTATTGGAGGGTGAGTGTAGACATAGTGCTGGCCGTGCTATAGACGAATGACAGCTAGTTCTGAGAGGCCGTTATATGCCAACCAATGCCCATCAGTGCTGCCAATCAGTGCCCATCGGTGCCTCCTCATCAGTGTCACCTATCAGTGCTGTCTACCAGTGCCCATTAGTGCCGCCCATCTGTGCCACCTATCAGTGCAACATATCCGTGCCCATCAGTGCCACAGGATCAGTGCAGCCTCATAAGTGCATATCAGTTGAGGAGAAAAATTACCTGTTTCCAAAATTTTATAACAAACTATAAAAAAGTTTTTTTTTTTTTTTTTTCAATTTAGCAAAGAATAAAAAAAAACCCAGTGATGATTAAATACCGCCAAAATAAAGCTCTATTTGTTTAAAAAATATATATAAAAATTTTGTGTTCGGGTATAGTGTTGCATGATTGCGCAATTGTCATTCAAAGTGCGACATTGCTGAAAGCTCAAAATTGGCCTGGTCAGGAATGGGGTAAAAGTGCCCAGTAGGCAAGTGGTAAAATATACATAGTGGTGTAATACACTTAAAGGGGCAGTTGCTAATAACATAGAAAGAGATTTTCAAGGTTGGCGCCCTTTTATAATATACTTTTTAACCTTTATGGAAAACCTCAAAGTTCAAACTCGCTTTATTCCAGTCTAATTTGTTACGCAAGAGTCTTGTACTGTACTAGGCTTTACTGTGCTGCATAGCACCCCTTGTGTATCGGGAATGTTTCACCTAGCTATTTCTGACTTTGTATCAGACACACAGTCTTACAATATCATGTGCTGTAAGTAGATTAAGTTTATCTGTTAACAAAACATTCCATTTCCAAATTAGTAGGTGCTGCTATGCATTACTATTTCAACATATCAACAGCTACAGTTCTAAATATAGAGTTTCTTTGTCTAGTTATAACCGTAACACCGTTGCTGGTAATCAATCCAAATCCTATCCTGTGCTTCCACTTTCCAATATAAACTTTGTGTGTATATAGAGTATATAGAGAGATAGCGCGAGAGAGAGACAAAGAAGCATTATGTTTTATACCTACCTATATTATCTATGGGATGTTTTCAAAAACATTCTTCATTATTTTGAAATGATGGTTCTCTACTGCATCTACAAATACAGCACCATCTGACTCTTATAACCTAGGACTGTTTGAGTTCTTGTATCCTGAATTGTTTGAATTGGGTAACATGGCACTGGTGATGGCTTTCATAAATCTGAATCTTGCTCTTGTCCATATTTCTGTTTTTGGTTGCACAACCTTAACAGTTTCTTTAGGCCTGACACAGATAAACATATTAGCATTAACCTGGTACACACCCATGCAACTGAAATTGACCATTTAATGAAAATGATTCCATTTACAGAAATGACCTAATATTATTACATAATAATATTAATAAAAAATAAACACACGTGAAATTGATTAGTGGATTTCGAGATATGGGCAGTAGAAATTATATGTCTAAGTTGTTCTATAAACGTTGGTCTTGGTCCCACCATCTCCTTCCTGCTGGCCCTCTCTATTAGGTTAAGCTACTGAACACATTAATGGACCAATTAGAAAGCTTGAAAGATGGGAAATGGGTGGGACATAAATCAAGACTGCATACCCTAACAAACCTCTTCCTTATTTATTAACATTTCCCCCAGTAATGCTTACCTACAGTATTTCACAGTATCATGATCTTCCTTGCTGCAAGTTCTGCTTTTGATGACTGGTAAAGTTGCCCTGCATGCTGGTCTGTGAATGGTCTTGTTGCTGCCCAATTAATCAAGGTAATCACGCCTGAACTATAATCAATACAGGACCAGCATCATCAGAACGGGACATTGGCACTGGTACTGTCTGTCGTCTGTCATACTGTAGGTGCTTATTAAAGTGGCTGAAAACCCTTACATATACCCAGTGAAGTGACTAGCCTCAGGTGATACATACAGTAACTATTAAACAAATCCCCCTACATAAGTTGTACTTGTTTATCTGCAGTCCCTTTATCTTTACAGCCTTCCAAAACACACAGTTTACACCTTATCTCTCAGCTCTGAAAAGAAGGGGGCAAGGATCCGAAGTTTCACACTGCAGAGCTCATTGAGGAGAGCTATGAGCCCTGATTGGAGGGAAGAGACACCCCCCCCTCCTTGCAGTACACCAGAACATGCACAGCTGTGGCTGTCAATCACAGGCTATGCTGGAGCTCTCCTTCCTGTCACCAATTATCTCTTGGAGTCAGGAAAAGCTATCAGAAGTGACTCATGCAGATCACAGAGAAATGAGGCAGCAGAGAGAAATAACACACAGTGCTTTTGGATAGAGACAAATACACAGTATAGAAAAATATACTTTGTTCGTAGTTTATGTCTGAGGCTTACAACCACTGTAAGGTAAGTATTACTGGGTGTTAGAAACGTTATTTTAAAAAAATGAGTCGGAGATTTGTTGAGAGCAGAGAAGGGGGGGATTGAAAGGCTATTTAGATTATTGTGACTGTAGTTCAGCTTCAAGAACGAGTGTCAACAAACCACTATGCACATATAACACCCATTATTTTTTTTTTTTTTTAATGCACATTAATGTAGAGATGTTGAACCAGCCTCAAGTTTTTCCTACCAAGCCCATATTAATATTTGCTTGGTCAGGGAGTCCATTATATCCTCAGAGAATAACTGGCCCTGACCAATAATTGCAATCCATTAGTTTCAAACTCTTATTCTTTGTCATTTTGTACTGGTGATTTAAATCTGATTGCTTTCTGTAATTGCATGATAGAGTTATTTCTTCAACTGGTCTAGATCTGATCCAGCCCTTATCCCAGTTGAATGTAAATGAATATATTTTTACACTGAATATAATGGCCAACTAAACAAGGCGCAACTTACTGCCTTTAGGAATTTCCCTACCTTAAGCCTGTGGTTATATGGCCTATCCACGTTCCCGGTATATGCTGACCAAGCCCACGTCTTTCTGTATTATGCACAAAGGCCTAAACACTTGTAATAGATCACTTTTGGTGATCCCACCTAGATTTATATAATTTTGGTCTAATGTAAGTGTATTCCATGAGTGGGCTACAACAGTGTATTAGTGATGTAAAAAAAAATAAGTTCCCCAAATTACAAATTGCTGACTGGCTGTGTTTGGCTACTGCACCTTACAGATCACCATTGCTTTTTGCAAGCTTTTGTTAATAAACCCAATAAGGTATATCCTGAATAGTCTGCTTATGTAGAAGCTTAGAGATTATTATTAAGGGGAAATGTTGTCCCTTCATGCCTTAGCTCCTCCATAAGAATTTACCAATAAGGCACAAATGATTTTATTTTATGGTTAGCTATCATATATTTTATATAGGTAGGACTGCTGAAGGGAAACTAGGGGCTGCTTAAAAAAAAATTATTGTATCACCCAAAAATCAGACTTGTATTATTTACTATCAGCAATACCTTTCCTTTAGTTCAACTGTTCTCCATGTTTTCACAAGCCCTGCTTTTATATTTAAGGCCAAATATAGTTTACAACATGCCTATAATACAGCTAAACCTCAGACAGACATAAAATACTCAAATGAAAGTGACTCTGTAGTCATTGATACATTTTTAAATGGAAACAGTGTAAGTAGCTGAATATGACCTGGTATCAGTCTCTTGCAATCTGTGTACAGCAGAGCCCAGAGCACAAATGAGAGAAGCAGCACAAGGAGACACCCAGTTGTGCTACAGTTCTCATGTGCAAACAAGGATAATACTGATAGGAGTGGAGAGCAAAGTGAGAAATAAGCTCATCAGTCTGCTGCTTTTTCTTTACTGTCCAATCACGGGCTTGGGGAGGGACACGACCTGTAGGTGTTACATAACTGTAGGAGAGACAAATCAGGTCTCCTATCCTGTAAGACAGAGCTGTTCTGAGTGGTAGAGCTGTGAAAACCTCATGACTGGATAGACAGAAATGTATTTTTTTTTTTGCAAAAATAAATTTGCAATTGTAAAATAACTCCCATATACACTTATTTTATCTGTTTATTTAGCTTTTGTCATGGAGTTTGGCTTTAAGAATGAATTAAATGTTGCCATTTATCATAACTTCTCAACCTATGTGGCTATCTGAAAACAACCTAAGAAAGTCTTCAAGAAGTTGTAACTGGGATATAATGAACAAACAAGCTTATTGAACACGAAAGAAAGAACTAAAAACTGAGGCAAACAAGCCTACTTAGACATCTGGCAAAGCGTTGGTGGTGTTGAAAAGAGTTAGAGAGTAGAGTGAATGTAATAACATGAAGACATCTACAAAACAACTTAGTACCGTGGTATTAAGAGTTCTGAAAGATGACGTCCTAGAACTGCATCTTTTATATAATGGGCTCATTTACCCAAATCAGGGATATCTAAACAATAAAGAGGACATGTGGTCTTACTAATATCTTTTAAATATGTTAAAAAACGCATCAGTAAAATGTAAAACTGTGGGTAAGCATTGCAAAAAACCTTATTTTTATGTAGATTTTGTAATTATATGTGAACATAGGAGCAGCCATATTTATTCATTACATAAGTAGCTTCTGTACTCCATTATTTCCATGATAAGGTATGCATATTGCACTGTTTTTCTGGTACTCGTCATAATCTTTACTGATTGGCTCAGGATTGCTTGTTTCTTCAGACTGATATTCATACCTATTAGTATCCTCAGACTGGTGCTTTTCAGCAGTCAAAGAATGCTGTTGGACATAATTGCATCTATATTTGTAGCCTGCCCTCTTTTCCTGGCATGGTTTAGCCAACCAGCATAATTAGTCATGGCAAGTACTACACCGGTGTTTCTCAACCTTTTTTCAGTCAAGGCATCCTCTAAAATTCTACACATCTGGAGGCACCCCATTCTAAAATGTAAAAAACTAAACTAATAGTTTTTAATAATGCAACAACATCCACACACATAGGACACCCAATGTTAGAGGTGATTTATTCTTCCTAAGCAAACACACCTTAGCAGACTGGTACTGATACTAACTAGTATCCAGTGTTTCTCTTCTCCCTCGGTTTCTCTCCATCACTTAGCTAATGTGACCCCCAGTGCTGATGGAGTGGGGCAGGGGACAGACACACAAGGATGCTGTGCAGGTGCCCAATGTCCTCCAACTGATGGGGTTGTAGGCTGTAGGTTGCTAGGATGCCAGCGGCTAGAAGGTTATAATGGCGCACAATGAAAACCTGTGACTTTGTGTAAGTAAAAGGCAGGTTTAATTGACCTGCTGGCTTGTATGCAATTTTTGGGCAATTTTTAGGTATTTTGCCAAGGCACCCCTGAAGAAACTTGAAGGCACTCTGGTTGAAAAAGGCTGTTCTACACTGCAATACTGCAAAGAAAATATCTATGTCCAAGAGCTAAAAAATTAAAGTATACGTAAAACTTAATAATAAATGTATCTTGCTTCATTTTGGTCTGTTAAATATATCCTTGAAAGTTTTGGTATATCTGTTCATTAAGTGTAAAAAATACCTGTCCATCCTGCAGAAATTTCAGCAGCTGGAAATGTCCCATGCTCTCTGCCTCTACACCATTACTTTTATCATTTGCCATTGTCCCCAGTGATCTCTGTGGACCACAAACCCCCCTCCATGTTATGTTAAAGAGAGGGTGAGGAGTTTTGTAGTATTGTCCTAGGGTGACAATGATGTTACTTCACTGATACAGTACATTTGGTGCATGTTGTCTCCCTGAAAAAGGAAGTATGATTGGTGGCTACCGAAGCCACCACAACTAAGCACTAGTAAGTTGCAATATATTACATTTTTGTTCTTGAGTTTGGATACGCTTTAAAGGCTAAGTTCACCTTTTAGGAAAATATAATCAATGCAGGTAGAAAAATGTGCATTTATTATATCTTCCTACAGGAGCCTGCAAAGCATTGCACCCGCAATCAGTGGATGCTCCTGCACACTCTTCATCTAGCTTTCTACCCTTACCTCTGTAAAAGTGGTCAGTTTGAAAGCAGGAGGGAGTGTATTGAGAACTAAAAGCCAGCTGCTGCGGTGGCAGACAGGATTTGTAGTTTAATTCACAGATCATTGCGATCGGGGCCTAGAGAGGATCCCCCCACAACTGTCTCAGGGGGAGAGGGGGGCAGGAGCTGGAACATTACACCTTGAATACGATGTAACATGTTCCTGAAGGTGAACCTATCCTTTAACTATTTGCTGATATAAGTCTGATTTCGCAAAAGGCTGTACATGAATTGTTTAAAAATAAGCTGGGTATGTTTCTAAATGAGCAAAATATAGCTATCTATTAATATTTATAAGTAACAACACTTTAGATTGTTGATCAACGAAGTATTTGATTGTCCTATGGTAGAGGTCTCCAAACTATGGCCTGCAGGCCACATCCAGCCCACTACAGGATTTTATACGGCCCATAGCAGGGGGTCAGCAGAGGCTGCCTATGGTCTCTGCTGTGACCTAATGTAAGGGGGACCTGATTGGGACTCTAATGTGAGGGGTACTTTGGTGTATACCCTGATGTATGGGCGGACTCTGATGGGGGACATCTTGTTTCTGATGTAAGGGGGAATCTGATGAGCTCCCTAAAGTAAGGGGGGTTTGATAGGGACCTTGATGTAGGGGAACTCTGATGGGGATCCTGATGTAAAGGGGTCTCATTCATTTATAAAAGTGAATTGTTTTTTGGCCCGCAAGTATTTGTAAGATATACAACCTGGCTCCTTTTAAAGTTTATAAAGGCTTTTGGCCTTCTTCTTGATCAACTGGGGGTTTAGGGTTTCAGAAGATGTAGGTTTTTAATTTATTTTTGCTCATTCAGTTGGAATTCATGGAGATGTGTTTTTTTTCTATATGAACTAATCAAATGTTCACCTAAATACAGTACAGGGAGGGTCACCTAATCTAAAGATAAATACTCAAGATGTTATGCTAATGCTAAACCTAGATCTACAAATGATCAAATACTTTGCTTAGCTCTTGCTCTGTGCAGCTTAGATAGTTAAAGGATTTCCATTAAATATTAAAAAAGTTTTTATTACCCCCATGAAATGCATCCATTGATTTATCGTTTTGCATATAGAACCAAGACTGTAGAGAGCAAAGGATCTGAATAGGCCACCAACCCAGGGATGTAATGGAACGTCCCATAACATATTTATCCACATAGCTCTATGATGTAGGTCCTAGCATCCATCATGGTGCTCCTCCCCAATATAACTACCAAATATAATTACACTATAACCAGCAGTAATACCATTTAGTTCAGTAATATGCATACAAAGTTTGCCCAGCCTCTCACATAGACCGACTTTAACTTTCTCTAGAGTTACATTCTACCTGTACCTGTCCCTATATTATCCTCCTTTAATAAGCATTTATGACAAACCTTGCCTTTTGTGTCTATCAAACACTAAAGAGCAAATACCATTTTTTATCAGGAGAAATTATAATGCATATATTTAGGTTTCGGGCTGGCTTTTGTTCATACAACTCATTTCAGCTCATGTATAGGGGAAAGTAATACAATGTTATCAAGCAAAGGAGAAGCCAGTCTCTGGCCAGGGGATGAAAGGTAGACAGTTTGCAAGGTGAATAAAACGAACAAATAGTAAGCACAATCAAGTAAGCACAATATTGCTTAACCTCCTCATGTAAGATTGGCATTCCTTTCTCCACTTGGCAACCCTCTCAATCTGTTTGAGAGGACTGTCTAGACCTCCATTGCATAGTAGACATTTAGATATGAGTGTGCCACTGTGTTTTCACTAATAATGCCAAAGCCACAGTCACATCTACAGGGAGTTCTAGATCTTTAATTCTTTCCCTACCCAGTAATTACATAATCTTCCTCAATTCTCATTCATCTTCATCTTCTCTGAATTGTGCCTGCTATACTGTATATACATGTCTCCTTCCTCATTTCAGATCTGTAGTCTATAGTCACTGAGACATAATGTAGTATTACCTAGCATGGTCCTTGTAGTTTTCTTCTTCTAGTGTATTCAACTGAGTAAACAACGATCCCATACATGTAGGGGTCTATTTATAAATATTTCCCCCGAAGATTAACATATTTTTTTAATTGGATTTAATTTTAAAAATGTGATATTTCAGGGTGAAAGTTGTGTGAATCTTGTGTGAAAACAGGTATAAATAGATAATAGATAGATAATATTTTTCCTTACCCAGCTTCCATCAAGGTAACACAATCAGTTACTCCCTTCATGTCAGGGTACTAGATGTAATCCTAGACTCTGATCTGTCCTTTCAGTCCCATAGCCAGTCACTGTCCAAATTGTACTGTCTCCACCTCCATATTATCTCTAAAATATGCCTCTACCTAACCAATGACACCATCAGACTACTAATTCACCACCTTGTTATCTCCTGCTTTGGCTATTGCATTTCTATCCTTGTAGGCCTAACTCTATACAGGTTATTCCTTCTTCACTCTATCTTGAATGCTGCTGCCAGTGTCTGCAACCTCTCTCTGCCAATCTCCCCACTGCCGTCTACTCGCCCAATGAAAAAAATTAAAAACCCTAACAACCACATACAAAACCATTGATGACTTATCCCAGCTATATCTCCAACCTCATATCAAAATTTCACTCAAACCATCCTTCACTCCTGCCAGGACCTCCTGCTCTCTAACTCCCTCACCACCAACTCCCATGCTCATCCAGGGATTCCTGGTCCAACACGGGCTACATGGAGGGTGTGGATGGCTGCTTGGCGGAGGTTTCTACATCCTAACCAGTGGTCCACGGCCCACCCACTGTGGGGGAACCCCAGTTTGTCACACTTTCCCACCCTGCCAGACCCTTAAGTATGGGCAAGACATGGCATCATCTTTTTCTCAAATTTAAGTTACCCCAGTGGATGCGGTTTAGATACTTACAGCTGCGACATGCTGCTAGGGCACAATTTCCCCTGGTGGCTGTCCTTTGGGTATTGACTCCCCTAAGATGGACAAGTTATGGGAGGTGTGGCATGGGGACATACCGTCACTAGACATGGAGGATTGGGAGGACTGTCTGGATCAGGGTCCTAGATTATTCATCTCCTCCACGGATAAGCTTATCCGGGTAAAATTCCTCCATATGATCTACTACACGCCTCAGAAACTACACTGCATATTCACAGATAGGGATCCCAACTGTCCTAGATGTAAAACACAGGTGGGGACTTTTATCCATATGTTCTGGGATTGCCGGTTATATCATCCTACTGGTCAGCTGTGTTTGCTGAAATCAATACTAGGTTACAGCAGTCCCTTCCGGTGGTACCAGAATTAGCATTACTGGGGGTTCATGATGACGCACAGCGATCTTACCAGCAAAAACTACTGATCTCCTACCTCCTATTCTACACAAAAAGGGAGATTCTCCTAAAATGGATTTCACCATCTCCCCCATCCCTCTCCTCCTGGGAAGCACTGATTGACGCCGCCCTTCCTATGTACAGAATTACATATATGAATAGAGGATGTCAGTGGAAGTATGACAAGGTATGGGCCCCATGGACCTTTATCTAAAGCCCTTAACAAATGTTTGCTTCGTCTTATTTATCTTCGCATTTCCCTTTTTTGCCTAAGTTCTGTATTTGATTTTAACTTCGGTAAGACCTATATACTACTGGAAATACCTTTATTCTCTGTTTTATTGCCTAAGACCAATGTATTCAGTTTTGTTTTATGTCAGTCTGTATGCCGTGTTTACCCAATATGGCAACAATAAAGCACCTTTGATTGTTAAAAAAACAAAAAAAAACCTCCCATGCTTATGTCGACTTCTCCATAGCCCCTAGAACTCCCTACCGCAATCTGTCCGCCTTTCCTTTACTCCATCCGCCTTTAGGTGGTCCCTGAAAGCTCATCCCTTCAGGGAAAGTTCCTAACAATGGAACACAACCCCACACAGTTATTACCTTTTGTATCATTTGCCCTGCCGCCTTTTAGATTGTAAGCTGAAGCAGGGCCCTCCTGACCCCCTTGCCTTGAATTGTATTGTTACTATGCTATCTCCCTTTACGTATTTGTAAAGCAATGCTGTAAATCCTGTATAATAAAAATAATATTATTAATTGTTAAATCTTAGAATGGATATGCTAGTGTTAAAGCTGAAATTCAGCAAGCACTTATCAAGCTTCAAGCAGCTTTCCTGAAGCCCTGTAAGTATACTTAAACTGCAATCTAGGATAGATGAACACGGATTTTAAAAGATTTCTGGTTTTGGCTTTGAGCAAGCTTTAAAAGAGCATGAAAAGCCTATGAGCCTGCTAAAAGCCTACACTCTCATTAAAACCTTTTTTTAGTGCTTTGTGACCTAAAGTTGCAGAGGCAATGTACTGGTTTTTTTTTTGTTTTTTTTTGCTGTCTGTTTCCTCATTGAGATTTACATTCATATGTGCTGACCCAATGACAGGATATATTCTGACAGAAGTGCTAACAATGCCTCAATCTAAAAAAAAAAAAAAGTTTTGTCTGGAGTTAAGGTTTAAAAAATGCCTTTGTGTATAAGGCCTCAGTCTGTTATTACTGCCAAAGAAAGTTAAACAGGACCTGTCACTTTGCCTATATGTCTTCACTCAGCCATACCTCCCCTTGCCATCTCCAGCCACTGCTGGGGCCCTCACTAACTTAGCAGGACTTTGGTTATAGGAAAACATGGGACCTCCGTTATAGGAGCAGGCCCAGACCTGAGTGGCCAGTCATTAGACCTAAATGCAGTCACGTGATGGGTGACATGATGTCATTCCCCTGTCATGGCTGAGTAAGTATACATGTTTGGGGGATGGGTCATGTGTAGACACTTACTTTGCCCTGAAGGAACAAAGTGACATTCTATCTTTAAACTTCACTGGCAGTAATGAAAATGGCAGTGTTTGTACAGCCACCCTCTATCGCTGCAACATCCCCACCTGTCTAACCTTTGATGTTGACAAGTATCTGAGTTTGGACGTGGAAATGACCTCATGGCCCCCTTCACGTGACAGATGATTAGCTATTTGCAACTGAGCGCTGTCACACAGGGAAGGTCAAGTCTTAGGGTGGCCATAGATTACTTGTTTTTTCGATCAGCCAGCAGGCTGAAAGCTAGAAGAATCCTCCCTGCTGAGACATTCTATTCTGACAGCGGGACTCCTCTGCTGTCCGAATACACTGATCAGCAGCTGTAATTGTTGATTGAGAAAAGTTTCCAACATTTCCATTTGACAGAAGTCTATCTAATGATCGACTTCTGTTAAATGGGGATGGTCATGCGTGGATGGAAATGCAGCCAGTCCCTACTGAACTGGATGAATTTTGATCCATTTATGGCCAGCTTTACCTCATACCTGAAAACCCTACTCTCATAGCAAGGGCTCTGGCAGTGCAATGAGCTTGCAAGGGAGCTTAACTGGGTAAGCACAGCCCAGTCAATCAAGGGAACTGGACTGTGCTTACTGTGACTCTTCCAGTACATATCTCAGGCAGTACTGGAAGAGTTGTATGTAAGTACAGTAGTAGTTTTAAATGTTTATATCTGTATTTAAAGTGGATGTAAACCCACATTTTTTTTTTTTATATCATACTGTAGAGTATAAGATTTCCTATTATTTGAGCCCAGTCTTGCCACACAGAGTTAATCCATCTCTGAGCAATCCCCTTTTATTGTTCAGTGAGATAAATCTTGACAAACTGAGAAAAACTTTGTCAAATACTCCCCCTTGCTGTGAGTGACAGGTGATTTACATATCTTGTGCACTAGTCTAAGAGACAGGCATTATTTTTTAATTCCCTCCCCCACTCCTTTCTTCAGCAGCTCTGCAAGGATTGGCTGTTCCACACCTCAGCATGATTTGGCATGCTGAAGTCATGTGGTTACTTTCCTATCTTTTCACTGGATGTTAGAGATCATAGCAGAAGTTCAGTGTAAGAAACACACAGGAGAAAATGCATATTGACAAGGGGAGTGTAGAGGTGGGCGGGGAGTCTACTGACAT
Organism: Aquarana catesbeiana; assembly: GCF_042186555.1. Classification (NCBI taxonomy): domain Eukaryota; kingdom Metazoa; phylum Chordata; class Amphibia; order Anura; family Ranidae; genus Aquarana; species Aquarana catesbeiana. The sequence continues at coordinate 128,521,581 of NC_133324.1, read as the reverse complement.
CACGACTCCACCCACCGAGCTCCAGACAACAGACCCGCCCACAGAATATGCAGTTTTTCGGGTCTAATAACAGACAGAGGGGAGACATTTGACAGGTAAAGATACATGCAGGAGGCATGTATATCCTTATAGATAACCCCTATGGCAGTAGTTTAGAAAGGATGACATTGGGTTTCCATCCACTTTAACTCTCGGTAATTCTATGGGCCAACTTTCTGGGCACCATGGTATGGAAAAAATGCTTTTTCTATGGAATTCTCTTGGACAATTTCTTTTTATGAGAAAGGGTGCCAGGTCTTTCCTCAACCTTCCACAATTGCTTGGCTTGGGACTGGCATGTACAATGTGATAACAAGTGCATAGCAAATTAGTATGCACATACTGTACTTAGATCAATTTAGGCAGGAGCCAATCAACCTACCAGCATGCCTTTGGTGTGTGGGAGGAAATTCACCTGAACACGCAAGGAAGAACATGCAGCTGAAAGAATTAGACCTTATATATACAAGGAACTAGCATTTTAAGAATATAACGACGGCATACAACATATTCTCTCATTTAAAAGTGTATCAAAAGTCAGAACTTTCTTTTTAGTTTGAGATACCGAAGGGAGTCTTTAAAACCCATATCAGTTTTTCTTTTTGTAGATTTTGTTTTGTTGGGGAGATTTTCCTTGACTTCCTATTTCAAATTCCTACACAACAGGAAGTGACAAAATATCCCTTCCTACAGAGCAGCAAACAGAACAGGTATTCCCATTGGCCGATTTCCCTTCACTTCCTGTTTTGGTGACAGCGGTGACCAAAACAAATAGAGAGAGTGACCCCTGCCAGCGAGGACACAGACAGCAAATAAATACTTTACAGTGGTTCTTGACAGAGGAAATAGCCTTCTAATGTCTCCTTGTTGGTGAGAGAGGACTTAAGGACTCGCTCAGTGACCAATAACACTTGGATATTACAAACCATGAGAACAGGTACAGCCCTGCTTCTTTCCTGCCCCAGAGGTGAGCAATATCCAGGTCTACAGTATAAAAAAAAAAATCCCCTGCCCAACCCACATCTAGTATAAATGGGTCCCAAAGTCTCAAAAGGCATTTGTGCTAGTCAATACTAATAGTATATCTGTCACTGTCACAGCTATTCCAGTGACAGTGAGACAATAAACAAAATAGTTTATTGGGTCATTCACCCCAGCTTCTGTTATACCACAGCCACTGATGTGCTTTGTGAAGGCAGCGGTGCTGATGCCTTGTAATTAATACATCTCACTGTTCCCTTTTTTTAATTTTTTTTTTTTCAATATTACAAAACCACATTTATTTCCCTTTATTCAGGGCAGCGGGCTGCAATTTTTCCCAACACGCTGGGCTGGGGAAAAAAAAGTAGAGCACATCCTACCCTTTTTACAGTGGTGTGAACTGAGCTAATAGAAGAAGAAGAGATTAATAAGGTCAACATGTGTAAATATATAAGTGGTCCATATAGTGAACTTGGTGTTGAGTCACTTTAAGGTCATCACAGAGGACAAGGGGGCACTCTTTTATGTCTACAGGAAAACTGATTTAATCTCCAAATACAGAAAGGTTCCTTCACATAATGCCCCGTACACACGATCGGACATTGATCGGACATTCCGACAACAAAATCCATGGATTTTTTCCGACGGAGGTTGGCTCCAACTTGTCTTGCATACACACGGTCACACATAGTTGTCGGAAAATCCGATCATTCTAAATGCGGTGACGTAAAACACGTACGTCGGGACTATAAATGGGGCAGTAGCCAATAGCTTTTGTCTTTTAATTTATTCTGAGCATGCATGGCACTTTGTGCGTCGGATTTGTGTACACACGATCGAAAATTTTATAGCAAGCTCTCAAACTTTGTGTGTCAGAAATTCAGATGGAAAATGTGTGATGGAGCCTACACACGGTCGGAATTTCCGACAACAAGGTCCTATCACACATTTTCCGTCAGAAAATCCGACCATGTGTACAGGGCATAAGAGCTGTGGAATAGACTCCCTCAAGAGCTAGTTTGGTCCAGCTCAGTAGATCGTTTTAAAAAAGCCTTGGATTCTTTCTTAAACGTGCATAATATAACTGGATTCTAACATTTATAGGTAAAGTTGATCCAGGGAATATCTGATTGCCTCTCACGGGATCAGGAAGGATTTTTTTCCTCTGCTGGAGCAAATTGGTTCATGCTTTGCTGGGGCTTTTTGCCTTCCCCTGGATCAACTGTGGGTATAGGATTGTATGATTTTTTTTTTTTTTGGGTTGAACTAGATGAAGTTGTGTCTTTTTTCAACCTGACTATGTAACAGGACATAAAGCAAATTTTTCTGTCTATTTTTTGGGACTAAACGGACCCCGACTCTTACCCCAAAAGTTAAAGTGGAAGAAAACCCTAACTCTAACTGTTCTTAAAAATGTTCCCTCCCCCTCCTGCTACCTAACCTATATGAAAAAAGATTTACTTACATATTATTAACCACTTCCCATCCTACGAATTGTCATAAGACATCCTGGGGGGAGTAATATGACGTAATATGACGTCCTCATCTTCCCGGCGGTATAAGGGGCGCACGCCCACTGCGTCACCGAGAAGCTGATACACGTGCCTGCCGGCCGCGATGTCCGCCGGGCACCTGCGATCGCTCGTGACAGAGCAGGAACGTGGATCTGTGTGTGTAAACACACAGATCCATGTCCAGTCAGGGGACAGATTGTGCATTCCTAATATATAGGAACATCGATCGGTCTCCTCCCCTAGTCAATCCCATCCCCCCACAGTTAGAATCAATCCCTATGTAACACATTTAACCCCTTGATCGCCCCTAGTGCTAACTCCTTCCCCGCCAGTGACATTTATACAGTAATTTGTGCATATTTATAGCACTGATCGCTGTATAAATGTCAATGGTCCCACAATATTGTCAAAAGTGTCCAAACTGTCCGCCTCAATGTCACAGTCGCGATAAAAATCACAGATCACCACCATTACTAATAAAAAAAAAAAATAATAAAATGCCATAAATTAATAACCTATTTTGTAGGCGCTATAACTTTTGCGCAAACCAATCAATGTACGCTTATTGCAATTTTTTATCAAAAATATGAAGAAGAATATATATCTGCCTAAACTTTTTTTTTTTTAAATGTGTGATATTTGTTATAGCAAAATGTAAAAAATATTGTGTTTTTTTTCAAACTTGTCGCTCTGTTTTTGTTTATAGCACAAAAAATAAAAACCGCAGAGGTGATCAAATACCATCAAAAGAATGGTAAATTAATATAATATAGTCCAGTCACGTGATCGCCTTCACATCCCATGTCAGTGAGCGGCTGCTGCAGGGGAGAGGAGGAAGCGCCGTCAATGGCTGGGCCATAGGAGCCTATGAGTGATGTCATGGCTTTGGGAATTCGCAGCCATTGTTGCGCACTACATGACACAGAGCTGCGGGATCACTTCGCCGGACTGAGAATAGGGAAGCACACAGATATTTTTTTTATGGGTAGGAGCAGGAGGGAGTTAACATGTTTAAGAATAGTTCTAGGTAGGTTTTTTTTTTTTTTTTTTTTTTTTTATTTAAAAGAACACAATTTGCATTTAATACAAATTTGGAAAGTGTTAAAACCATCTTGACAAGCTTTCAACACTGCAATCTGCCAGTTCACAGCTACAAAAGAGATTTCCCTGTACTGTGTGACTACTGTATCTAGTGGCTCTCGCTAAGACCTGACAATCTCTGCAGCTCTGTTACTGCCAGCTTTCATTCATAAGAGGCATGTTTTCTAAAAGAAGTGGGGTACGATTCACAGATTCTTCCAGCTCCTGTCTTAGATTTGGATCCATTAATGCTTGCCATATGGCAAGCACAAAGAACGGGCTGGTAAACTATTTTCCAGAGCAGAGTTTATTAAGAGGCTGGCACTAGTAGTATACATGGTGTAAGTTGTGTGACCAAGAGCAAGAACTTACGTTAGATTACTGATTAGTATTTGTATTGCATGCAGGCTTTTGTACTATAATCCATATGAACAGATCCTAGCTTTCTTTCTGAACGCTTTATTTTGTATGCTGGAGATCATAACCCTCTTACTGGATTACATTCTTATCTAGGTGGCACATACTAACCCTCTTGTTTGCAAAGTAACTCAGTCACCTAAATAGTCGTAGCACAGAGCATACTATAAATATACTAGCATGTTCATGCAAAGTATAACCATTTCATTAATGTATTTTATATAGTCACTAACTACTATAACACAATGAAGAGAGACAGGCTTTTTTAAAGTTACACGTTTTATTTCAAGAAGAACTCTTCTGCATGTGGTCAGTTATTAACCATTTACACAGCAGTGATAATTGCAGGCCAGTGATAGGACTTGCAGTGAAGCTGCAGGAGTTTAGCTTCATGCGGCTTTGGTTTAGAAAATGTAAGCTTCCATCTGCAGTTTCCCATGCAAGCATTTTGCTCCATGATGATCCTTTTAATTTATGTGTGACAATGTCGTGTTATTATCTTAAAAATCAACACTTTTTTAACTTCTGAATAAAGTAGGGAAGGACTAGACTATTAAAGCCTACAGTATGTCCTTGCTTGGGAGATTTTTCCCTCTGTTTGTCTTAATTACCATTGTAACTAGGCCATAGAGGGACAGGAAATCCAAAAATTTTAATGTTATCCCCCCAACATGGGGTGAGGGAAAATCTTCCAATGGCGATACCTGTTCTGGTGATAACTATGTCAGAGGGTTTTTCCTCTCACGTCCTGTTCTGTCTCTAACAAGTAGTAAGAGAAATGCATCCTTAGGTAAATGTATTCTTATTGTTTTAAATAAATACATTAAAAGACACATCTAATTTAGGCATGTGAAATAAAAATAAAATGTGTTGGGGGAATATACTAGGATTCAGGAAACAAGCTATTTATTTTCAGTGCAATGTTGGGCAGAGGAACCCAAGAGAGAGGAGGAATGCAGAAGGTGTTGTCACAGTCTGTCAACTTTCCCATCGGCTAGATGTATAAAAAGACAAAATAAAACTAGCTATTCAAAAAAAAAATACAATATGTACAGTTTGATGTAGTTTTTACGCTGACACATTAAAAAAAAAAAAAAAAAAAAATATATATATATATATACTGTATATATACACACACACTGTATGTATGCTTGTATAACAGTGTAAATTTGCTGTCCCCTCAAAATAACTCAACACACAGTCATAATGTCTAAACCGCTAGCAACAAAAGTGAGTACACCCCTAAGTGAAAATGTCCAAATTGGGCCCAAAGTGTCAATATTTTGTTTAGCCACCATTATTTTCCAGCACTGCCTTAACCCTCTTGGGCATGGAGTTCACCAGAACTTCCCAGGTTGCCACTGGAGTCTTCTTCCACTCCTCCATGATGACATCTTCGGAGCTGGTGGAGGTTGGAGACCTTGCGCTCCTCCACCTTCCATTTGAGGATGCCCCACAGATGCTCAATAGGGTTTAGGTCTGGAGACATGCTTGGCCAGTCCATCACCTTTACCCTCAGCTTCTTTAGCAAGGCAGTGGTCGTCTTGGAGGTGTGTTTGGAGTGGTTATCATGTTGCAATATTGCCCTGCGGCCCAGTCTCCGAAGTGAGGGGATCATGCTTTGCTTCAGTATGTCACAGTACATGTTGACATTCATGGTTCCCTCAATGAACTGTAGCTTTCCAGTGGCAGCAGCACCCAGTAGCCCCAGACCATGACACTCCCATCACCATGCTTGACTGTAGGCAAGACACACTTGTCTTTGTACTCCTCACCTGGTTGCCGCCGCACATGCTTTACACCATCTGAACCAAATAAGTTTATCTTGGTCTCATCAGACCACAGGACATGGTTCCAGTAATCCATATTCTTAGTCTGCTGGTATTCAGAAAACTGCAGGTTTTCTTGTGCATCATCTTTAGAAGGGGCGTCCTTCTGGGAGGACAGTCATGCAGACCAATTTGATGCAGTGTGCAGTGTATGGTCTGAGCACTGACAGGCTGACCCCCCCACCCCTTCAACCTCTGCAGCAATGCTGGCAGCACTCATAAGTCTATTTCCCAAAGACAAACTCTGGATATGACGCTGAACATGTGCACTCAACTTCTTTGGTCGACCATGGCAAGGCCTGTTCTGAGTGGAACCTGTCCTGTTAAACCGCTGTATGGTCTTGGCCACCGTGCTGCAGCTCAGTTTCAGGGTCTTGGCAATTTTCTTATAGCCTAGGCCATCTTTATGTAGAGCAACAATTATTTTCAGATTCTCAGAGAGTTCTTTGCCATGATGAGGTGCCGTGTTGAACTTCAAGTGACCAGTATTAGAGAGTGAGAATGATAACACCAAATGTAACACACCTGCTCCCCATTCACACCTAAAACCATGTAACACTAACGAGTCACATGACACCGGGGATGGAAAATGATCCCAGTTTGGACATTTTCACTTAGGGATGTACTCACTTTTGTTGCCAGCAGTAATTCATGACTGTGTGTTGAGTTATTTTGGGGGGACAGAAAATTTACACTGCTATACAAGCTGTACACTCACTACTTTACATTGTAGCAAAGTGTAATTTTCTTCAGTGTTGTCACATGAAAAGATAGAATAAAATAATTACAAAAATGTGAGGGGTGTACTCAATTTTGTGGGATACTGTATATGTATATATATATATATATATACACATATATATACACACACACACACACACACACACACACACACACACAAAATATATATATATATATATATATATATATATATATATATATATATATATATATATATATTTATATATTATTATACACGATTTATATAGCGCCAACAGTTTACGCAGCGCTTTATAATGTAGAGGGGGGACAGCACAATTACAGTACAGTTCAATACAGAAGGGACAGGAGGGCCCTGCTCATAGACCTTACATTCTGAAAGGAAGGGGTGGTGGTACAAAAGTTAATAGATGCAGGGAATGACTTGATGGGGGTGGCTCGGGGACAGTTGTTTGGTGGGTGTGGGATAGGCTTCCCTGAATAAGTGCATTTTCAGGGATCTCCTAAAGGTGGACAGGTTAGGGGCTGATCGGATATACCGGGGCAGGGAGTTCCAGAGGATGGGAGAGGCTCTGGAGAAGTCCTGAAGGCGAGCATGAGAGGAGGTAACAAGGGAGCTAGAGAGCAGGAGGTCCTGGGAGGAGCGGAGGGGACGATTTGGGCGATATCTGCAGATGAGGTTGGTGATGTAGCTGGGGGCAATGTTGTGGATGGCCTTGTATGTTGTGGTTAGCATTTTGAATTTTATACGGTGGGATAGGGGAAGCCAGTGAAGGGATTGGCAGAGAGGGGCAGCAGTCACGGATCGATTAGTGAGGTGTATTAGTCTAGCAGCAGCATTCATAATAGACTGAAGGGGGGATAGCCTGTGTAAGGGTAGGCCATTAGGAAGAGAGTTGCAGTAGTCAAGGCAGGAAATAATCAAGGAGTGAATAAGTTGCTTTGTGGTGTCATTAGTCAGGAAGGGTCGAATTCTGGAGATGTTGTGGAGGTTAAGGCGGCAGGATTTAGCCAGTGATTGGATGTGGGGGCTGAAGGAGAGGTCAGAGTCGAGGATTACACCCAGCACCCTGGCATGTGTGGAGGGACCAATGGTTGCGATGTTGATCTTAATGGTAAAGTCATGGGGGGGGGGAGGCGGGAAGGAGGAAATATTACAAGCTCAAATTTAGAAAGATTGAGTTTGAGAAAGTGGTGTGACATCCATACCGATATGTCATTCAGTAAGTTTGAGATCCGTGAGGAGATCGAGGGGGTGGGTTGAGGAGTGGAGAGATAGATCTGGGTAAAGGTGGTATTGGAAGCCATGGGAGGTTATCAACTGGCCCAGGGAAGAGGTATAGAGTG